>NC_080042.1:47021829-47621829 GCF_012489685.1 Lotus japonicus | reverse complement strand
AAAATCAAAATTGCAATAGTTAGTAAACGTGGGGACGTTGTAGGCTAATAAATTCCTTGAGAAACCAGAACTGTCAAATCATGATAAGTGAGGAACCGAAAATTCTATTAAGCCTAATTAAAAAAGCAAGAAACACTTAGCATGCCTCAACTTTCCTTCACAATCACAAACCCAAAACTATCCCAAAAACAACTAAAGAATCATGCATCAATTTTAAGCTTCAAAATATCATTTTAAAACTCAAGGTTTTCTCCTCTCTTGCCAAAAACAACCTTTGCACTCAAAATGCCATATTTTGTTAAAATGATCATAAACTGTACAACAATTTTGACGAATTTTTAAATACATCAAATACACTTCGAAAAACTTAATTATTCTTATCAAGTCATCTATTTAAGTCTTCTTTCTAACTGTGCAAACTTCCTAGAATTTGAACACTTTGTTGAATTAATTAAAAATCACACACTACAACTGTTCTAGAAATGCAGACAACATAAACGGGGGAGATTTAAAAATAAAAACTGTATTAAACTATGAATCTGCAAATTATTGAAATTTTCACAGATTGAAGCCCTTCAAATAAGCTCTCAAACAAAATAAGTTTCACCCAAGTGGTACTTATACATAGAGAGTTATTCTCAAAACAGTACATACTGTCAAGGCTTGCTCGGGCAGGAAATTTTCCCAACATCCATATGCAATTGCGACTGTTCCAGGAACCTAAAACACCTTTCCATTCACACAACATGTACTTTTAGAAGTTAAGTTTCATTTAAAACCATTCACGCAACATGAGAGAAAATGAATCCATATGTAATATTAATAAATCAATATTTATAAGTTAGTAGTTTATTTTAGTGTTGGTGAATAATTAGTTTATATTTTTAATTATTATCATGATAAATGTTCTGTGCTAGAACATAGAGAGGAAAGGTAGTACCCAAAGTGTGAGGAAAGTGATGTGAATGCTTAGAGAGAGAAACTCTAACCGCTTAGAGAGAGAAAATATAACTGAATTTCAATGCTATTATTTCTCAAATGAGCTAAGAGTCCCTTACAATTGGTATTCCCCTCCTATTTATAAAGGTGGAGTTGGGCTTTGGCGCCCTTAGTCTGTCCAAATGGGCCAGTTGGGCCCCGGGAATGGAGGCCCAAGGTCATGACGCGTCCCACGCCCAAAGTTGAGTCTCATGGGCGAGGGACCCTGGGGTCTCGCCCAGTCCACAAGACACCGAGCTCGAAGCATGAGAGCTAAGTGTGTCTTTAAGTAAGAAATAAGGCGAGATCCCTAAGGATACTGACTAAAACTTAAACACTTAGGAAGTGAAAAACAATGGCCAACATGGCCTGATAAATAGAGCCTTTTGCAATCAACACTTTTGGACCTCCAGCCGCGTCCTCTTCTTCCGGGCGACCCAAGTCCGCAAGTAGGGGGACTTCCCCTTAATGAAAATAAGAGAAATGCCTTCTGGCACCAAGTCCTTTCCACCCTCCTTCCGTCTGCCACCCGGGAACCCATTCTGAAAGCTATCTGCCAACCCTCTAAGTTGTCCACCGACGAATCCATCGCCGAGTTGGCCCGCCAGGTCGGAGGGTTATACCACGAAAAGTCCCTCGAAGATGTCCTTACCACCAGCCGGGGCTTGAGCATTCGTCGCCCTTGGAAGTGTCGCACACTCGAACAAGGCGCGGAAGAGCCTCACTTCTTTTATGTTTATGAGTACTTCTTTCTTGATCTGGGGATCAAACTACCCTTCAACCCTTTTCTTTGCCAGGTTTTGAGGGAGATCAATGTAGCCCCAAGCCAACTTCATTTGAACGTCTGGGCTTTCATTCGATGCTACGAGATTTTGTGTGACACCGTCAACCTCGAAGCTAAAACCTCCCATTGCTTCTACTTCTACGGCGTGGAGCCAAGATCCTTGAGAGCCGAGGTTCCTGGGTGGGTCTCCCTGAAGTCTCGAACGGGTCGGCAGCATCTCCAACCTTATAAGAGCAATATCAACATGGGGCCCGGGCGCCGATATTTTCGCATAATTGAGCACCCCTCCTACCCTAAAGCTTTCACACGTCGGGATGGGACTGCTTCGTTCCCTTTTTATTGGACCGAGGATCCCCGCGACGTTCCTCCGCCACCCGACGCATCACTGAATAATGAAGATAAAGCCATCCTCGGCTTCCTCTCCGGGTTCCCCATCCTTGAATGCTCCCAGTTGCTCGAAGCCGCTCGTGAAAACACACTCCACACCCTCCTAGAAGGAATTGACTTTACTGTGGCCGCGCTACAGCACGCCTTAACTGCTGATTCGCTCGAGTTTCCTCATGTTTTCAATACCGAGGTGAGCAAGAGGAAACACGTCATCGCCGATTCTGACGCCGAGACTGCCGTTCTTCCGTCGAAGAAGGTCAAAAGATCTTCTTCAATTGACCCTGCTCCAGGTGCCGCTGGGTCTGATGAGGCTACTCCGGGTGTCGCCCCATTGCCCACAACTGACGATCTGGTTCCCAGATCCCATGATGACGCTGCTCCGCCTTCCCCCCCCGAAGAGGTCCCAGAAATCCAAAAAAGTTATCTCCGATCCAGAGGGAAAATCTGGGGTCGAGACTTCCTCGCCTCAGAAGTTGAAAAATAAAAAGAAGGGTAAGAAACCTCCAGCTAGCGAAGCATCTGCCCCACACCTGGCGGGCGAAGTGACTTCGAAGCCCTTGGGCGGTGCTGAGTCTTCACCTTGTCCAAAGGGAGTTTCCACTGGTCAACAACCTCCTGAAGATTCTCCCCAAACAATTCCTTCCTCTGGTCAAGTCGGGGCGGGCCCAGCTGAACTATCTTTCGCCCGACCGGTGAGCCCTCATGACGAAGGTTCAAACCCCCAAGCGTCGCCAGTCTTTTGCACCCCCAGTCCTGAAATCAACCATGCTACTACTGGCGATCAAACGAGATCTTCACCAAGCCAACAGCCTTCCACCATCGACTTCATGTTGTCCAACGCCTTTCTCGGCAATATTAGAGCAGCTGAGATTCCTGACCTTGACATCGCAGTGCAGGAAGCCCTCAACCACCTCTTGCGGGCGAGGTGTCTCTTCGCCCAACTATCCCAAGACTCAGCTTCTTCCGTAGAAGTGGAGAAACTTCAACAAGAGGCTGAAGGTTACCGCGCGGCCACGCAGGAGGCTCATAATGAATGAGACAAGTTGCTGACCCAGGTGGTAGCTCAAACGAGGAAATTGACCAACGTAAGCGTTGATATGAGCTACAACGAGGAGGATCTGGCTGCTTTCAAGGAAAGGACGGATGATTTGGAGTTGGATTGGTATGAACTTCAGCAAGAGGTGAAGGCAAAAACGGAGAAAATCAACGCCGGCAGGGCCACTTGCATCGTCCAAGGCAAGGAGATCGCGTTCCTTCTCAGCGAGTTGGGTGCGACGAACGAGGTCTTGGCTGATGTGAGGTCACAACTTGAGGTAGAAAACCAGGCCCTCGCGGATATGGACTCCAAAATCAAAACCTCTCAAGCCCGGTTGGTGGCTGACGTTGCTGCTGAGGTCGTGGAAGAACGTGGCCGCAGCTTCTTTCTCACCAAGGCTCAGGTTCAACATCTCTACCCAGGAATTAACCTTGATGGAATGGGAGCTTTCAAGAAGATTACCTCGCATGGGCTCGTTGGCCTTGACGATCCTCCGGGTTTCACTACCGAGCGTTTCGCTGCTGCTGAAATTGAGAGGGAAAAGTTGTCAATGGAAAAATACCTATGTTGCTTTTTTTTTTTGACTCTCTTTATCATCCTTTGTAATCGATTAATGTTCTTATATTTTTCCTTAGTTTGAATTCGTCTCGCGTTTGCCCGTCGCCATTTAAGCCATTTTTTAGGAATATTCGCCATGCGTTCGCCCGTCGCCATTTAGGCAACTTTTTAGGAAATTTCGCCTCGCGTTCGCCTGTCGCCATTTAGGCAATTTTTTAGGAATTTTCGCCTTGCATTCGCTCGTCGCCATTTAGGCAACTTTTTAGGAATTTTCACCTTGCGTTCGCCTGTCGCCATTTAGTCAATTTTTTAGGAATTTTCGCCTTGCGTTCGTGTAGCGATTTTGAAGCTGTGTCGAAGAAACTATGACTTTTGCTCATTTTGAGGCTTTTATTCACACCAATATTTCCCGTAAGAGCAGGTGTGGCCTTAGCAGTTTCATCCCTTCAAGGGCTGACACTACTCGGGACCCAATGGCCATATGGGTTTACCCAAACTTATGCCTAGTTTATTTTCTCGCACATATTTCGGGGAGGCCTCGTATTCCCAGATTTCGGGGAGACTAAGGGGATAAGGGACCCACCCCATTTTGGGGATGAGTCACTTTCCCGCACACATCGCCAACGAGAGGTCAGCGTTTCGCGCCGGACTTTCTCGGAGCCATCCCCAGACATCAAGGTCGTGTTGGGATTGCCACCTTCGGGGAATTTTTCCCACCGGGAAAACGTGACGTGTTAATTGAGTTGCTATTTGGGTAGCATCGGTTCACGCCGGACTTTCCCGGAGCAATCCCCAGATATCAAGGTCGTGTTGGGATTGCCACCTTCGGGGAATTTTTCCCACCGGGCGAACGTATCTTTGTAATTTGAGTTACGAGTATTGCTAGTGAATATCCTTTTGCATTTCATCTGAATAAGAGCTTTCTTTCTACATCGAGGGATGCCTCGTTAAAAAACTTCAGTGTCGGAGAAAAAGAGTGCATCTTTATTTTTGATCCTACTTGTTTTGATTTGATCCATCCGCCGCACTCTCGCCCTTGTCAACAAACTTCCAGGTCAGAGTATCGTGCCCAGAGCCTCGTCCTTTGTTCCTGACGTGCTCGCCACCCACTCCATGCCGCCACGGATTTGGCGTTCTTGCCAGCGGGTTGCCAATTCGCTCTCTCGCACGCTCCTCTTATCTTTCCTGCCCTTGAAGAGCTCTCATCTCGCCGACTTCCGCTACCTTGCCTTGGCCTTACCCTTATAAATGATGGGGTAGGTCAGGCCTCTTCGTCCTGCCTTTTGCTTATCCCAATTCTGTCCAAATGGCTCTGTTCTTTCCTCCTTGCCTTCTTGGCGTTGGAGAATTCTTAAGTTTGCCCCTGGGCTCACCACCTCTTTTACCTTTCGCACGCTCTATTCCTTGCTCATCAGAGATGGTGTCCTGAACTACGAAAGTTCCCAAAATTTCATATCTTTCGGGCTCCAGCTGAAGAGGTCAAAATTTTCCTCTACCAACTTTTCCAAACGTCGTTCCTGTTCATACGTGAGCCTGGGCTCAATTACCAACACTCCTCTACTGAATTTGTACCTTTCTAGATCGTCAACTATTCCCGGCCAGCGCTCCTCTGCCATAATGTCTGTGAACAGTCTCCTTCTTCCTGTTCCCTGAACCTCTTTTACCTGCCTTTGATTCTTCTGTTGTCTCTTTACCTTTTCACTGACAGTCTCTCCCATCCCGCGCTCCTGTTTACCCCTCTTATTCTAGTTTCCGTCCTGAATCTCAATTTCATGACACCAATGTCCCTCGCCAGCTCCTTTTTTGCCGTATATGCTGAGGCAGTTGTTGTAACATTCTCTGGCTCGCCTTTGGTCGACTGCAATCTTTCCCACTCGTCCGCACATCAGCGGATACTTGACCGCCAGATGGGCCGTGGAGATAACCGCACAAAGACGGTTAAGTGTATTCCTTCCTATAATGATGTTGTATGAAGCTACGACCTGTATCACGAGGTATCTCACACGAAGAAGCTTGACATTCTCATCGATCCCGAAGATTGTGTCCAAATCTTCGGGATCGATGAGAATGTCAAGCTTCTTCGTGTGAGATACCTCGTGATACAGGTCGTAGCTTCATACAACATCATTATAGGAAGGAATACACTTAACCGTCTTTGTGCGGTTATCTCCACGGCCCATCTGGCGGTCAAGTATCCGCTGATGTGCGGACGAGTGGGAAAGATTGCAGTCGACCAAAGGCGAGCCAGAGAATGTTACAACAACTGCCTCAGCATATACGGCAAAAAAGGAGCTGGCGAGGGACATTGGTGTCATGAAATTGAGATTCAGGACGGAAACTAGAATAAGAGGGGTAAACAGGAGCGCGGGATGGGAGAGACTGTCAGTGAAAAGGTAAAGAGACAACAGAAGAATCAAAGGCAGGTAAAAGAGGTTCAGGGAACAGGAAGAAGGAGACTGTTCACAGACATTATGGCAGAGGAGCGCTGGCCGGGAATAGTTGACGATCTAGAAAGGTACAAATTCAGTAGAGGAGTGTTGGTAATTGAGCCCAGGCTCACGTATGAACAGGAACGACGTTTGGAAAAGTTGGTAGAGGAAAATTTTGACCTCTTCAGCTGGAGCCGGAAAGATATGGAATTTTGGGAACTTCTGCAGTTCAGGACACCAGCTCTGATGAGCAAGGAATAGAGCGTGCGAAAGGTAAAAGGGGTGGTGAGCCCAGGGGAAAACTTAAGAATTCTCCAACGCCAAGAAGGCAAAGAGGAAAGAACAGAGCCATTTGGACAGAATTGGGATAAGCAAAAGGCAGGACGAAGAGGACTCGCCTACCGCGTAAGGGATAAAGGTAAGGCCAAGGCAAGGCAACGGATGTCGGCGAGAGGAGAGCTCTTCAAGGGCAGGAAAGATAAGAGGAGCGTGCGAGAGAGCGAATTGGCAACCCGCTGGCAAGAACGCCAAATCTGCGGCGGCATGGAGTGGGTGGCAAGCACGTCAGGAACAAAGGACGAGGCTCTGGGCACGATACTCTGACCTGGAAGTTTGTTGACAAGGGCGAGAGCGCGGCGGAGAGATCAGATCAAGACAAGTAGGATCAAAAATAAAGATGCACCCTTTTTCTCCGACTCGGGAGTTTTTAACGAGGCATCCCTCGATGTAGAAAGAAAGCTCTTATTCAGATGAAATGCAAAAGGATATTCACTAGCAATACTCCTAACTCAAATTACAAAGATACATTCGCTCGGTGGGAAAAATTCCCCGAAGGTGGCAATCCCAACACGACCTTGATGTCTGGGGATTGCTCCGGGAAAGTCCGGCGTGAACCGATGCTACCCGGATAGCAACTCAATTAACACGTCACGTTTGCCCGGTGGGAAATATTCCCCAAAGGTGGCAATCCCAACACGACCTTGATGTCAGGGGATTACTCCGGGAAAGTCCGGCGCGAAGCGCTGACCTCTCGTTGGCGATGTGTGCGGGAAAGTGACTCATCCCCAAAATGGGGTGGGGCCCTTATCCCCTTAGTCTCCCCGAAATCTGGGAATACGAGGCCTCCCTGAAATATGGGCGAGAAAATAAACTAGGCATAAGTCTAGGTAAACCCATATGGCCATTGGGCGAAAATTCCTAAAAAAGTTCCCTAAATGGCGACAGGCGAACGCAAGGCAAAAATTCCTAAAAATTGCCTAGATGACGACAAGCAAACGCGAGACGAATTCAAACTAAGGAAAAAAATAAGAACATTTATCGATTACAAATTATAATAAAGAGAGTCAAAAAAAAAACAACATAGCTATTTTTACATTGATAATTTTTCCCTCTCAATTTCAGCAGTGGCGAAACGCTCGGTAGTGAAACCCAGAGGATCGTCGAGGCCAACGAGCCCATGCGAGGTAATCTTCTTGAAAGCTCACATTCCATCAAGGTTAATTCCTTGGTAGAGATGTTGAACCTGAGCCTTGGCGAGAAAGAAGCCGCGGCCACGTTCTTCCACGACCTCAGCAGCAACGTCAGCCACCAACCGAGCTTGAGAGGTTTTGATTTTGGAGTCCATATCCGCGAGGGACTGGTTTTCTACCTCAAGTTGTGACCTCACATCAGCCAGGGCCTCGTTCGTCGCACCCAACTCGCTAAGAAGGAACACGATCTCCTTGCCTTCGACGATGCAAGTGGCCCTGCCGGCGTTGATTGTCTCCGTTTTTGCCTTCACCTCTTGCTGAAGTTCATACCAATCCAACTTCAAATCATCCGTCCTTTCACTGCAAGAAACCAGGTCCTCCTCGTGGTAGTTCATATCAACGCATACGTTGGTCAGTTTCCTCATTTGAGCTACCACCTGGGTCAGCAACTTGTCTCATTCATTATGAGCTTCCTGCGTGGCCGCGCGGTAACCTTCAGCCTCTTGTTGAAGTTTCACCACTTCTGCGGAAGAAGCTGAGTCTTGGGATAGTTGGGAGAAGAGGCACCCCGCCCGCAAGAGTTGGTTGAGGGCATCCTGTGCTGCGATGTCAAGGTCAGGAATCTCAGCTGCTCTCATATTGCCGAGAAAGGCATTGGACAACATGAAGTCGATGGTGGAAGGTTGTTGGCTTGGTGAAGATCCCGTTTGATCGCCAGTAGTAGCATGGTTGATTTCAAGACTGGGGTGGGCAAAAGACTGGTGACGCTTGGGGGTTTGCACCTTCGTCCTGAGGGCTCACCAGTCGGGCAAAAGGTACTCCAGCTGGGTCCGCCCCGACTTGACCAGAGGAAGGAATTGTTTGGGGAGAATATTCAGGTGGTTGTTGACCAACGGAAGCTCCCTATGGACAAGGTGAAGACTCAGCACCGCCCAAGGGCTTCGAAGTCTCTTCGCCCGCCAGGTGTGGGGCAGATGCTTCGCCAGCTAAAGGTTTCTTACCCTTCTTTTTCTTCTTTTTCAACTTCTGAGGCGAGGAAGTCCTGACCCCAGATTTTTCCCTCTGGATCGGTGTTAACTTTTTTGGATTTCTGGGACCTCTTCGGGGGGGAAGGCGGAGCGGCGTCATCATGGGATCTGGGAACCAGATCGTCAGTTGTGGGCAATGGGGCGACACTCGGTGTAGCCTAATCAGACCCAGCGGCACCCGGAGCAGGGTCAATTGAATAAGATCTTTTGACCTTCTTCGACGGAAGAACGGCAGTCTCGGCGTCAGAATCGGCGACGACGCGTTTCCTCTTGCTCACCTGGGTATTGAAAACAGGAGGAAACTCGAGCGAATCAGCAGTTAAGGCGCGCTGTAGCGCGGCCATAGTAAAGTCAATTCCTTCTAGGTGGGTGTGGAGTGTGTTTTCACGAGCGGCTTCGAGCAACTGGGAGAATTCAAGGATGGGGAACCCGGCGAGTAAGCAAAGGATGGCTTTATCTTCATTATTCAGTGATGTGTCGGGTGGCGGAGGAACGTCGCGGGGATCCTCGGTCCAATAAAAAGGGAACGAAGTAGTCCCTTCCCGGCGTGTGAAAGCTTCAGGGTAGGAGGGTTGCATGATTATGCGAAAATATCGGCGCCCGGGCCCCATCTTGATATTGCTCTTTTAAGGTAGGAGACGCTGCCGACCCGTTTGGGACTTCAGGGAGACCCACCAGGGAGTCTCGGATTTCAAGGATCTTGGCTCCACGCCGTAGAAGTAGAAGAAATGAGAGGTTTTAGCTTCGAGGTTGACGGCATCACACAGAATCTCGTAGCATCGAATGAAAGCCCAGACGTTCAAATGAAGTTGGCTTGTGGCTACATTGATCTCCCTCAAAACCTGGCAAAGAAAAGGGGAGAAGGGTAGGTTGATCCCCAGATCAAGAAAGAAGTACTCATAAACATAAAAGAAGTGAGGCTCTTCCGCCCCTTGTTTGAGTGTGCGGCACTTCCTAGGGCGACGGATTCTCAAGCCCCAGCTGGTGATAAGGACATCTTGGAGGGACTTTTCGTGGCATAACCCTCCGACCCGGCGGGCCAACTCGGCGATGAATTTGTCGGTGGACAACTCAGAGGGTTGGCAGATAGCTTTCAGAATGGGTTCACGGGTGGCAGGCGGAGGGAGGGTGGAAAGGACTTGGTGCTAGAAGGCATTTTTCTCATTTTCATTAAGGGGAAGTCCCCCGGCCGGAGGAGGAATGGCCGGAGCGCGGGATGTTTGAGCGGGGCTCTAGAGTCGAGAGGGTCCTTTGGTGCGGCGTTGAGGAGTCATCTTTTGCAGAAAGGAACTGAGATGGAAGAGGAGAAGATGCTGGGGTAATAGCTTGGGTAACTTTGCAAGGTTGTGGAGGGTTTCAAAGGGGGAAAGTAAGAGAAATAAGTTGAATTTAAAAGTTAGGATAAGAAACAGTTGGGAAATCGTGTCCCATCATGACAAAGGTGGAATGATTGCCTCAGGAGATGTGGCATAGATTTTGGAAAAATGAGGGTGCCGCATTGAGTGAAAGCTGCAACGGTTGCTACCGGTTGATTGAAATTCAAATTGTCAAAGTGGTGACGTGCCTGGAAAGGACATGTCAAAGGTAGCAGTTGAGATTATGTGGATTCACTGACCTTGGCGTCACTTCAAGGCACGACGCGAGGGATAGACACAATGTGCGACAAAATATCACGATTCAGGGCACGTGCGCAACTATGCTGAGGCGGGCGGACTAAAGCCCGTCGCCACAAGCCTTCTTGTGGACTTGGGTCGCCTGGAAGAAGAGGACGCGGCTGGAGGTCCAAAAGTGTTGATTGCAAAAGGCTCTATTTATCAGGCCATGTTAGCCATTGTTTTTCATTTCCTCATGTATCCTTAGGGATCTCGCCTTATTTCTTACTTAAAGACACACTTAACTCTCATGCTTCGAGCTCGGTGTCTTGTGGACTTGTCAACTGGGCGAGATCCTGGGACGCGTCATGACCTTGGGCCTCCCTTCCCGAGGCCCAACTGGCCCATTTGGACAGACTAAGGGCGCCAAAGTCCAACTCCACCTCTATAAATAGGAGGGGAATACCAATTGTAAGGGACTCTTAGATCATTTGAGAAATAATAGCATTGAAATTCAGTTATATTTTCTCTCTCTAAGCATTCACGTCACTTTCCTCACACTTTGGGTACTACCTTTCCTCTCTATGTTCTAGCACGAAAAAATATATTTAATAAAATAATATTAACTGAGTGGTAGCAAGTGATACGGAAAAAAATGTCACGAGTAAGACATATTATCACCATTTATAAGTTAGTTATTTTTTAATTAAATTTATGAGTAACTAAATAAATTTAACTTTATAGTAACAACTAGAATTGATAACTAATAAAATGAAAATACTGTTAAAATAAATATTCTTACATTTATATTTGAGTTAGACATGTTTGTTTTGTAACATCCTCATCTGATAACTAATCTCACAATAACAACACGAGTCTTTTCTGCACGCTTTGTCCTCACTCACGTGCTTCTAGAAAATGATCACCTATCCCATTATTGCTTCAAGGAAAGTGCACACTAAACCTTGGAGTTTTTTTGAGTTGGGCTACTAAAAAGAAGATGCATCTTGTTGTCATGAGTAATATATACCAATCAAATATTGTATACTCTCAGCAGGTGCATAATTTCATATTTATACAGTTTCGGAATACCTCTTGTTTGGGTGCAGGATCGATCCAGTCATGTCTCCCTTCGCCTAGAAGTCTGCCATGAGCTGCTCCTTTTTGGTTCATTATTGCATTGACGATCACTCCCTGTCATCATCGGTCTCAGGTGTCACACCATCTTCTGCTTGGTTCGTCCTCGAGCCACATCGTACTAAGAGGCTGAATCTGATACTATTTGTAACATCTCAATCTGATGACTAGTTTAACAATAAAAACACTAATCTTTCCATCACACTTTCCTCACTCATGTGCTTTCATAGAAAACTTCCCAGAAGTCACTTATCCCAATATTGCTCTAAGGCAAACACACTTAACCTTGGAGTTTTTATGAGTTAGACTCCAAAAAATAAGGTGCATCTTATTGTCATGAACAGTATCAACCAAATTTTTTATGCCCTCCTCGGGTGTATAGTCTCATACCAATACATCTTCGGAATATCCATTGTTCAAGTGCGAGATTGGTTCAGTTATGTTTCCCTTGCCTAGAAGCCTGCCAGGAGCCGCTCCTTATCTGTGCCCCATTGCCCCGAGAATCACTTCTTGCTCTCGTCGGTTATGTGTGTCACATTTATTGTCCTTGTAAAATAGAGGTGAATTGAATCTTATCGCTTTTAAAAAGAATTCATGGCTATTCATCCCCAACAATATTGAAATAAATGAGGTTAGTCCTTATCGTATTTTTTGTGACGGTTAATGTGTATTAGTGCCAGTTTTTGACCTCCATAAATTATTTATTCTTAGTTTTTTAGTGACAATTTAAACCTGCATAAAATAAACTGAGGGACTTATTTCACCATTTCATTGATGTTGTTGACTAAAAGCTATGAATATTTTAGAGGTATAAAATTGAATTTACCCCTATTTTGTTGGGACTAAAAACAAGTTTAACCCTATATAAATTAATAAATTACAAATTATTAAAAAGTAAAAACATTTAAATAATTTTTGTAAAAACAAAATATATATTATTAATGAAAATATTTAAATAATTTAATTTGAGGTTAGGGTATTGTAACGGAATTGAAATTTGTTATCCTCCTATTAGGGTAAATTTAGATGCAACTCCGTCCCTAAGATAAAATCCATAAATGATTAACATGATAGGATACGGAGACAGAGATAGAGCAAAGTAATTTACATCAAAACGGCTCATTGTGTCATTATGAAAATAATAAACTTTGAAAGATGAAAAATACATTTAAAAAAACAAAATAGGAAAATCAAATATTATATTTTAAAAAATTAACAATATAAATTATATTTTTTTAATATGTGGATACCATATTTTTAAGGCAATGTGTGTAAACCATTAATATGAACTGAAATGAAGATAGTACTTTGAAATTTGAATATTAGAGGTGAAAAGAAAGCTAGTCTAGTACTCCATCCGTTCCCTATTATAAGTCACATTTTTTGAAAATTTTTTGTTACAAAATATAAGTCATTTTCTAATATCTAGGAAGCATTAAATAATTTTTTCCAAGTTCACCCTCATATATTTAATATGAAAGAGATGATAAACTTTAGAAGTATTAACTTGGAGAGAGAAAATCATAGGAAAGTAAATAAGGGTAATCTAGGAAAGTAAATCATTTTTTTTTACAAATTTATTGCTAGTAACTACTTTTCTTAATCTAAGAGAATTAGTTATTTGTGACTTATATATAGGAACGGAGGAAGTATTATTTTAAGACAACTTCAAAAGGTGTGTCTGAAGTATTAATGTAAAGAGGAATTTAAAAACTAGCACGCGGTTAGATAAAATGTACCTACTTTCAATAAAAAATTAATTTACATTTAATACCTATGTACTACTAAAAAAATAGATACTTGTTCTTTTTTTTTATGGAAAAATAAACTATAGTTTTTTAGGGTTGATCCCTTAACGAGCTCCCGTTTCCAACCCTTATATCCATTAACTCTTACCGGTTATCACTTGGACTATATTTTAGAAACAACTACTCCCTCCGTTCCTATTTAACTGTCCGGGAAGAGAAGAAACACACATATTAAGGACTGCAATTAATTTTGTTGTTTTTCATAAAAATAATATTTATTTTTCATTTTTACCCTTTTGATTGCATTTTATCTTTCTTCATTTATTGTTATGATAAGGGTATTAGTTGTAAAAACATCATTTAATGTTCTCTTGAAATGCTAAATGGACAGTTAAATATGAACAAGTATTTTTCTCAAAGTAGACAGATAAATAGGAACGGAGTGAATACTTATTTGTATACACCAAATCCCGAATAGTCTTTTTATTTAAATAGTCAATTTCAAAAAGCATAGGACCTAACCACGTGAACTAATTGAGAGCTAATCACGTGAACATTAGTAGGATCTATGGAAAAAACTTGTTTCAATGTGATTATATCCTAATGGGGAGATTTTTTAAAAGCCCCTTCCTGAGATGGGTTAGCATGCCCCTCAATAGCTAACCAATGAAATTATAAGACTTAAGATTTATATGATGAAAAATGAGTTTTGATTCACACTTGTTTTTTCATCTCTCTTTTTTTACTTATCACATTAATTAATTTAAGAGATTTAAAAAGTTTTTATCTTCATAATTTTTTTTAAAGTTTTTTTACTTATCACATTAATTAATTTAAGAGATTTAAAAATTTTTTATCTTCATAATTTTTTTTAAAGCACTACTTTAATATATTCATGAAAATACCAATTATTGAACCACCCGTCTCATATGAATGAATTATATAACGAAGCTAAAACAACCTGAATCCAACCAAAATAATTCAACAGAAGCAACCCTAAGCAACAACGGAAAGAAAACAACCCAAACCACTAAACCTTGTTTCCTCAAGAAGCCCCATACTTATTAGGGTGAGTGTTTTAGAGATGTTGCACACATCCCTCAATGACCTCCTCATCACTATCATCTCAAACAAGACTCAACTCCTTACCAACCAACCACATCTCACGAGCATTAGAGATGTTGCACACATCCCTCAATGACCTCCTCATCACTATCATCTCAAACAAGACTCAACTCCTTACCAACCAACCACATCTCACGAGCATGCGCATAGACATAGTCCTGGGCTAGGAAGAATGCACATCCAGAGGATCCACCCTAACAAACGCTTTTTCAAACACAACTGATGCCTCCAAGTCAATAGAACCAACAACTTGATGAAAACTTTTTTTTTCTCTACCACTCTTAGTGACTTTCCTAGGACGACATATTTTTCTCCCAACATAAAAACTTAGGCCCTAAGAGGGCTCCTTCTCCACATACAGAAAATGGAAAAGAGGCTCACACCTTGAGAATATCACATCGAGAGGAACCAACGAAGGAATGGTATCGTACGACACATGACTCTGATCAAGTGCAACCTCTAGATCATCCAAAGCCACCGCCTCAGAAGCAACACAACCATGAACCAACTCAAGACCTGAACCGTCAGCTAAACCACCACTGAAACCTCTATCCGATGAACACAAACTCGCCCTAGAAGACCAACCACGAAGAACATCACTTGGAAAAAAATAAAAGATCACGCCTCTCGAAAGACGCATAGTCCCCATGTCGCAAAGCATTTATGAACTTCTTTTTAAAATTCTATCTTGATAGAAGTGTTCTAGGAGTGTAAACAAACACTTGTCCATGTGTAATAATAATTTGGGTTCATATATAAATGACAAATTGATCAAGACGCGCGCATGTGTCAGTTGAGTACTTGAGTTACCATATTTTTATACAAGTTGGCCACTTCGATTTGCAAATTTTGCCATTAGAATTTTAATTATTTAACATTGATTGTTGTACCAATTAAAATAATATTTGATATTTTTAAGGATATGTTAATTTATACAAAACTATTTGCCTAATTTGCTCAGTTTACGTGTGAAATAAACAAGAGGCTTAGGTAAATGTTCTTTTATCCTACGAACAATATTAAACTTAAAAAATAACTTTTACATTTATACCATACATTTGATATAACCATGAAAACATCTTCCTCTAGATGCAAGTAAGTAACTCTTTGCTAGAGAAACAAGAGACCAAATTATGACACCATGTACTAATGAATGGTTAACACTGAAGACTACCAAAAAAATAGACACCACACCACATCTTTCTCCAAAACATTAAAATATTCACTTAACTCATTTTTAATTAATGTGCGACTCCAACTTACACTTGAACCCTCAATATTATTCCCTTCAAGTTCTAGACACCATCACATTATCATGGTCTCCCGTCGCGGAAGATAACCACACTTGCACTGTCGTTCGCTTCACCGCGTCAACGAGACGCGCCACCTAGCTGCACTACTATTAAGAATATCAATCCAAAGAACTACCACCATGACCAGACTAACAATTGGATTTGATACCACCTGTTGGGCTGTGCGAGAGATGAGACTTCGGGGATCTCCACACTGGGTTAACGAGAGCAAAGAACAAGTGGATTGAAAACTACATTTTTCACTCAAAATCTTAATACATTAGGTGCATGAGTCCTCTCACTTAAGAAGTGCTCACAAATGTAATTTTCTTCTAATGTGGGACATATTCACACTTGATATCACAACAATCTCTATATATCAAGCTAGAGCCGAAGCCGAAGCCTCCAAATACTTGCACCGTCGTTGACTCTCCATCAACGGGACATGCTACCTAGCCACCACTGTTAGGAGGATTTTCGACACAAGGAGTCGGTCCTCATGGTGACACCAACCATCAGCTCTAATACCACTTGTAAGGGAGACAAGGGTGTTGAAAGCATGAGACCATGAACCTATTTGCCAACACTAAAGACCACCAAGAAAGCCCGACGCCACATTTTTACCTAAAACTTTATAAGACCTTGAGCTCATGGATCAAATCTGTTATAAATTTTTCACCTCACTCATTTTTCATCTCACGTCTGTTATAAAGTTTCATCTATTATAAAGTCTTCATCTCTTATAAAACTTTTGAACTCGACTTGATCTCAACACTTAGCTTTATTTTCCTTTGAGCTTGATCTCGAATTAGGCTCGGTTTTCTTCAAATGGGTCTTAGAGTACTTGACTTTAAATTTGCTTCAATTAATTACCTGTGTTCAAATTTACTTCATTTCGGACTTTCTTGGTGGGCTTGTCTTTTGAACTAGCTTTGGTTGTTTGAAAATTGCAATTTGGACTCGGATCAAGAGATAAGAACTTTAGAACTAGTAATTATTTGAATATGAAATTAAGTCAATTTAATAAAAGTAAAACACATTCGCTACTCAAAGTTTGTTAGAATAACATTCAACTATTCTTATTTAAAATTTACCTTACAATACTCCAATCATAATAATTTTAGAATATCACCCAACCATATACTTGCACCGTCGTTGGCTCTCCATCAACGGGACATTCTGCCTAGCCACCACTGCTAGGAGGATTTTCGACACAAGGAGTCGGTCATCATGGTGACACAAATCATCAGCTCTGATACCACTTGTAAGGGAGACAAGGGTGTTCAAAGCATGAGACCATGAACCTATGTGCCAACACTAAAGACCACCAAGAGAGTCTGACGCCACATTTTTACCTAAAACTTTATAAGACCTTGAGCTCATGTATCAAATCTGTTATAAAATTTTCAACTCGCTCATTTTTCATCTCACATCTGTTATACAGTTTCATCTATTATAAAGTCTTCATCTCTTATAAAATGTTTGAACGGGACTTGATCTCAAGACTTAGCTTTATTTTCCTTTGAGCTTGATCTCGAATTAGGCTTGGTTTTCTTCAAATGGGTCTTAGAGTACTTGACTTTAAATTTTCTTCAATTAATGACCTGTGTTCAAATTTACTTCATTTCGGACTTGCTTGGTGGGCTTGTCTTTTGAACTAGCTTTGGTTGTTTGCAAGTGTGGAGCTTTTCTCTCCCTGAGTGTGGAGCTTTTACTACCATAGTGTAGCTCTTTCTTGCCATACCTAGGTTTACTCTCTGAGACCTCGCAACCTTCTCTTCCATGCACCCTCCAAGGTCACCATCTCCACCTTGATACCCATAAACCCCCCATCTGCCAATGCATAACTCAACTCCACCTTGACATAGTCCCACCACCACGACTCCACCGCGACCAAACTCCTAACCTTCCCCCCCCCCCCATACTCACCACCCCACCACTACCAAACCTCAACTACCACCACCCTTGTCCCTCTCTCGATGGACAAGGACGATGCCCAGGATTTTCAAGTGCTACTTGAGGATAGCTCTGAAGTCAGTAGCATCCAAGAAAAAACGTGCCTGGTAGGGAAAATCTTAGCGGGGAAAACCCTAAACAGAAATGCAGTAAAGGAACTCACCTCTAGAGCTTGGAGTATGACACAAGGATTCAAGATCTTTGATTTAGGGCCCAACTCTTACCTCTTCCAATTATCCAGCAAAGAAGAAGTTGCCCGAATCCTGCAAGACTCTCCATGGACGGTGATGGGTCAAATGATCAGCCTCCAACTTTGGCATCCACAGGCTTCAGCTGTTGAGATCACCCATCAGTACATTCCCTTATGGATCCAACTCCATGGCATTCTGTTAGAGTCTGTGACGATGTCCAACGCTGCAAAAATAGCTAGTCAAGTTGGTAAGGTCTCAGAAGTTGAAAACCCCCTAGTCAAGGCCTAGTTACTAAGAACTTTTTACAGAGTTTTTGTTCTGTTCAATATCAAGAACCCCATCTTGACTGGTGTTTGGATTCCACGAAAGGACCCCCCGAAGGCCTAGGTTATTTTGGAGGCTTCTAGTAGAATACTAAGGAGACCTTTCACTAGGTTTTTTTCTCTCTCTAAACACTCTCATCCTCCTTTCTTGTAAAGCCTTTCTTTGGTGGTCGTCACGCTTCTCCTACATGCGCTGCGGCAACCTCCCCCCCCGTCCTATCTCCTCCCTTCTCCTCCTTTCTTCTCTCTCTTGTTTAGTGGGTTTCTTTCCTTTTACCAAATCTGTTTTTTGGGTTGCCCTTTTTGCTCTTCCCTGCTCACCAATCCTCTCTTATTCGTTCCTTGTTTCGGTGGTGGTTCGTGGGTAGATCTGTGGCTGGTTTGCAAGTGTTAGGCTCAGAGCGGAGGTTGTTGTTGCGGTGCTGCTCGACCGCCGATGGAGGGTTCCTGCAGGGTCCGTCATCACAGTTTTCTTTGAAGTTTTGGCGTAGAGATCGTGTTCTTGGTCTCAGCCTTAGGTTTTAGCGATTGATTTTGCCTCCCTTTTCTATTGGTGCTCGAGATCTTCTCTTTTCAAATGTGATTCTAGTGTCTTTAGGGTGCTTATTGATGACTGTTCTTCTCCATCTTCTTGCAATTTGGTGTTGGTGGAGGATCTGTTGATTATTCCAGTTCTGTTTGCGAGGTGTTGTTGGGTGGAGTTATGGCTGAAAGTGCGGTGTAGCCAGTGCTTGTGGAGAGCTACTCGGGGTCAACATTAGTGGATCTGGGTTGGTGGTGTGTAGATTGGGGTCATCATTGGCAGATCTAGTTTTTGGGTTTGGGTGACTGAGGCTTCGTTTTGATCTCATAGTTTGGTACGTTGGTCCAGCCGAGTCAAAGAGCGCGTGAGGTCTTCCACGTGCAATATTTTGGGCAGATTTTTATGTTTTCGCTTTCTGGTCGATATTGCTGATTAGCGTTCCCTCCAATGGCGAGATGGGCTCTAATTTTGTTGGGTTATGTGGTTGTTTCTTTGTCGCATCTTAGTCCCTGGAAGTTGCCCCTTCTTGGTGGTCGTTTGTTGCTTGATCCGGGTTTAGGTCCTTGTTGATGTAGGTTGGGGTTTGTCCTATAATCTGTGCAGGGAAGACTGTTATTATATAGTTTTATTTTTGGTGCACTTAAGCAATCTAATTCCAAGGTCTTTTGCCCTATGGATCTTCGGGTAGCAGTTTAGCTTGTCTTAAATTGCTTATTTTAGGTTTTTCTATGTTGTATTGGGGGAATTTTACTCACTTTGTCGGGTATTGCTTGTATTATATATCGACCACTCTTTTTAAAAATTCCTACTTTCTAAAAAAAATGGTATTTTTGTCAAAAAGTAATTAATGTATCACAAAATCCAAGTTTGTTTTGATAAAAAGGATCAAGGTAAATCTCTTATTTGATTCTTATAAATAGGTCGGGGTAGTATGTTGTTCGATCACTAGTACATAATTTCTATTCATTTTTATTTCCAATAGTTTTCTGTTGATTTGAGCTTTGTAAACTACACTGATTGCCTCATTTTGGTTTTACTTGTGTTTTTTTTTTTCAAAAGAAAAAAATTTCAAAGACAATCGAGATACAAATCCTCTCGATAAAATACACAATACAACGTAAACCCTGGAAAAAGCAAAAAGCAAAGTGTTTTATTTATGTTTTTATAAAAACTTACCATATTCAGCCACATGTTTAATTAATTAGCTTCTCCACTTGATTTTTCAGGTTTTTTATGAAATCCTCAAGTGGAGTAATATGCATTAACCATTGAAATTTGCATAAATTGTACTAATTAAAAACCTTTGAAATTTGCATGAATTTTACTAATTAAAAGGTATTCTCAAGTTTTGCAATCTCATCCTATTTGGGGAGTAATATGGCGGGTTTGGTGACGGAATGCCTGTTCTTCCTGAAAAAGGCAGTAACCCATATAGTGAGTATCAAAACATAAGACACACACCACACGTTATCTTATTTCTTGAAATTGTTTATTGCATTTCTGAAAGATTGTGATTCAGAAGCTTCGTTCTGCTATTTCTCTATAGCTAGTTGTTTGCATATACAAGAAATCACAAGCTAACATAAGAAATTAGTAACAATGAAGAATATTAAACTAAAATGAAACTACGTACACATGCAATGTATTCACAATCACTTATGTACGGAAACTATTTCAATGCTTTAAGTATTCACACACCTCTCCAGCAACAGCCTCAAATTTTGATAAAGTTTTTTCATCTCTGATAATTACAAAGCTTCTCTTGTGATTTGATCATTACATGAATAATGGAGGGGCTCCCGGCCAAGTTGTACTACTATTTTAGTTTGATAATTGCTCTCTTTAATTAGTTTGTGTTTAAACGGATATAAATTAAAGGATATAAAATTACGGAGTCAGTAACTAACTAATAATACTGCACCCAACTATGATCTAAATTACTAACTTATTTAAGAGACTTCAGCTCTAATTTCTTCATCTGATTTGACACTGACAATAAACAAATGAAGAAATAAAAGAAAATCACGTAACTTACATTGTCGTGCCTATATAGGCAGAGCATGAATGCAAGACATTATCCAAAATATTATTAAAGCACACATGTTTAAAATGTGATCCATGCAAGAAAATTTTTGTTTCAACTAAACATCATGAAGTGAACAGATTGCAACTGTTAGGGAAGACATTCTTTTTCTATCTTGTTCATTTGAAAGGCAATTCATGATTTCAGAGTTGAGATTTGGCAATGCAACAAAGAAAGATTAACAGTGGAAGTGTTTATCGATTTTTTCTTGCTGTCACCATAACTCATAATTTGAGCACATGAAAAATAGTTCCTCTTTTCCCTGACAGGCTTCTTTTCAAGTATGTACCTCCATTCAGTGCGGCAATGTCTTAGGACATGAGAGATGCACGAGGGCTTGGTTTTGGTGGGGGACCCTACATTGTAACTTGCAAGCATGGGTTTCAATCACAAGAGGAGCTTATAAGCTTCCTCACTTAAAGAAAGAATAATGTATATATAAGGTTAAAGTATTTGCATTATAAACATGTTAAACTATTTCAACAGTGTTTCGTTTGAGTGACATTATATGTATAGCATAGTAGATACCATTTGAGTATGGCTATCAATTTTGGCGCAATGAAGCACTCAACAACGATTTCATTCAGCTTAATCCATTTTATTTACAGAAGTTAATTAGATTAGATTCTCCCTTATCTGTTCACTATTGTGTCGTGTAGTTAGTCAAGGAGCATTTGATAACAGTAATAATGAATTGAACGAACTGTACTAAATGGCAGGGTCATCTCCCAGATCAACAAATTTAGAGGGCTACCAGTGTGTTTTGTTTGAAGACTCACATTGGTTAGAGATATTACCTGATAGATAGTGTTTATAACGGTAGACCGACCCTCATATTTAAATCATACTAGGGGACACACTATAGGTATACACTTTCTTTCAACCTTAATCCTTATTTCTCTCTCAGTTTTGCTCAGTGTGGAGCATCAAAAAGTCTTGCAGTTACCTACCACCTGGTCGCTAGAATACTAGAAGAAAAAGGCCTTCCTAGAGAGGAGTGTTCCAACAAGATCATCACGTTGAGAAAAATCATCACCAACGTATATCTTCTTTAAATTAAAATTAGACATTGCATAATCATTTCAAAAAATTACCCTTCTTTCGATCAATAATAGCTAAATATTCTAAAGAACTTCTCCTTTTAAATGTTCTGAAAGATTTCTTCTTAGCCCATTGTTTCACAAGACTTCTCCTTTTGCACACTTTAACAAGAGTGAGTGAGTTTGACCTACTTTTTAATTCTCTCGACAGAGTTGTAGTATAATTTTGAAGCTATAACTCTAGAGTAGTTCTAACATATATGAAGATGAAAAGTACACACTTAATTAAGAGTTTTGCTAGAAAAACTTAGGCAGCATTTGGTAGACATGTGGGAAGGGAACATAATATGACACATGGGTTTCGTTCTGTGTTTGTCATGTTTTTAAGATGGAATGGAACGGGACAAAAGGTTCCAGGAACGGGCACTTTGGTTCCCTGGAAAAGGATGGAACGGAACGGAACGAAACCCTCTCTTAAAACTTTTGCAAGTTCAAAAATACCTCTAATTTATATTTGAAATTTTATGTATCTAAACAGTTTAAAATCACTTCTAAAATTGAAAGCACTTATTATATTTATAGAAAAAGTTAAATGAAAATCTACTTTTTCAAAAAAATCACTTAAAATAAAATCAATTATTTTTTCAAAAGTAAAATCACTTTTTGTAAGCAATGATAAACGAGCCAATTAAAGTGCGTTTGATTCAACTTATCTTGGAAAAAAATCACTTTTAAATCAAAAAATCACTTTTAAAATTAAAAAATCACTTCTTTAATCAAAATATCACTTTTCTGTGTTTGCTTCAGCTAAAACTGAAAACAGATTATTTGAAACAATTACTTTACCTTATCATGAAAATCTATGATGATAGATGAGAGGAGATAAAAAGAAAAAGTGATTTTAATTAGGGTAGTCAAACACGAATCAACTTAATTAAAATAAAATCAAATATTTTTTCAAAAGTAAAATCTGATTTTGTAAGTAATGATAAACGAGCCAATTAGAGTGCGTTTGATTCAACTTATTTTGAAAAAATCACTTTTAATTAAAATCAAAAAATCACTTTTTGTGTTTGTTTCAGCTGAAGCTGAAAACAGATTATGTGAAACAGTTAGTTTAACTTATAATGAAAATCTATGAAGATAGATGAGAGAAGATAAAAAAAAAGTGATTTTAATTAGAGTAGTTAAACACGAATCAACTTATGCTTTTCTCAAAATCTCTAAAAATAAAATAAAAAAATATTGTTGAAATCAGTATTTTTTTAATCTAAACAAACGCACTTAAAATAGCTTAAATAAATAATTAGGTGTTTTCCGATGTAACAAAAAAAAATTAGGTTTCTGCTTTTTTTCAATAGCATACTGAAAAAACTTAAACAATATAAAAGTGATTATTTTAAAGAAATAAGTGATTAATTCATAAAGTAAGCAATAACAAACGGTTTCTATCAAAATTTTCAATTGAGTTCAATTTGTTTTCATCAATCAAGTATTAAATATGTAGGACTATATATGTAATTAAAATCATGATTCTGTTCTATTGACTTGGAGTTACCAAACACAACACACAGAACATTATTGTTCTGTTCCATCTTGTTCTATCCTGTTTCGTTCTGTTCTGTCATATTTTGTTCCGTCACCAAAAGATTAAGTTCATAATTAGGTTGGCTCACTTTACACTTGTGGTTCCTTGGATTCCAACGGTTAAAATTATTGCATTTAATGCTATTTTACGATATAAGTGCTTGGAAAATTAGTGCGTGAGGGAGATGGATGATGGGGAAAGTGGGGACAAAGGTGGAAGAGGGGTGAATGTTGTTTGTGCTTTTTGCAGGTCTACTGAGGAAACAACTGAACACTAAATGTATTACAAACCAGTTTCTAATAACCAGGTTGGTTTAACCATGAAAGTTCAACTCTCTCAGCTATATACTATATACATTTCATTTTGATTTTTGGGTAAAAGCACGGAGAAGGAGGAGTGGCGAAAGAAGTAGATTAAGAGATTTTGGGAAAATCAGACATGAAATGTTTAAGTTAATTTTAATATAGGTAAAATCAATTTGCCAACCAGAAAAAAATTTATGAAAACATAAATGTATTTTTGTTATATTGTAAAATTTATAATATAAATAGTTGGAGGACCAATTTAAAAATTTTAGAAGTTTAAATGACATGGCGCAAACATCCACTTGGCATTCATTTATTGGTTGTAAGAGAAACAACATTATAACCCTCCTTCACCAAACAACATGCAAAAGTTTGCCATAATAATTTCATACAATTATAATTAAATTACAATATAAGTATATGAAACAAAAGTATATACTAACTTCAATGATGTGTAGGACAATGTAAATGTAAATACACTCCATCACCTACGGGTGGTTGGTCCAAGTAATACATGTTTGATTCTCCTTAAGAAAGGTATCATATTCGAGTTTTGTAGATGGAAAAAACCCTCGCTGGGAAAGTTAGTCCCTCTATGAGGTGAATGTTCCCGATTCGAACATAATTACTTTTGAAGGAGACACCTAACTCAAGCAAAAAAAAAAAGCGCTCCATCAAAACAGCAAGTACTACAACTAAAGGAAAATAAATTAAAAAAGCAAATAAAGGAAAAACTTACAATAATTTATCAACAAAACAAAGAATGAAGAGAAAAAAGGATATAATATAATGAATGAAAAGAAGTGCGTTGTGATGAAAGTTACATGTAAGCCCACTATATATAAATTACTAACCGGTTCTTGCTATCTATTGCATTTCTCTTATATCTATATATCATATTCAATTTTCTATAAAAAAATATAAATTACTAACCGCTTAAACAGTCGGTAACTTATAAAAAGGTGAAGTTACTGATGGTTTTGATCATCGCTAAATGGGCAGTGCTTAAAATCCCCACGCCAATATATCTTGTACAGTTGTCCTTTGTTCACAATCTAATAAGTTCATATAATCACTTCTAGTCAAAGATACAAAAGTAAGTTATCAGTATACCCCGTAACTACTTAACTGATCAATGATTGCTACTTTGCACCATGTGTTTTCTTCAGTGCTTCCAAAAGGTTCCTCTTAATTCTGCTATTTTGGGAACATAACATCACACTCTGTCCTATGATACAGTAATGGGGTTGCTACCTTTGCTATACAAAGGTACAATCTAGCATGCACCAATTAGCCCCACTATGCCCTTCTACTGAAAATGATACTAGTGCCCAGTGATTTAACTTTTCCATTTGATGGGCCTATTTCATGCCACTTTGATGTCAATATATATAAAGCTCAAAGCCAGTAAAGGAAAGCATAAAGCCAATAACACCATATTGAGTTCTACTAAAACTCTATAAATTGAACTAGTTTCCTTGTTTGGAGGTCATTCAAATTGGCCAAGAGGTAGCACAAAATGAAGAGATTAATGGCGATGATGGAAAAACATAAACCATACATTGCAATGCTCTTTATTCAATTTGTATATGCAGGAATGGCTTTGTTGTCTAAGGTTGCAATTTCAAAGGGAATGAGCCCTTATGTGTTTGTTGTTTATCGACAAACCTTTGCAACACTTGCCTTATCCCCATTTGCTTTCTTTGACAGGTTCTCAGAAGTTCTGTCACATTAATTTACACCCTCCTTCTTACTAAATCTTAAATAGGCTTATCAAATTTGTTAATCCCTTAATTTTTGTGCTTTTACAGTAAGCATGCTGCTCCTCTGTCATGCAACTTATTGTGCAAATTGTTTCTAGTTTCCCTTGTTGGGTATGGATATGTCTCTTTCCTGACCCCATTACTTGCTTAACATTGTAACTGCCAAAATGAAAATTCTACTTTATACTCCCTGATAGTGAGGGATTAAGATCCATATCTCTATTTGCTATCTTTTTTCCTGCCTCACCAATGAAATTGTACCTGACACAATATCATTGATGACACACGAAATGAGATATCAAATCGGGGCGGACGATTTTAGTCGTGATACGTACTGAGATAGTATTTTAACAAATATTTGTATTTGTGCCTAAATTGCAGGCTAACAGCAAGTTCAAACCTTTACTATGTTTCCATCAACTACACCTCTGCCACATTTGCTGCAGCCAGCACAAACACAATCCCTTCCATCACTTTCATCCTGGCTGCTTTACTTAGGTAAATTAAAATTAACTAACCATTAGTAGAATCAAGATCTAGACAAATTTTATTTTGTAGTGAACATGGTTTTGAAATTTCAGGGTGGAAAGCATTTCCATAAAACATCTTCATGGAGTGGCCAAGATTTTGGGTTCTGTTCTAAGCCTCACAGGGGCTGTAACCTTTGCTTTAGTCAAAGGACCTCCTCTACATTTTATCAGAGAAAATCAGAATCATGGTTCTCACATATTATCAATGGTTCACTCCAAAGGGGATAGTATTAAAGGCTCTATTATGATGCTATCAGCAAACGCTACTTGGTCCTTGTGGCTTATTTTGCAGGTAGTTATCTCATATCGGTGTTCCTTTAGCACATGATATTTTATGATTCATCTTTTATCACAAGCATTTTTTGTTCCATTTTTAGTGTTTTTCACTAATATATATATACTTGTCTCAGGGATTTATTGTAAAGCAATACCCGGCAAAATTTCGCCTTACCATTATACAGTGCTTTTTTAGCTTCATACAGTCAGCAATTTTGGCTGTTGCAGTGGAGAGGAATAATCCTCATGCATGGAGGCTTGGATGGGATATTCATCTTCTTTCCGTGGCTTATTGTGTATGTTTACTACTACCTACCTCTACCTATTACTTATTAATTGTCTATTTAAAGAAGAAAAAAATTATTTCTGTTTATGTCCACGTAGAATTTTAAAAATAGTAAAATACTTTTGTGAGAAGAATAAATGGAAAGGTAAAATAAGAAAAAAATAATAATACTGTTTTAAAAATTAACAAAATTAATTGAAGTTTTTTTAATATTTATACTTTTTCTCTTCCGGGCATATCAAGCAGTATCTAATACATTACATCACTACATCAATCTTAATAATAAGATTAAGTAACTTTTAGATAGGAAAAAAAAAGTAATTGAATGAATCACAACAGTACTTAAAAAAAAATACACTTCTTAAGAATTATATAATGCATAAATGAAAAATCCTACTAACAATTACTTTAACACTTGTTTCCACTATTCTCCTTTCACATGCATGCTCATACTTATGTAGGGTTAAGTAGTTTACATGCGTAATTCTCAATTTAGTGGGACCTACATAAATTTTAATCAATAAAAGAGCAATAATGTTACTTACACTGTTACACACCTCTATTTGAGGTCGAGGAGGTGAAATGAGGAGAGAGAAAGTATGAGATGTGATAAATGATAAGAGGAGAGAGATAGAAATAAAAAATATGTGGAAATGAAGTGTTTAAAAAATGAGGTGTGGGTATATCATTGTTGATAAAAGAGAGAGTGTTGAAAAGAGAGAGTTAAAGCATGTGTTAGTTGTTGGAAAACTAGTGTATTTCAAAAGTCCAACATTGCTCATATATTGGACATTTCAAAGACTTATATACAAAACTTGACTTGAAGGTCTTAAAAAGCTTGGTAAGAGGTAGGCCCTCGAGCGCATGAGATTGGCCCAATGTAGTGCAAACCAAAATGACCCGCTCAAATCAGTTTAATAACATCAACTTGATATGCTTTTATTTGATTCTGGAAATTAATTGTTTTTTTTCTTCTTTTAAATAGACTGTTAGCAACTTGAGAATTGATACTAACACACTAATTTAAACACGCTTAATGTAATTTATTTATTTTTAAAAATTAAATACATTTTTTTCTTTTTTAATGACTTTTAATAATTAAACCAATCACATTTAAAGTGATAGCAATGTGTTGACAAAAGTAAGCGAATAAAATATATTTTCATTCAATTTATGAATGTTTGGAAAATTCTACAAAATGACCCGTTCAAATCGGTTCTGATCGGTTCAATAACATGGGCCTGATATGGATTTACTGATTCTGAAATGAACTGGTTTTTTTCTTATAAATGACCGTAGCAACTTGAAAATTGATATCAACACACTCTTTTAAACATACTCAATGTAATTTAATTATCTTAAAAAAATAAACACATTTTTTACTTTTTAAAAATGTCTTGACTTTTAATAGTTAAACCAATCACATTTAAAGTGATAAACAATGTGTTGAAAAAGTGTGTTGCTTGCACTCTCATCACAGCTTATGTAACAAAATCACTTGTTTTCTGCACTTTTGTATGCCCACTCCTGCACATGCTCATTTGCCATAAGTGGATAAGGGTATCCCAAAATAAAACTATATTTTATCGCCAACTCAAAATTGTTACTAGTCGTAATTTTTTAAGTGGCGCAACGGAACATTAGACTTTTCATAGTCTTACAGCTTATGAGGGGTTGAGAGTTTACCATCCACATATTGGGTTAAGAGACTAACAACATTAGTAGTCTAGGACATCATCCAAATACCTTCACTACAAAACCTTAAGACAATGAGTGAGTGGGTCATTCCACTTATAAAGTCTTTAACTCTTGCTTAAGGCAATGTGAGACTATTTCCTTCATTCACACTTGCATATACTTCAACAACAATTGCAATTTAGTTACTAAAAAAAATGCTCCCTCTAATGTTTTTAAAAGAATATATAAAACATAAATTTTATGATATCAATAAATTTGTCAAGAACTAATAATCAACAATTAAAATAAAAAATTTGATAAAATTATTATATCTAACTCGATTTAGGCTTATTTGATAAATTTAAATATTTGTCATTAGTAACCTATATATGTAGTTACTTTATATATCTGAGTTTTAGTATTATTGCTAAATATGATTTATTAGAAAATACAAGTTTTTTTATGGAAGAAATAACAAGTGTTAAAGAATCGAGAGATCAAGAATCCTAGTGAACAAGTAATGATACCATATTTCAAAAAAAAAAGTAATGATACATAAACAACAATCAATTTTAAACACACATTTTTTCAACTATCTTATTTATTGTCACATAATTAATTACATCTCTCACTCTAAATTATTTTTCATTTTTAAGAGGGGTGGTGTATAACCCAATTTTTTTTTTTACTTTCTTGATCTATCCAAAATTATATTACAAAATATGTGCCGCACTTCAAAAAGGAGTATAAAATCAAAATATCAAGACTTAGTCAGTAAAACAATGATGCAACAAAAGAATTCAAAAAGTTATTTTTCCGTGCACAAAGAAAAAGTAATGTTTCTTTATAGAAATATTTTGTTTGTTGGAGTCAGTAATGTCTGGAAGCTATCTTGAATACCACTATCGAGCAATTTCTTAGCTTAAACCACACTTCTAAATAAATCATGAGCATTGATTTTTTTTATTATCATAAAGATAAATTACACTATCTAAATAATTGATCTCTAGACCTCCTCATTCCAATCCATATATCCCTTCAGCTATTATTTGGGAACAATCACCAGCGCTGATTAGTGTACACATAAAAAAAAATTCTTGACACTAGAGATATTTGAAATTTGGTTGAGTAGTTGACTGCCACAAACTACCGAAAAAAATCTCATAATCCGCAGGTGTCGTTAACATCGCAGTTTTATATGTGTGCACGAATCTTTTTCGTTAAGACATTTTTCACCCTCTATTGCCGAGTGCTATATATCTTTTTGGAATAGGGCTTCATTAGTGGAAATCTTGCTCGACCAAATGTGGTTACATTTCTCTTTTACGGGATAGGGGAATGTCATTTTCAGAGCCACTTGATTCCAATCATATTATGGTTATAATGGTGCACCTATCACGTCATGGGTGAATACAGTTGACATATAAGATCTTAATGGACCACACTCATTTAGCACACAAGTTACAATCAATTACAGAAAAGATACCACCAATTCCATGGGGTAACAAGTATCTTAACAAAAATGCTGTCATAGTTTTGATCTGAATTATATATATTTAGGTTTTGTTTATATAAAATTTTACTATAAAAATTAAATTAAATTTAATAAATTAATTTTATTAAGTTTAAGAAGACAATTTGTGTTTGGATTTTAATGAAAGTAAGTTCAAAATTTGATTTTTATTTGAATTGTGAAATAGAATTACTCATAATAGGCCTCACACTTAAAATAAATTCTTCTTTTTTCCGATGTACCAAAAAATAATTCTTCAATGAAAATTAAAAGAACAAAATTCACTTTTATTAAATTAGCTACAATTGTTTAAGTCTGGTAAATTTTTTTTTATCAGGTATTGTTTTAACTTTCTTTTTACTAACAGTTAATTGTTGTTGGCAGGGTGTTGTTGTAACAGCCATTTGCTATTGGTTGCAAGTCTGCACTATAGAGACCAAAGGTCCTGTATTCACAGCAATGTTCACCCCTCTAGCCCTTGTGATTACAGCAATATTCTCAGCAATTTGTTGGAAAGAAACACTTTACTTGGGAAGGTTCACATTCTATTCTCCCTATTTGAATACAATAGTGATGCACTTACAATGTGTTTGGCTATTAACCACTTAATTTACAAGTTTAACTAATTCTATTAGTCACGCCAGTTAAAAGTAGTTGTCTATTGAACCGAAAGTAAAAAATTCGATTCTTAAAAACCACATTTTTTACTAGACTTTTGATCTTCACCACACTTTGATCAAAATTGAGAGCAATTTTGTACACAAAAAAATGTATATGAATTATTTTTGTGTGTATGAATTAATGTGTGTATGAATTATTTTTCTAAAAGTATTGATGAAATTAATTGCTTTTGTGTTACTATCAACAATGACAGCATTGGTGGCACAATTTTGTTGGTGATTGGACTCTATAGTGTCTTGTGGGGGAAGAACAAGGAGGGTGTAAAAGTGGTAAACCATGAAGTTGGACAAGTAAAAGAGGAAACCAGATTGGAGTGCATTATACAGCACTGACTGATTAGACAAAATTTAGCAATGGAATCAATGTCCTCCCATGAATGCCCTTTTGTGTTTGTTAACATTATCATATGTATATCTTGTCGACTTTTAACTAGCTTAGGTTGCCTTTATCCTATGTTCTATAGAATCAATCTGTTTAGATATTATGTTTTATTTAGTTTGTTCTTTATCTATGTTAGATAGAATCTTTTTAGATATCATGTTTTATTTTGCCGTTGTACTGGATTGTTTTAAGTTAATTTGCATATTACAAAGTATGCATATGGTTCAATTATTAAATTGAACTCAATGTAATCAACTAAGGTCTTCACATTGATCAAATGCTCTAAAATATATAAATATGAGTTAAGTGATTATACACTTTGTTTTGGTACAGTAAGGAAAAGGAAAACAAAGCTAACTCCTAATAGTTAAAAGGCTTAAATGCACTTTTGGACCCCTAAGTTTATATTTTTTGCGATTGTTGACCCTAATCTTATTTTTCTACGAATGAAGACCCTAATCTTTCAAAATGTTGCACCGTTTACCCTTCCGTCAAAATCCATCAAAAACTTGACGGAACCCACTTACCTGGCCTTCCGACGGAAGGGTAAACAGTGCAACATTTTGAAAGATTAGGGTCTCCATTCAAACTAAAAATAAGATCAGGGTCAACAATCGCAAAAAATGTAAACTTGAGGGTCCAAAAGTGCATTTAAGCCATTTTTTTAAATCCCCCTTTTATCCACGTGGAAGGCCATATCAGCGTGTTCCGTCAAGTTTTTGACGGATTTGGACGGAAGGGTAAACGGTGCAGCGTTTTGAAAGAATAGGGTTCCCATTCGTAGAAAAAAAAAGATAAGGGTTGACAATCGCAAAAAGTTAAAACATGAGGGTCCAAAAGTGCATTTAAGTCTAGTTAAAAAATCCAAATAATTGGCAAATAAAATAGGTGAAATGTAGAATCCCATCTCAAAAGAGCAGCCAAGCGTAGCTAAAAACTCACTAGTAACATTTCCTTCTCACAAAATATGTTAAAGAACAACAGACCAAGATATTTTTGCACGAACACTTGGAAAGCTTTGATTGCATAAACATGAAAAGTTTGACGCTAGTGTTGAATGAGATTAAGAGCTAACATTGAGTCTGAAACTAATAAGATTCGACCATAACCCAAATTCCAACACACGTAGGCCACGCAAAATGGAAAGAAGCTCAATCTAAAACCCAATAGAGAAGCCGAAGAAAGTTGAAAATCCAAAAATCCACCTTCCACAATCATCTCGCACCATAACCATCAGACCAGGATTTCCAAATAAGCTCATGCCAACCTTAAGAGCGACCTACCCAGCCAGAGGCCTCTCCAAGCCACCCACTAATCCACTACTGTCTGAAGCGATAGAAGCATGCAGCAGAATAACCAGCACAGAGGACACACCTCTAAACAGCAAGCACAATGAAAAGTTTGCTTTCTAAAACGCAACATGGTGTTGCTTCCAACTCAACCAAGCGACCAGCAAGACATACAACGCCCTAGAGCAAGGGACAGCAAGAATCCAATCATTGAAGATGCATGCCGATAAAAATCAGCAGAACTGAGCTGGAAGCGATGCTAGATCTGAGATGAGATATTACAATCTCTCACGCAATGCATGAAGGTTTCCTCCTGCCTACCACACAATTTACACATGATGTTCACCGCGATAACACGGCTAACCAGGACGGAAGCTATAGGAACCGCATTTAAGCAGGCTTGTATTGTGCTTCAAACAAGGGACTAAGGCATGAAGTTTAACTTCAAAGGACAGATTCATTGTTTAGGCAACCGATAGTTGATTGGTTTGTTGTGATCATGCAAGAAATTAAATGAAAGCAATCAAAGTGGGGAAGAGTTCAAATTAAAGAAGTATCATTGTTGCGATAATAATTAAATTAGATCCCCCCATATGATCCTGAATTGTGCAAATTGAATGCCAAACAAAGGAACCACTTGAAATGGACCGACAAAACATCCTCACCACAAACATACTTATCCTTGAAAAACTCTTACCCAAAGCTTGTCCTGAGCATGAATAAGATTTCAAACATGCATGCCTCAGAGAGCAGAATTAAATAACCGATCCTTTTGAAGGCCTAAACCACCCTCCTTCTTAGTGAGAGTTTATCCCAAGCAACGATCCGCATTCCCTTTGGACCCCCTTTACTCGAAATAAATTGCGTAAAGATAGAATCCAGGCTACTACAAACAGATTGTGGAAGCCAATAAATTTGCATAGGATCCATTAGTAAGGATTTCAAAACTGACTTGACAAGAGTTACACACTCAGGCCTAGATAACATATTTTTCTTGCTACAAAAACAACAGGAACTATGAACCTCATCAAATCCTATCACATACAAACAAAAGAAAAATGTAAACTAGTTTTAGGCAAGAGCAAAGAAATTTATATCAACCAATCAATATAGAAAGATTCACTCCAATCTGAATCACTTTTTGCCATAAGATGAATATAGAAAGTACACAACATTCTAATTCTTTACACTAAGCCAATTACAAATTGAAAAGATGAATGAAATAAGCTATAACTATACTTAGCTAGGAGGTTTCGTTTGTGTGGGTTTTTTTATTGCTTTGTTTCTGGTGGGTTTTTGCAAGGTTGGCTAGTACTCGTTTTCAGCTTGTCATATGCCTTCCTTGTTTGTAACTGCTTTTCTTGAGGCTGCTGCTTTCAAGATCTCTTATTCATAAGACATTTTGTTTTCGGAAAATATATATATATATATATATATGTGTGTGTGTGTGTGTGTGTAGGGAACAAAAAATTCAAATATATCAAAAGGAAACCAAGCTAGGACCCAAATCACGAATCAATTTTGCAGCAGCACGCATGTCAGAAACGGATTTCAATAGCTGGTCGGCCAGGGGAAGCGACTCCACCCTACATTCAGATATCTTTTAATGATTTCTACAGTGCAGATATCATTTAACTATTTATTTAAGAGAAGAATTCAAAAGTTTTTTAATTTTCAATACTAGTAAATTAACATCATCTCGGTGTGGTCCTTACTCATACTTCTAATAAATTAACATCATGCCCTTCACAAGAGAGTGGAGTAGCTGTGCACCAGGGCAATCAAATGGGCTGAACTGAAAGGAAGTCAAAGGTATTTGCTATTTTCTGAGGCTTAAATGTTTTCAGGTAAAATCTAAACAGAGCCTACAAGATTCTAAGTAAGATCTAATTGATAGCCTCCCATTTCACATTAATATTTCATGACCTTGTCCTATTTGGAAAATATTCTAATAAAGATTGATACTGATATTCTATATGACTTTTATTTATATGTTCCCAATGTCTTCTTCTAGCTAACTTCTATTAAATAGAAAATAATCTGCCACAGTTTCTTTATTTGAGATCAATACTCATACTGGAAATGACATATAAGTAATCTCTGTGGTGAATTATGTTGTTTAAAACTTTAACTTATCATCTATTTTCTTAACAGCACAATGATATGACAAGTAAAAGAAACATTTACTCTGACCTGAATAGACAAGTATTTTTAGAAGCCTTATCTGTATCATGACAGGATCAACCAGTAAGCACAGACTTCAGCTGCTTTGCCACAAAATCCTCAGGCACCCTATCCCATTAAGTCGGTTTCAAGTGCAGATCCAATACACTCTTACAAGTTCCCACCTATAGCATAAATATGGAATTTAGGTCTATCACATGTTTTCATATATTGCAGTCTTCATGATTCAATGAGATATAATAATATGAACTTGCTTTGTGGTACTCGCTCAAATGTAAGACTTATTAGTGCTTCAGTGACCTTAGTGGGATGAGCAATTCCAATGTGAAACACAAAGCACATTTATCAATTAGTTTGAATACCAACACAACAACATATCACATGCCAATTCAATTTAAATAAACAATTAAAATTCACTGACAGAATATTGGCACAGGGATGAAAATTCACTGACAGTTAGCTTCTCATTTAAAAAGCAAAGAAAAATTATATAGAAGAAAAGCAATGTCAGCTTGTTAAAGCAAAGTCAATTATGAAAAGGCAGCAAAATAATAATGAAATTTTGATTTCTGTCCTGGAATCAGATCAAACACACACTTAAGCCATGTAATTTTGCTTCTAATTTCTAAATAACTATGCACAAGTAATTTGTGATGCCTGTGGACTGCAGAAAATGGTATTAAACTATACCATCAATGGAAAATTCTATGAGATGGAACTAATTATGCTAGACATATATGCTTTCCACAAAATCAATTCTCTGTTCATGCACTCCACACTAAACTTTCAAAAAACAATTCAGCCAGCCCTTGGCATTCATGATACCAACTAGACCCAAAACAAATGTTGACAATTTTTTTTAGCATCATACATGCCTAACAATACATTCACAAGACTAGTGCCTTCATAAACGCCTAAAAAAAAGCGGCGACAATTTCTAGATGATAATGGAGTGATTAATTATACCAGCTTTACTCAAACTGAGGCCTCAAGGTCATCTGAATTATCCTCCTAGATTGCGATACAAACAGCCCAAAGAAGAAGAAGAAACTGTTATTATTGAATAGGAAAACTAGAACAATGCGTAGATATTCGCGCCTCAGCTACTCTCCTATTCCCAAGTACACAATAATCCCAAGAGATGATTAATCCCTCTTAGCTCTACCTTAATTATAGTATCATGTATTCCCTTCCCTACTCTCTCATGAGCTCTCTTATCTAACATCACTTAACTATCAAAGTTGCTACCAACAGACTACCTATCCGATGCGGGTACCTATCAAATTGTTTTCTTATTGGGAAAGCTGCAACATAAGAACAACAAAACTCAGTTAATATGACAAGTTATCTGATACTGTATTTTATTTTGTGGGACCTTTAGGAGCCCAAGCTACATAGAGATATGAACATTCAGTTTCAGTTTCAACAAGAAAGCTCTAATCCCCAAAGGAAGTGCTCAAATTGGCACACAGACTAAGACCAAAAGGAAAGAATGAGCAATTGCAGAAGACATTGACAAAAATGTGAAAATCTCTTCATTTTCCATGAAAGCAAACAAACCCCCATTTAAGAATTCCACATTGAGCACACACATAAAGGAACAAAGGGGCACCTCTTTGAACGCTTGTGCATTGGAATCAGACAATGAAGGAGTGAGAGAGTGAAAATTGAGACCGTTGCATTGTTCCCCTGAATCTGGAAACCCTAGCTTGGCGGCGCGGATGCCGCAGGTGAGCACCTTGCCGCGGTTGTAGACGGGAACAGCGAGATTCTAGATCCCTCATTTTAGTTTCCAAATTATTGTTTGGATAATGTTGGAAAAGCATTTTGAAAAACATGATATTCAAAATAGTACTTCTTTTATTTTAAAAACTATTACTATAAACAGTTTTAAATACAGAAAACTAAAACTTCAATCAATCAACTCCTATGAATTAGTGTGAGTCGGCTAACGGTACCATTAGACTATAGGATTTGGGTCTTCTATTCGATATCCGCTTAAGTTATCGTTGTTACGTCACAAAATGTAGTGTTGGTCTTGAAAACCTATTGAGTGGGTATAGTCGACGCTAATTATAACTAGTTTGGTTAGTGATACTTTTAAGTACGTGAAACTTTATTTAACGTTAGTGTATGCTTCGCCTCTGTGTAGCGGCAGACGCTAAATTCTGATGTTATGTTGTCCCTTTCTTGTAATGGCATATAACAATTTGAATCGTGGTTGAGTTAGCTTGATCATCATTCTAATAGTTTAGCTTGTATGGTTTCTCAAGGGGCTAAACACAATAGAAACTTTTTTTTCTTTGGTGCGCCTGTGAATCGTAGAGTTGGGTTTGGGTCGGCCTTGATAACTTTTGGACCATGTGGCTGGTCATCGACCCATGATAGTAGTCCATCAAGCTCGACATATTTTTTGTAAATGAAATGTTGAGATAAACAGCAAAAATGTCGAGTTAGGTGATAAAATTATGCTTAGATGAATAAGTAAAATGCATTCTGAGATGAATAAAAAAAAAAGCTGAGATAGAATACTCAGACTCCAATTTACCTTTAGGCCGAGATGAGATTCACATATTCGCATATGGTCAATTCTTAATTTTGAAATTTGAACTGTAATGATTAAAAAGTAATCATAATCTTATGACAAGTCATACATATGTGACTTTTAGCATGACCACATTTTAGTATCTCATTTTAGCATGACCAATTAATATTTTGTCTATTCACGTTTCTCACCACATTCCATAAAATTGCATTTTTTCAAATTTTCTATAAATTGGAATTCTTAAGTACTTACCGTTCTTCACGTAAAGCTTGCATATCACTCCACTCTTTGAATTCAAGCCTCGTTTCTGAGATATTTTCTCTCAACATTCAAATGTTTTTCTTCCTGTAATTTTAATGGTGAAAATTCATATTTAAGATGATAGTCATTGTTCGACCGAGATCCTTAACTTTATTTTCATGGCATAATCGTTAAAGACATCCTTAATGAAAATTTATCATGGAGGTTTCTCATACTCCTCTTCAACACTTAGATCCTACTTTTTTACAAAATGATTTCGAAAGTTTGTCTTCAAAACTTGCCTCATTTCGAGAATTGCCCCATGAAGCCTGCATAGAAATCGAGGACCTCTGGGCTTCATGAAAGATTTGAGTGATCCTTCATCTTACAATATAATGATTGTTAGCATTTTTTTTCTATTTGAACCTTGCAAATTCCTCATCTATGGGTTGTCAGAGAGGGGCTTCACTCTCTATTCCAACTTCTTTTAGATTGGGTAGACAATGAGGTTTTAGGAACTAAGAGTAGCTTTAAGCATGGGGTCGAAGGAGATATGAGAAAATAGTTAGAAGTAACTTCCGAAGGATATCTAGCAAAAAAAAAATCATCGATCATTCTAATAAACATTTTCCATGTGACCACTAATTGAGCCTAATTGTTTCAATTCTTATGTAGAACTCACGAGTTCATGACTATTTTGACAGGTCTTAGTAGGAAAAGTGGAGAAGAGAAAGAAAACGTGGAGGATTATGGGTAAATCTAAAGAATTTCAACAAGCCCAATATCATGGTGGTGGACCTTTCCAGCACAACCATGGTTAGTTGATCATCAAATTAAAGGCAGCACTGGTGTATCAGATTGAAACTATTATCTAGAGCGAAAATTTGAAGCAATAGCTAAAACATGTGGAGGCCTTGAACGGGGGACGACTCCTCATGCTTGTGAATGCTAAAGAGGAAATATGTATGTGTGGAGGTAGGAATCTTGATACAAAAGAAGAGCAGAATAAAGACGCTCAAGGTACACTTAGATAGTTAGATTAGATACCCACATGGGCAATTTCAATATAGCATTATCATCAAGAAGAGAAATTAGCTTAGCTGGAAAACTTTGTGACGCAAATTGCTGAAAAGGTTGATGAGAGTGGAGATTAAATATGTGATAACTTAGGTATTAATCCATTTTTCATTTTTCATGTTTTATTCTAACTTAAAGATAGAAATGAAATATAATAATCTAATAATCTAATTTGGAATGAAAGTGAAACCTGGAATATAGAGGATATGATAGAATAGAGTGTTAATAGATTAAATCACATAGAAGATAAAATTTAAATGAAATATATAATAAATTGATTAGGTATGAAATTAAAACTGAAATAAAAGGCCTCGTTGTAGTTTTGTTTCTTTGGAGCCTAGCCCCGCCATGTAACCAAAAAAAATTAAATAGATCACGTCTGATAGAAGACAAAATGAAAATGATAATTTCATTTGGTATGAAAGTTATCACTAAAACAGAGGGATATTTATCTCATAGAAGATAAAATGGAAATGAAATAACAAAATTTAATTTAGTATGAAAGTTTTATTTTGAAAGTAATTTGGTATGAAATTAAGACTAAAATAAAGAGGATATGATAAAATAGAGTGTTCATCAATCTGATTTAATAGAAGACAAAATGGAAATAAATTATAATAATTTAATTTGGTATGAAATAAAAAAAATATCAAAGGATAAAAAAGTAAAGGAATATAATTAGATGCTAAAAATAATTTAACATATTTAACCATAAAAAAGCTTTTTACTAATTAAAGTTTAGGATAAAATAATCATTGATATAAAACTCTCATCATGTTGGGCCATAAAAAATTAGATAAGCAGCCTTTTGTGCTTGGGGTTTGTAGTATTAGTTCATTCTGGGTGGGAATAAATAAATGCTGGAGTGCGCATTTCGCAGAGTCAGAGGCGGTGTCACAGACACGGAAAATGAAAGAGAGAGAAACAACTAACACATGGATGGAGCTAAAGAACGAGAAACACTACTACTAACGTTGCTTCCTAGAACATGAAGGTCAGTTTCTTCTTCTTCTTCTCATGTTCCTTCCTTTTTCTTAGGTTTTACTTTCAGTCCATTTCTACTATTTTGCAACAAATAATTCCCTCCTTTTTATCATTAGTTTATGTTGTAGCCTTTATTGTTAGCTCCACCAAATTTTTATTTTTTTTCATTTGTTCTCAATTTGGTTGAAGTTTTTCCTTGGAAATTCTAGACTCTGAATTTTTCATGGTCTGATTAGCAGTTTCTGAAGTTTGCTCTTCTGGGTTCTCTTTGCATCTTCTGAAAAATTCAATTTTTATTTTTTCTAGTTTAAGCCTTTGTGGAATTTTCATCTGGGTTTGATTTGGTGAGTTTTTGGTTTATGTAAATAGAAAAATGTTTTTTTTTTTCAGAATTTGGTTTCTGGTTCTAGGAGAAGTTTGATGTTCTGTTTTTCTAAAGTTGTTATAATTTATTGGTTGAAGTGGGTACCTCTGATACTTTTGTTTTCTTTACAGATATCTTGTGATTAGGGTGGGCAGGGAGCCTAATTTCTCACTGAAGTTTCTGTCTTTGAGGTTTGTTATCTCAACTGCACATTGCATGTCTTGTTTTCTGATGTGGGGTCTGTGTATGTGTGAGAGATAATACTAAAACATTAGTGAAGATGCATAAGAATTTCTTTATCTCTTTTAATGCAAAGTAGATGTATAATGTATTAGGCTTATTAACTAGTGACTGATGATGCTACTACAGGTTGCCCCTTTGCCCTTTTTATTTATTATTTTTTCTTTCTTTGTGGTGAAAAGGTAGGTTGGTTGATACCAGCTCAATCTTTTGGTAAGATTCTGGTTTGGCTTTGATTGATCTTTTAAGATGTTAGATTTAGGGGGTTCAACTGTTGAATATAATGTTTAAAAAATAACCAAAAAACATGTTTCTGACAACATTCTGAAGTTTTTGGCTGCTTTAGACTTTAGGTTCATGTGAGCCTTCCTTTTTATAGGAATCTCCTTTGCTTTTTCCTTTGTGCTTTTCCCTATCAGCCTTAGTGACTAAGCATTGTAGCCGGAATTTAAAATTGAAGTTTGTTTGATTTGCAGCTCTTCCCTCGCCTAAGACTTGTGAGTTGTGACATCATCTAACTAGAGTGGATTACCGGAAAATTATCCTGTACATGTAAAATGTCCTTCCGGGGTATTGTTCGTGATGTAAGGGACGGATTTGGAAGCTTATCTAGGCGGAGTTTTGAGGTAAGGCTTCCCGGCCATCACAGGGGCAAGTCAAATAGTTCGGTCTATGAGTTGAAAGAACAGCCACCAATAATACAGAACAGCAGGTGGGCTAGCCTTCCACCTGAGCTTCTTCGTGATGTTATTAATAGATTGGAAGCAAGTGAGAGCACATGGCCAGCTCGTAAGCACGTGGTTGCCTGTGCTGCTGTGTGCAAATCCTGGAGAGAAATGTGCAAAGAAATTGTTAGCAGTCCTGAGTTAAGTGGGAAGATTACTTTCCCTGTTTCACTAAAGCAGGTAATGCTTTCGTAATCTTCTACCATTTGTTCCAGATATATTTTAATGGAACTCGTTAATGCATAAGAAATATACATTTTGCACATGAGTGAATGAATTTGCTTTTCGCTTTTTTATTGACCCTTGCTTTACAGCCTGGTGCTAGGGACGGACACATCCAGTGTTTCATCAAGAGAGACAAATCTAATATGACTTATCACCTATTCCTTTGTCTTAGTCCTGGTAAGTTCAAGCTCTTTGCAATGGCCTACTTTTTGTTTACTGTGTTCATTTAGTTGAGCAATTATTTTCTGGTTGCCAAGGTATGGAATGGATAGTTGATACTGTTTGTTTGGAAGCTTGTCTATCATCCTTTTAAACGATATTAAGAGCATAATATGGGGCATACTGTTGTGTTAAGAAATTTTTTCTGTGTTATGCTTAAGTTATCTCTGTAAAGCCAAGGTTAGCTGGAAGCTGGGAATCATGAGCACGTTCATGGCTTCATGGCTCATGCTCCATTTTTTTCATTCTTCTTGAAATAGCCAACTTCTAATTTTAGTCTATTGATTTAAGTGCTTGCTATGCTGGCTACTCAAATGGCACAAGTAGTTCCATAGTTTGATTGAAATGCTATCAATATATCTCTATAGCCTATAAACATATATTAGAAATTTTGTGAACTTGGTTGTCATTGTCTCTGCACTGGGATATGTTTTGAATTACAATTTTTCCTGCAGCCTTGCTTGTTGAAAATGGAAAGTTTCTTCTTTCTGCAAAACGGAGCAGAAGAACGACATGCACTGAGTACATTATATCCATAGATGCGGATAATATATCAAGATCTAGTAGCACATACATTGGAAAACTAAGGTATTTTGGAATTCTAGTTTCTTTTTCTCCCTGAGCACCTTCAATCATTGTTTTTGACTAATTTCTGGTTTAAATGAGGTGGAAAGGAGCAAAACATTTTGCAGTTTTCTTGAAAGTTAATTCTTTGCAGAATATAATTTTGAGTATGATCTTGAGATGGCTGGAATTAGTTGCTACTTGCTATACTTTCAACAGATTTTTCTATTGTCTAGTATTGGATATCTATTGATGTTTCTGTGTCCTCCCCTGCTTGCTTACTAGCAAGAGTTCGGTATGTCTAGTAAATCTTATTACTGGGCTCTTGATTGCATCTACAATTACTACTGCTGAATATGCCCCTTCTTATGTTGAATATTTCCCTTCTTATACAGGTAACTTAAAAGATATGAATGAATTTCCTGGCTGTAACTTACTTTTGATGTTTCATAAGCAATGCCGAATTTGTATTCTGATAGAAATCGGTATCATATTAGAAAGAATCAAAGAAATAATGATAGGGATTTACCCCAATTATAATGATAGAAAACACTGTTCTAGTTGCAACCTCCTAATGCCTAAAGGTCCCCCCCCCCCCCCAACACTCTGAAAATGACTAGACACTTCTCCTGCTCACCCCCTCTTCCTATTTATACTCAATATGCCTTATCCATTAATCTAACCAATCTATTACCTTACTTTTCCTATTATACCCATGCACTTTTTTCCTTCCTGAATTCTATATTCTCACCTCTGTTAATCATCTTATATTTGTTCATCTAATTTTGCGATGATCATAATTTTCATCCATGTGGTTACCTCTTAATTTTGATGTGCGTGTGTCTGTAATAATACACAAGAAATCACTTTCTGTGTAGTTTCCTTGCATACAATCTTATACTGTGTAAATTCCCCCCCCCCCCCCCCCAATTGCAGGTCAAATTTTCTTGGCACCAAATTCATAATTTATGATACACAGCCTCCCTACAACAATGCTCAGCTGTCTCCTCCAGGCCGAAGCCGTAGATTTAATTCAAAGAAGGTTTCCCCCAAAGTGCCTAGTGGCAGCTACAATATTGCCCAGATCACGTATGAGTTGAATGTCTTGGGTACTAGGGGCCCACGTAGGATGAACTGCACCATGCACTCAATCCCTATGTCAGCCCTTGAGCCTGGTGGCGCGGTCCCAGGGCAGCCAGAACTCCTTCCCCGCTCCCTTGAGGATTCATTCCGCAGCATATCCTTCGCAAGATCAATTGACAACGCGAGCGAGTTTAGCAGCTCTAGGTTCTCAGACATAATTGGGACCAGCAATGAAGAGGAGGGAAAAGACAGACCACTGGTTCTCAAGAACAAATCACCGAGATGGCACGAGCAGCTGCAGTGCTGGTGTCTCAACTTCAGGGGTAGGGTGACTGTCGCCTCTGTCAAGAATTTTCAGCTGATTGCCGCGACACAGCCGGCCGCCGGTGCTCCTACACCATCTCAACCAACACTGTCTGATCATGATAAGACTATTCTTCAGTTTGGCAAAGTCGGCAAGGACATGTTTACCATGGACTATAGATATCCCCTCTCTGCATTTCAGGCTTTCGCCATTTGCTTGACTAGCTTTGACACAAAACTGGCATGTGAATAATGACAGGAAATATGGTAAAAGTAGTATTCATCTGCATTTATGTTTTCACAATATGGTGAACCTGCATGGAGTCAGACTACACTACACCTCATAGTTTAACTGTAAAGTACAGAACATCCTATGGCCCATTATATTTTCTTCTATCTTGTTCGTTGTCTGTTTTACCTTTTTTTTCTGTCGAACTTCTTTGTTGCTCATACTCATCATGGGCAAAAGATGTAACTTGGTTAGAATTTAATACCATTTATGCTTACATGTAATGGAAATGTATGTGTTTGCCCAGTGACAAGAATCTTGATTGCTTTTGGGGGACTTAGATTGGTGTGAAACTGTGAGTGCAACCAAATGTCAATTGCCTAAATGCTGAACTTACAAATTCATCGAGAATTCGAGATGATTGCTAAATGTTCTTTCATTCTCCAATTTTTCTCATTTTCCTCCCTCCTAATCTACTGTTTGGTACTATCAAAATATTGTTAAAAAATACATCAGGTTCTTACAAGTGTTGTTAGATTTCCGTTGAACTTGATGTAGATTCATGTTGAGCTTGATGTAGTAAAACTTTACTTTTCCAATCTACCTTAAAGTTTTACTTTTCCAATCTACCTTAAATTAAATGTGCTATATTTTGATATATGTGAAATCACGTTTGCATTTATATCAATGTTGGATAAAGGAGCTTTGTAAGGGGTTGGAATGATTTTGGCATGCGTAAAGTGAATCAAAAGATGGTAGTTGATAGATAAAATTGTTGCAGCAGTTTGGCAAATATATCATAGCGAAAGGAGATATATTACCTTCTGGAGGGGTGGGTATGAGATTTTGGGAATGAACGTGGTGGAGAGTCATTCCAGATATTTTGGCCTCCCAACGTTGGTGGGGCGCTCTATTAGAAGTCCACAAATTGGCTAGAGATAGAGCATAGACCTCCCAATTTCGAATATGGTATCAGAGTCTATCCTAGACCCAATTTCCATTTGTTACATGCAAAATGAACTACTAGAGTAATGTCATATCATCATTCTCCATCCTCTGAAAAACCATCCACATAATTAAAAGTATCAACTGTTTTTCATATTTTCAAGATACCAAAGACACAAATTTCTTTATTTATTATATTCATTATACAGTACTGTGAGGATCTGTAGGAGGATACATCATTGCTTGAATTACCTTGGTTAAAAATTAAAGATCCACAATAAATAAAATTTCTAAAATGTTCACTTCTATATCAATAGTATCTCTAACTAGGACAGGCATGCACCTTAATGTATTTTAAATAGTGTAGATTTCATTTGGAGTGACATTAATTTTCACAAGGATGATAAGTAATTTTCATCAATTTTTAACTAGTACTTTGTGCTTTTATCTATTTCCATTATTAGAGCCTTTATCCCAAGGATGATAAGTCCCTGGTAAATTGTCTTCTAGTGCAGCAGTGTTCTTTCTTTCATCTATGAACTAAGGATGTTTCTTTTGATAGAATCAGAATGATCAATGAAGAATTAGAAATCACAGAAACCATTAGCATCTCTTGCAATATAATATCTAGCATCAAAAACCCTTAGCATTAGAATGTTTTCAATGTGTAGTGTTTGTTCCAAAGATGACGTTTCTTGAGAACATGATTTCCAAGATGTTTCTTTTTAAAAAAATGGCTTCTTTTGATGTGTTACTTCCTTCAAAACAATAATTATTGGAGAATTAGTTTGAAGCTTTCATCAGAATTAGTCGTCTTCTCTCCATTGAACAAAACCTAAAAGAACTCAAGCTAACACAACTTAGAATTATGTTGAAAAAGGGGTGGCCAAGACCGGATTCCCTAAGGGCATCTTGCAGAAATCTCCAGGTAATTATTTCATTGTCTTCTCCAAATCAATCTTCATCGCTCCCCATCCTATCCTTCTCTCCGAATAACCCATCTGAATGGAAATCCTCTCGAGAAATGACAATATTATCATAACTTTATCTACCAAGAATGAAGCTCCACTTGTTAAGAGCTGGCTACAACGTCCCCAACACACCTTTCATCCTATTAGCCATGACTTTTGTCATGGTTTTATACACCACATACACAAACTGTTGGGCCTGGATTTGAGCAGTAAAATTAGGCCTAACCAGCTTCGGTATAAGGAAAATCAAATTCTCAATAATCTCCCTCACCTTATTCGGACCTCATTAGTAATTCTGAATAAGGTCAACAACCAACTTACCCAAAATGGACCACTAGGATTGAAAGAAAAGAAGGTTCAAACCGTCGAGGCTTGGGGCTTTCCGAGCACTCAAATTGAAGAAAGCATCCTTGAACTCCTCCGCGGTGAAGGGCTCTTGGATGTTATGCAAAGCATCACCACGTAGTCTTGGGAAATGTCTCCTCACATGATACTTGGACGTCATCCCAGGACTAGTGTAAAGATCTCAAAAGAAATCCATTATCATCTCTAAAGTGATATCGGAAAAAGTAACACAAGAAAGGGGGGTTTGAATTGTGTTCCCTAAAAACTTGAATTTCCAAACGATTATAAGTTTAGAAAGAGTTTTCGCAATCGTTTGATGCAGCGGATAAATATAAGGATAGTAAAGTAAAATAATAATAAACACACACCAATATATCCTGGTTCACGCACAACCAATGGGGCTACGTCCAGTCCTTGGCAGCAACAAGATTTCCACTAACAAGTATCAAGGACTTCTCCTATAACAAGTATTATACCAGACTTCAGCCAACAATTATTTTGAGGACATCTCCTAACAGGTATTCTATAGGACTTCTCCCAACAACAAATACTATGCAGGACTTCTCCTATGATCTTTTTCAGGATTTGACTCTTGAGAATACTTTGAGTTCTAAATTTAGAGAGATTGGATAGATAATTTGAGTCTTTGGTTTTTCTCTCAGATGATAAGGATTTGACGCTTGAGCTTGTTGGAAAAAATGATTCAAAATACCAGCAACTATTTAAATCATCCCAACCAGCAACTATTTCTACCAGGGATTTAGGAATTGCCCACACGACACCTTCTCTGCTTAGTATATCACTCCATAAACTTCACGACACCGGGCAATGCACAAATAAATGGTCACTGGATTCTGATCCTTGGTTGCACAGAGAACAAGAACCATTATCAGCTAAAGCCACCCCACGCCTCAGCAGGTTTTCTTTACAAGAAATCTTATTGTAGCAGCCTTGCCAAAATAAAAGCCCAATCTTTGGAAATTTATTCCAAAGAGACATTGTATCGGCCCACGGATCTGCCCAGAAATTGGTGCATTCACCGCCCCCAATTTTAATAACAATACCCTCCTTAAGGCCTTTAGCTATTAGAGAGTCCTCACAGATAGTGTTAACAGTAGTCTGCATCAATATGGACCAGCCTTTGCCTTCCACAACAACCACATGGAAAAGAAGATTCTTATCATTCAAACTGTATTTTGTAGTAATTAAACGTCTCCATAGGCTATTGATATCAAACCCGTATCTCCATGCCAATTTTATAAGGAGAGCTTTATTCTTCAAACTGGTGAACCTAAGCCCAAGCCCCCCGGATTCTTGAGATTGACAAATCAAGGACCATGGGATCCATGCAATCTTCCTTCCGGTATCCTCCTTTGCCCAAAGGAATCCCCTTAGGATTTTCTCAATTTCGCCTATGACCTTTAGAGGAGCTTTGTATATAGCCATGAGAAATAAGGGATAAACACAAGGTAGATTTCATCAAAGTTAGCCTACCGCTCAGCGATATATATTTTGAGTTCCAAGTCCTACGTTTCCTTTGAAGTTTTTCCATCATTGGTTCCCAAAAAGAAACCTTTCTAGGATTCCCTCCCAAGGGCGCTCCAAGATAGGGTAAAGGCAAATGACCAATGCTCCATCCATACAAACCCGCCCCTCACTCCACATATGAAGCTTCAACATTGTAGCCAATTAAAGTATATTTATGCAAGTCCACTTTAAGCCCAGAAGCAAATAGGAAGGAGAGTATAGCATTGCAAAGGAGATCAATTTGATCCTCATCATTTTCACAAAAAACAAGGTGTCGTCAGCGAATTGCAAATGGTTCACCGCCAAACCTGGCCCTATTCTCACACCACAGAACATAGTCTCCCCCAACAACTGATTGAGCATACATGAGAGACCATTAACACACAGGTTAAAAAGAAAATGGGATAGAGGGTCCCCTTGACGAAGGCCTTTTTTCATCTCAAAGAACTTCGTATTAGATCCATTTACCAAGATAGAAAGAGTGGTCGTAGAGATGCAAGAACGAATCCTGTTCATCCAACGATCCCCAAAATTCATCTCTTTGATAATATCCAGTACGAAGCTCCACTCCACATTGTCATAGGCTTTAGCAAAGTCTAACTTGAGTAGGAAACCACCTCCCTGCTTCTTCTTTAAGAAATCCACCAACTCATTTGCAATGAGAATGCAATCTGCAATTTGACATCCTCTGGTAAAAGCAAATTGGTTTTCGGTTACCAGTAAAGGAGTCACTCTTTGCAACTCGCTGCCAACACCTTGGAGATTAATTTATAGGCACTACCGATTAGGCTAATCGGTCTAAAATCAGAAAAAGAGGCTGGACAATTATGCTCTGGAATCAGTGCAATGAAAGCAGCGTTGAGACCCTTAACTATCTTCCCCGTCCTGTGAAAATCCTCAAAGAGCCTGACCACATCTCCTTTAACAGTTGCCCAAAATTGTTTGAAGAAATTTAAGGTAAACCTATCTGGTCTCGGAGTCCTACTACCATCACAATCCTTCAAAACTTCCCAGATATCAGCCTCTGTAAATATGCCTTCCAAGGAGACCTTAAGAGTTGTGCTTAATTTAGGAAAATTGGGGCACCTAATTTTTTTTGTCTGATCTTGGAATCAGAGGAGAAGAACGATTTAAACTGATCAAGTATAGAAAGCTTAATTAGATTCTGGTCCTCAGTAGGCACCCTGCCAATTACTAGTTTTGAAATTCGATTGTTTGTCTTCCTAACTTTGCTGGTCGAATCAAAGAATGAAGTGTTCCTATCTCCCTCTCTTATCCATTTTACCCTGGTCTTTTGCCTCCATCTGACCTCATCTTTCCGGAACTCTTGCTAAAGCCCATCTAGAATGGACAATCTCTTCCTTCTTAACTCATCATCTGCCCCTGCCGTTTCCAGATTAGCCATGGTATCCTGTAACTCAGCCTCTAGGAGATTAATTCTATCTCTGTTGACATTGCCAGCATAATCTCTCCACCCTTTGATCACTAATTTCAGGCCCTTGAGCTTTTGTTGGAGCACGAAACCAGACCAACCAACCATAGTAGAGGAGCACCACCACTTTGAAACCAGGCTTTCGAATTCCTTATCAAGTAGCCAATGATTGTAGAATAAAAACGGTTTAGGTCCAAAATTAATGGCCCCCATAGAAAGGATTATGGGCCTGTAATTCGATAAGCCCCAATTCTCTACAGATTGTGCTATCCCTTCAAATCTGGAAATTGCATCCTCACTCACCAGCCACCTATCCAACCGGCTCCACACTCCTCCAAAACGGGGGCTATACCAGGTAAATTCATCGTTTTGTAAAGGTAGATCAATGAGGTTTGTGTTAGCCACAAACTCAGAAAATGACCTTTCTACCCCACCGTGAGCCCCTGTCCTCTCTCCATTGTTTAAAATATCATTAAAATCCCCCCCCCACACACACACACAAAGTGACAACAATTGTATACATTCAACGCCTCTGACAGAGCATTGAAGAAATCAAGCCTCTCTGCTTCTACATTAGAACCATACCAGTTAACAATGAAAAGCAACTCAGCATCAGCTACTGACCTTACCAACAACCCAAGAAATATGTCACTCTTTATCATAGCCTCCATAAAGAAAATTGACGGATTCCACAATGTAATTAGTCCTCCTCTGCAGAACCCATTGCACAAACGAATTCGCAATCCAGTTTCAAAGCCTTTGCGAACGTTTCAGTGTCTTCGAACGACTCATATCCAGCTTGGTTTCCTGAATAAGGACCACTTCCAGGTTCAATTTTCTCAAAGCATCTCTTACTGAGCGCATCTTCTCTGCCCTTCCAAGATCTCTGACGTTCCATGAAACCTAGCGCCTCTGCATACTCTTAACTCTGTCTGATTAGACGGAGCTCCTCTTCCAATCCTTGTATTGCCTGTTCGTCGGACCCTTCAAACTCCAGGCCCAGAAATTCCCCAGAATCCATGCTTTTTGAGCTCTTGTGAAGTACTTTCTGGCCCCGGATCCGGTTCTGGTTTGTAACGTGGAACTCGTCGATCCCCCAGATCTGGTTCCGGTTTATTCCAATGAATAAGCATTGAATGGCCAAGCCAATGTTCTTCATCACTACAAGAAAAAGCTTCTCAACGGGAAGAATATTTTAACGGCTATGGTTATCACTTGGATACCTAAGCTAATGATTTATGAATGTAAACGACATACATAGAGGTTTTTTTGTGCAGTTTGCAAAGATACACATTCTTTTGCAAAAGAGTTTCCAAGTTCTCACAATAATATAATTTTAATTTAGGAAAATTTGAAAACCTACTCAAAGATACGCTTCCATAAGAGTTCCCATTTATCGAGTTGTAAGATTAAGATAGTTTAGAATTAGCAGAAGTCTGTATATACATCTTTCTGATTACCAAATATCTTAAAGAGCCTAATGAAAGTACTACTCTGTTAGCTTCGAGAAGCTAGTCACATTACTAATCGATTTTAGCTTAAATAGGAGAAGTCACACACTTTAACTTTACGAAGTTAGTGGAACAACCTTAAGGAAGAAGGCCGGAAGTATCCCTAGGTTTGATATGAACCAGGATGAATACTAGTGTGACATTTCTATCCATTATATTTGTCCATTTTATTAAGGTACAAAATGGATCCTTTAAGAGGTCGCTCCTTCTTGAAAGAACATTGTCTTCTCATATTCATGTGATCAAGTGGGCACAAAAGGTGGAAAGCCTTGGCATTCTAACGCTCAAGTCAATAAATCTAAGAAGAAATAACTTTTTGGGTAAGAAGGAAATGTATACCTAGGGTATTTCCATGTGGCACATTTATATACTTATGGAATAGAAAAATCGAGAGGAATGACATGGCAAGCTAACTATGATATTATTCAATAATATGTGATTTCACCAAGACTACAAAGTCTTTATTCTCATGGGCTCAGTATGTTGACGATATTGGGCCTATCATATTATTATTTAACAATAGATATATCTCTTATCTTTACAACAATATATATTATTCTTAATTTCAACAAGTGTCGCTTCATATATAATCTTTAATTCCAAATATGTCCCAATGTCAAAATGTCCTTGAATCCCCTTTCCCCTTCTCTTTAATCATCTTAAATCTAAATTCATTAGAAAATAGAAATTCATTCCAAAATATATAAGATTTCAATATAAACTACCTATATGATATTAAAATGATATGCCGTATGAGGTTAAAAAGACTATATAACGCATAGTAAACATCAACCAAATGTTTGTTCTCATGACAACTTGTTATGAACATAATTTAATTCCACTGCACTCAGAATAAAATTTGATATTAAAGGTTTGGTAAAAAAATTAGTATGTGTTTACAAAATATTCCACAACTAATTCTAAAGATGAAATCAATTTTTACAAAAAGCTTTTGTGAGTAGCACCTTCTTGTCAAATTTTATTCTGAGGAAAAATAAATTTGATCCAACATGCTATTAATTGAACATTCATGCAAAATGAAATTATGATTTTAGTGTTTGTGCATCAACATATTTAACAAACTTATTAAAATAAGTTCAAAATAAGTATAAGTAGGAATAAACTTATAAAAATAATCTTTAAAAAGTTTGCATTTAAGTTTTAAATAATTTTCATAAACTTACTTAAATGATTTTATCAAAATAAAATACTAATGTCAGATTTATCTTACTCAAGGAAAAAATAATTAATATGAAAATTAATGTAACCTCAAATGAAATCTACACTACTTAAAATACATTAAGGTACATGCCAGACCTAGATAGAGGCACTATTGATATTTAAGTGAACATTTTAGAAATTTTATTTATTGTGGATCTTTAATTTTTAACCAAGGTAATTCGAGCAATGATGTATCCTCCTACAGATTCATACAATATTGTATAAAGAATATAATAAATAAATAAAATTTGTGTCTTTGGTATCTTGAAAATATGAAAAACATTTAAGAGGATGGAGTATGATGACATGACATTACTCTAGTAATTCACTTTGCATGTAAACCATGGTAGACAAAGCTATCCAAACTCATGCCTTATCTCAAGTCCTAGAAATCTCTCTCACTCATACATACCACTAAATGATTTCAAAGTTTTCTATATCTCTATCTTTCATAAATATCATTAAATGATTTCAAAGTTTTCAACTTGCTTTTACTCCTATCATTAATTATTATTCAATTCATTATGTAAAGAGTTTAAGGTGTTGTCGTAGGCCTGGTTCGATGGAGTGATAAAGAAGGTGGTATTGTAGTCATTTCATTTACTTGGATCTTTAATGCATTCAATGCAAATTATGTTATGTACCGGTGTACAGTTTCAAGTCTTCGACTTTTGTCTTTCTCTAATAAGTATCATTAAAGGAAGTCAAAGCTTTTAGCTTAATGCCATTAAATTGCAAGAAGTTGGGATCCCTTAATTAAGCATCACCATTGGATTCATACATCAATGTTTTTCTTCTTGTCTGGACATAGGCTTAATCATGTATAAATAGATGCTCCTAAAGCTCTACTTTCACACCCCAAGAAACACACACATAGTCACTCACCGAGAGTAGGAAGTAAACAGTGACGAAAAGTTTCTCATTCCTTACCATCTTCTTCCTTCTTTTTGCCTTCACCATAAAACTGAAGTTTGCAACTGCTGGTGATAGTGTTAAAGACAAAGACGGTAACATTTTGAATGTTACAAGCGAGTATTTGATGCAATCCGCCAATAATGGTGACGGAATTACAGTTACTAGGGTGAAAGGAAAACTAGCTGTTATTCTTTCTAGCAACGCCTTGCCAGCCACATTTACAGACTCCAGCAAATCAAAGGTCATCCTTATTGATGACATTGTCTCGATAAATTTCACCAACATTACAGAATATAGTGGTTCTTCTTCTTGGATTGTTGTCTATGATGAATCGACCAAACTGTCATATATAGGGGTTGGCAGTGCTAAGGATTACCCTGGTCAACAAATTAAAATAGGAACTTTCAAAATTGAGTCTATTGGTGCTCACTACAAGCTTGTTTTTTGTAGTGATAACAATAAATCGTCTTGCAAAAATGTGGGCGTAGATGGTGCCGAGGGTATAATTAGACGTCTAGCTATCAATGGAAGTTTGTTGCCAATTCAGTTCAAAAAGCATAATAAATGAATGTATGAGTATTATCTTCTGTTATTAATAATTTTTTTAGATCAGATGGCAGGATAAATTTTAGGTGCAGTCCATTGTAATTCAAAACATCAATAAAGTCTTTAGACAACAAGAGATGCAATTATAAATCTTTTAAGAAAAATAAGGGATGAGTACACTTACCTCCCTAAAGTTAGCACTAATTACATAGACATGCACATTTATTGTTTAGAAAATTACACTTAACTCTCTCTTTAAGTACTTCTCTTCCATGTTGAAACATTTTTCCAAAGAACTTAAGCACGACTTTGTTCTATTTATGAACAAATAGTACATTAAGTTTAATAAAAAATATTAATAACAAATGGATATAAGATTTTTTTTCAAATATAATTTTAAATGTAATTGTGGTTATATCACAAGTCAGTGTAGTTCTTCTACGGATATACATTCCCTTTTAGAAACTTCATCGTAGCAAAGCATCAAGAACACTGATTTATGGTCATTGTTGAAGGAAATGATTTCTCTAGTAATTTTTTAATAGCTTTGGAGTCTTATAACTCCTTTTAGAATTTTCCCCATAGGTAGATAAAAGCAAAGCAGACATTAGGTTAAGAGAGAGGAGATCATGAAAGAATTCGATGGATAACGTAAGGTGTTATTGAAGGATATTATTAGCAAGAGTAAGTACAATAAAAGTGTCGGAATAATAATTGAATTAACGACTTTCAATTTTTTTAGTTAAAAAAATGTTAATAGCGGTAAAAAGTGGTACTTCAATATATATAAATAGAATTATTATTACAGACTACATACTTCAACAATTCCATACACCACTTAATAAATGAGAGTATAAGCCTCCTCATTATAACTCTATACTGAAACTAAGATCTATACATAACCATAGTCGTATTCTGAAAATTGACTCTATTGTTTCGATGATAACAGTATATAAAACATAATTTCTTAGTATACAATAGGATTGAACTATTTCATAGGATCTACATCAAGAAAAGAAAGATTGATCATGCTATGTAAGAAGAAGAACTTATACAGATTAATGATTCTGGAGATTGGAAGTCACTTGCTGAAGACTCTGATATTTATCACATGCTTTCATAACTATCACTTGTACTAGATCAAAGTTAAGAAAAGTCTTTTGTAAAAGAAGAAATCAAACTGTATGCAGAATTTTTTTAAGTATTATGCTGAAGAAATTTAGTGAAGATAGAGATAATGATATGAAGAACTCTTAGGTTTGATCATCAAATTCATAAAGAAGAGTGTTTGTTTCGTTCAAATGCTCAATTAACGAAAACCCATTCTCAATGAAATATTATCTTGAAGGGTGTAACATGTCATAAGAAGTAAATTGATTAAGAGGAAACATCTTGGAAGTCAAGTTTCCAAGAAACCTCATATGCAAAACAAACTATGTGTGTTGAAAGCATTCTAATGCTAAAGGTTTTTTATGCTTGAGATCATATTCCCGAAGATGCTAATTATTTGTTTGATTCCTAATTCTTCATTAATTATTCCTATTTCATCAAAACTAACATTCGGATTAATCAAATGGCTTCTTTTGACGTGTTACTTCCTTCATAACAATATTTATTTTAGAATTAGATTGAAGGCTAAAAAGCACTTTTGTCCCCTGATGTTTCAAGTTTGTGCAAATTCTGCCCCTACTTTATTTTTGTCGATGTTTCTACCCCTCATGTTTTTAAAAAGTGCACCGTCTACCCCTCCGTCAGTCAGACGTTAAAAAACTAACTGAATGATCTGATTTGGCTTTTTTTTTTATATTTTTTGGACCTGCCACGTGGAAATTACAAGTGAAATTGGAAAAAGGAGGTATCGGAGATTCAAACTCAAGACTTGTAAGTAGCAAAACATGCATTTAACCAGTTCAGTTACATACATAATTGATATATACATCAAGCAAATTTAATTTATATCATTTTCTTGATCATCATCAACTTCATATACTCCTCTTCATCTCTCCAATCCACTCAGGAACCTCTCCTGAGAAAGTCTGACTGACGGAGGGGTAGACGATGCACTGTTTGAAAACATGATGGGTAGAAACATCGACAAAAATAGAGTAGAGGCATAATTTGCACAAACTTGAAACATCAGGGGCCAAAAATGCTTTTTAGCCTAGATTGAAGCTTTCATCAGAATTAGGGGTCTTCTCTCCATTGAACAAAACCTAAAAGAACTCAAGCTAACACAACTTAGAATTATGTTGAAAAAGGGGTGGCCAAGACCTAATTCCCTAAGGGTATCTTGCAGAAATCTCCAGGTAATTATTTCATTGTCTTCTCCAAATTAATCTTCATCGCTCCCCATCCTGTCCTTCTCTTCGAATAACCAATCTGAATAGAAATCCTCTCGGGGAATGACAACATTATCAAAACTTTATCTAACAAGAATGAAGCTTCACTGGTTAAGAGCTAGCTACAATGTCCCCAACACACCTTTCAGCCTATTAGCAATGACTTTTGTCATGGTCTTATACACCACACACACAAACTGTTGGGCATGTATTTGAGCAATTAAATAAGGGCTAAACAGCTTCGGTATAAGGAAAATCAATGTCTCAATAATCTCCATCACCTTATACGGACCCCAATAATAATTCTGAATAAGGTCAACAACCAACTTACCCAAAATGGGCCACTAGGATTGAAAGAAAAGAAGGTTCAAACCGTCGAGGCCTGGGGCTTTCCGAGCACTCAAATTGAAGAAATCATCCTTGATCTCCTCCGCGGTGAAGGGCTCTTGGATGTTATGCAAAGCATCACCACATAGTCTTGGGAATTGTCCCGCACATGATACTCGAAATTCATCCCAAGACTAGTGTAAATGTCTCTAAAGAAATCCATTATCATTCTCTAAAGTGATATTGGAAAAGTAACACAAGAAAGGGGGTTTGAATTGTGTTCCCTAAATACTTGAATTTTCAAACGATTATAAGTTTAGAAAGAGTTTTCGCAATCGTTTGATGCAGCGGATAAATATAAAGATAATAAAGTAAAATAAAAGTAAGCAAACATCAATATATCCTAGTTCACCCACAACCAATGGGGCTACGTCCAGTCCTTGGCAGCAACAAGATTTCCACTGACAAGTATCAAGGACTTCTCCTATAACAAGTATTCTACAGGACTTCTCCCAACAAGTATTCTACGAGACTTCTCCCAAAAAGTATTATGAGGACTTATCCTAACAAGTATTCTATAGGACTTCTCCTAACAACAAGTATTATGCAGGACTTCTCCTAAGATCTTTTTCAAGATCATTTGATTCTACAGGTTTCTCTTCTTACAAGAGTGATTGTAGACTTTTACAGTGCTGATGAACTACAAAGTGTTTGAGAAGGATTTGACTCTTGAGAATACTTTGAGTTCTAAATCTAGAGGGATTGGATAGAGGATTTGAATCTTTGGTTTTTCTCTCAGATGATAAGGATTTGACGCTCGAGCTTGTTGAATAAGTCTTGTAGAGAAACTTGAGAACTAGCTGTTGGATCGAACAGTCTTCTTGTCAATTGAATTTAATGCCTTGTACTTCTTTGATAAAGACTTGTTGCTACAATGTGTATCTGTGTCAGTGGCTGGTAGCGCCACGAACCTTGTTCCATTCCTTGTGTGCGAGCAAGAGGAAATTGATTGTGACAACGTTATACGTGTTTCCTTGGACTTAGTGCTGTGTGAGATATCACTTGATTGCTTGCACTTGCTTTCTCTTCTTGAATGTTAGAGGATTCAAAATTGAATGTGTCGCTCTTTCTCTAGACATTGTACTTCCTTTAATATCACTTGAGACAGACGATGATGATGATCTTTAATAACTTCAGCCTTCTCGGACAATCCACTGGCATTGATCTTTTCTTGCATAGCTTGTCCTGATACTTCAACTCTTCTTGTCTTCGTGATCTTCCACTTTGTTCCTGTTCAAATGATGTAGTAGATTGGACTTCCCTTTGCTTGATTAGCCTTCTTTGAAGCTTTCATCTTTCTCTTTCTTTGCTTGGTCAGACGATCCACATATTTGTCTTTTATTCAATCTGATAATCTGCCATGTTGCTTTGTTTGGTCAGACGATCCACATATTTGTCTTTTCTTCAATCTGATAGTTTGTCATGTTGCTTTGACCTTTCTTGTACGTTGACTGGATTGATGTTTGAGTAGTCTTGTACTTTGTCATTAGACGATGGGGACGTGATTCATGAAATGTATTTCCCGAAAAAGAAAACCACATTGAAGGATTGAGTATAGCATTAAGACTCTGAAATTTGTTATTATTCAAAACATGATAGACGATGTATGCAGTATTTGAACTTAACATAAAGCTCCTCTAGTTTGGGCACCAACTCCCCCTTGCGCTGGCAAGGCTTTAATCATATTAGTCTTCCTTCTAATCATCGTTATTGTGTGGAAGAATTTAGAGTTTTTGTCCCCTTCCCTCAGACGGGTCACACGAGACTTCTGCATCCATAACATTTCCTCTTTCACTAACACATATTGGTATTCCTTCCAAAGCTTTTTTAAAAGGATCTCAAGGCATCATTAAAGACACATATGTAATTTGATTTTGATCCCCTCAAGACTCCGCACATAAGCCTTCGTTTATGTCTTCCAACCTCTCCTAGGATCCCCTATTCCAAACAAACACAGAGTCATGAAAGGCCGACGAGGTCCTCCTCCAATCACTGTCTCCTACCAAGGTTGGCTCTACTGTGTTGGGAAAACCTTCCTCCTCCAAGATCTGTGGCAAATTCAAGCGCGTATGTGACCTGCCATATGCGGCGGAGGATCTGGAAGGGGCCAAAGAAGGGTTTTTTGAGCTTGTGAGAGGTTCGTTTTGCCACAGTTTGTTGTCGATACGGGCGGGCTTGACCAAGACCTATTCGTCGGTAGCAAAAGTGATATCTTTCCTTTTGGCATCCCTTTTTCTGTTTCATAAGCTCTTGAACTCGTAGAAGATTATGTTTAAGAGTGGTTATGATTGTGGTTCTCTGCTGGAGCAGCTCTTCCAGCAGCTGCGGCTTGGAACTCTCTGGAACATAATCCAGGATAGAGGGTGGTCGACGACCGTAAAGTGCCTCAAAAAGGGCCATTTAAATGGCAGTGTTGTAACATGTATTATACCAATATTCTTCTAGTGCAGTTGCGAGGGTGTTCGCCGGTGAAGCACCGCAAATAGGTCTCGAGGCAGCGGTTCATGACCTCTGTTTGGCCATCTGATTCCAGGTGGTAGTCAGAGCTGAATCGTAGCTTGGTACTTTATACTTAGAAGATATCTCTCCAAAAATGGCTTGTAAATTTTGTCTCTGTCGGATACAATGAAGCGAAGGATTATGTGAAGCCAGACAATCTCCACTGAAAATCGAGCAGCTAGTGTGGAAGCAGCGTAGTATGTTGGCAGTCCCACGAAGTGAATTGATTTACTCAATCGATCTACCACCACCCAAATGACGGTGTGCCCATATGAAGAAGGGAGCATAATGATAAAGTCCATGCTCAAGTCTTCCCATACTTGCTGAGGACAAGGTAAGGGTTGGAGTAGCCCCTTTTTTATGTGGAACATTTTTTAAATTGGCATTCAGAGCACAACCTGATATGATTTTTGGTGTCTATACTCATTACATGCCATTTGAAGGCTGAGGCAAGGCGAGCAAGGGTGAGCTTAGTACCAGAGTGTCCTCCAACAAGGGTGGAGTTGTATTCTGCCAAGAGGGTGGAATGCAATCTTGTCTTCTCAGGGACATAAATTGTAACATCCCCGATTTCACCTACTTAGATGATGTCTAGGTGAAGTAATAACTAAAAGTAAATAATGGAAATAAAGTGAATATTGAGGTTTAGAATAAATTTTATAATTGATTTTAATATAATTTCCTTAATTTATTAATGGTTAGAAATTGAGATAAAAGAAAAATAAAAGATTAAAATTATACTTGGTTCCTTAATCACTTAAGCTTGTTCAAAGTAATCCCAAGTTACATTTTATAGTTCCATAAAGCTTCTCATTATATTAAGGACTATGATCTATACTCTTATTAATTTTTCTATAGCTCTATGTGATAAAGTCCTACACTACCTAAGTCAATTCATCTCTTCCTATACTATTTGGCAGAGCCACAATCTTTCAGGAGGTGAATAATAATTCCTCCCTCTTCCACGTATCATTCTCTTCCTCTCCCACACTCTCACTCTCACATCCAACACACAAAACCTCCTCTTCTTTTTCTTTTCTTCCCTGAACCGGTAATCTACAGCTGCCAATCATTTCCATTTCAATGACCTGCAATCATATTCTCCCCTCCATCCATCTATAAATAGATGAGCCAAGCTCATTAACTCTTCACACCATCATTTCCCTTCAATTCTCTCTCTTTTTACTCTGCTCTTTTTCTCTCCCTCTGCCTTCACCTTGTCCCATAAATCACGAAGCTTCCTCCATAGCAGCCACCACCACACCTTAACTTCATCAACATGTCCTCCTTTGAATCCTCTCTGAAAAACTGTCAAAATAACTCCAAAAATTGTATAATCTTGATTCTAGAAGCCCAAACATGAATTCTAGAAAGTTTGGTTTAATTCTGGGCTCGTTTGGGACGTTTATGGGCTCGTGTTTATAGTCACCGCTGTGACTATGAGTTTTCCAGTGAGTTGGCCGGAAAATCCAAGAAAGCAGAGACGTTTTTCTCCCTCCTTAGACCTCCGTTTGACACGAGACAGCCACCGATGTGACCGTCATGACAAGAGGAACAAGACGCAGTGACTTTCCGTCGTCGCCGTCGCCTCCGGTCTTCTTCTCCGGCGAGTCCTTCACTGGAAAATTCATAAAGAACCCATAAATTTTCCAGAACTTGAATTATGTAAGTTCTCGACCTTAACTCGTTTATCACCTTTGATTCTTCATTTAATGATGAAAAACATCACTATTTTTATCCAAAACTCGTGCCTTAATCTTTTGAAGAAAATCACTCCATAAATGTGTTAAGTTCGAACGATGCATACATTGCCTATATATGTTTTGAATTATAACAATTTTCAAAAGTGAAAATGAATAGATTAAATATATCATGTGAATTGCACTTCAGGAAATCACACTTATACCCTCACGCTGTATCGTCTAAAGGAGCAACGCTTGAAGATGACAAGAAGACCGCATCTCCAAAGAAGAAGAAGACTGGATGAAGTATACAAGATTACGCAAGGAGTCAACCTAATCAAGCACAATCAAAGACAAATCAACAAGGACAAACGACACAATAAAAGAAAGTCAAACCTACCACATCGTTTGAGAATCAACAGAGAAAAGATTGATCAAAGTGTCATTACAAGATGGACAACGAAAGGAAAACTGATTATGTTGAATGGATCAACAAGAAGAATCAAAGCGTCAAGGACAAACTATGCTAGAGCATTCCAAGCTACTGAATCGTCTTAAGAAGACTATACTCAATGTCTACTATGTCGTTTATCTTAAGGATGATCAAAGGAAGCAATGTTTAGAGAAAATAGCGTCATATTCAAATGCAAATATCTCTGACATTCTTGAGGAGAAAGTCAAGTGTTGAGAAAGAAGAAGACATCTTGTAAGCATAACTTCAAAGTCACCATCGTCTATCATGAAAATGAAGTATGCAGCTTCATAAAGAAAGAAAGAAGAACAAGCCTCACAGTTAAATCATCTGAGAGAAAGCATAATAGCTGAAGCAAGGCTCATCGTCTGAAGAATTGAAGAACGATGAAGAAAGTCCGTCTGAAGCAGGATGAAGACGACAAAAGCATAAGATCATATGAAGAATAAAGTTCTCTCCAAAGCAAGCTACAAAGTCAAAAAAAAATACACTTTACGTTGAAGATAAATCCATTTAAAGTATTTGCTGATAATTGAAAGTTGTATTAACTTAGTTTCATGACTTGCAAGTTCCTTAGTAGAGCTTAATTCAGTAATCAGCAAGGTAGAATCCGCGTTCTCGGGTTCATCATCACAAAGGAGAAGCAAGAACTTTTTGGGTTGGCATTTATGTCCAAACACATACTTCTCATCACAATTGTAGCAAACACCTTGGGCTCTACGCTCCTGCATATGTGCTTGGGTCATTTTGCGCACCGGTAATAGTGGAGGTGGCAAGGACTTTGGCGGCACGATGGGGGGAGGGGGTTTGGATTTGGAGAGTATAAGTGGGGTGTTGGTTTTTGAAAACGCAGAGGGGTGGGGTGAACATCACTCAGTTTGGTCTCAATAAGCTTAGCCATCTTGATGGGCCTGTGGCATAGTGAAGGGGCGCAGCAGAGCTATTAGCTTCTTAATAGTAGGGGATAAACCGCAAAGAATGCAATTCAACAGTGTGTCGGGGGTCAAACCGGTTACCTTATTGCAAATATTTTCAAATCGAGACTGATATTCAACCACAGTGGTAGTCTGTTGCAATTTGAACAAGGTTTGTTCATGATTCTCGAAATTTGACGGGCCAAATCGCAAGGTGAGAGCTCGGGTAAATTCATCCTAAGAAGAGAGTTGGAATTTGGAGTGCATCCATTTGTACCAACTCAAAGCTCTTCCTTCATGAAGAACGACACGAATTTCAGGCACTGATCAACAGGGATATTGTAGAACTGAAAGTGGAAGACCCAATCAAGGGGGATCTGGTCATTCGAATGTCTACAATTGAAGTTTTGGCGGTTTGATAAAATTAGGTTTTTGAGAAAATGAGGGAGTATGGAAACCAGAAGGTGGACGCTTGGTTGTCTACGTTGGGGTTGCACCTAGAGAGAAGCCACCTTATCCATAAGCCCAAATTGAACTGAGGTGAGAGCTTCATTGCGTTGAAGAAGTTGATCTTGGCACTGAGAAAAGGCAGAAAGGGATGTCAAAATCTCCGCCAAAATATCACTGTCACTACGAGCCATGAGAGTCAAGAATGAAAGCACCAATTGATAGATTCAAGCACTATCAAGCTATAGATTAAGGGAGATATGAGAGTCGAGGAAGAACGTTAGCTAACGAGAGAGAAAGGGAAGAAGAATATTATCATAATATTTCATAAATGATCTCAAATGATCTAAGTTACTACATATAGCTAGGGCATAATGAAAACATGGGCCTATACACCCATAACAGCAGCCAACACATGGGTCCATTAGGGAATTTAAAAACAATGCTGGAAAGTAGAGATATTAAAATAAAATAGTCTTCTTAGATAAAATCGGCATATTTCTTAGGTCATTGAATCTGTCTCTTGGGCCTTCCTTCACTGGGCCAAACTTCGCCTGTATCATCAACCCACCGGTGATAAGAAGTTTCGTTCACATTTGTTTCATTGAAACTGGTGTTTTCCCGTTGAGTTGTCTCATCATGTGTGAGAACTTTAAACCAAGGATCAAAGATATGATTCACCATCGTTATCCTTGGTCGATTTCTTTTCTTCATGCTGCTACAGAGTGTAATAAAGTGGAAGATAATATAATCCTTCTAATTAATTACAATTGAAGGATGAGAATGCCTTTGCTTTTGTGTAGATCTACTCATGCTTGTCTTTTAGCTATTGGAGGACTTGCCTGCTTAGTCTGTTTCAATTTTCTTTTCTTTTTTCCTTAATTCCAAAAAAAAAATCTTAATTTTTCGTCTATTACCAAAAGAAGCATGTATTTGTACAAGAATTGGATTTTTAGAGGGGCCATGTAGTAACTAGTAAGTTTAAATCAAAGTCTCTATTCACTTTTAACAAGCTTCTAGTTAACAATCATGGAAAATCTTCTTATGCTTCTCCTTTATGCACAGAAGAGAGATGAAGAAATTAAAGAAAGGCAAAAGAGTTACCAAAAACCAGTGTGGTAAAAAAAATTATTTGATGCAAAGAACCCATATTTGGGAGCAGAATTTTGCATTCAGCATCTAAGTATAAGTGATCTGAAACGGGTTATTCCCTCAATTGACAAGGCTAACTTCAGGACAGAGGTTTCAAAATCTGAAAGAATCATAAAACACAAACACACCACATACTAACTATTAATTTAAGTAGCCATATGTTATTTATTACAGACAGTGGTCTAATACTAATTAGAATTTCATATTCTTATAAAATATGGACAAGTTGCCAAACACATATATACTAATACAATATTGGTGTTGCAGATAGATCAAGAAATTTGATCCATGGAGTTGAACTTGAACCCCTGACAGACTTACGAGAAGTGAGCACTGCTCTCCAACCATATCACTCTTTTTAGTGCCTGCAGACATGCTCGCACTTGATCTGATGAGTACACAAGATTCTGGTCTCTCTCATGGTTGTGGAGCCCTTGAAGAAGTTGAAGGTCCTCCTCTCCCAAAAGTTTGATGTCAGAATTGAATAGAGAAAGAGTTGTCAAAAGTATATCTGGACATCTGGTCTTCAAGGGTGGGTGAGGTGGAAAAAGCAGGGCACTATACCACTACCCATATATATTATATATCTCCCTCTTTCTGATTCTGATAATATTTAACTTCTTTTATACTTCAAATTTCACATACACAAATAGAATGTACCAAGAAGAAAGAGAGAAATGATAGTGATATAATATAAAAAGAAATAAGAAATAGAATGAGAAATTAACTGAAACATAATGAAAATGGAAGAGAAAATAGAGGGTAGATAATCATAACTTCCCTATGTATGTTTGTGGCTGCGTCGCACAAGATATAAATAAGGTGCTGCTCTAACACATTCTTTGCACTTGCAGCCGTTTAAAGTTCTTGCGTGTGACAGTGTGACAGTTATAAACGCGCGTTGAAACATTACTTTCCTCTTTTAATAAAACAGTTATTATCTTGTATATATCCATTGAAAAGTGAGGATTATAGTATTACAAAATTAAAACACTTTTGTGAAATATTTTCAGGAATATTTTATTCCACCTTTGTCGTGAAGTGAGAGATAGAAATACAAGAGAGATGTGCGATTTGATAAAAAAAGAGTAGATATTAAAAGAGTACTCATATTAAAAAAGAAAAATAATGAAATGGAAGATAAAATAAGATATGAGTATACCAAAACTCATATTATTATGAAATAAAAAAGAGTAAGTAGTAAAAAATGTCATTAAAGTGTTAGCCACAGACTAGTTAATCCTTGATATTAGGAAATTCACATCTCTTAATCTCAAATGTTGTAAATCGTGGATCGAATAAATATATGAGGTTAAAAAAGTTAGTAAACATTAACGTCACAATATTAAATGTTAATTTGACATTTCCACGTTAGAAATAAGCTTAGATCCAACGATATAGCCTTTAATTTAATTCATGCGACTATCGATTAGGTCTCATTCTCCTTCTCTCTCTAACCCCTTTGTCCTCTTCCTACCACTATTGTCTGCACTAGCAACGCCTCATTTAACGATCTCTTCTTTGCCTTTTGTTTCTGCCGCTGCTGCTAAAGAAACCGAATCTACAGGAGCTTCCTTTCACTAGCTAGTTCTATGTTCTCCCCTCTTTTTTATACCAAAATGCCCTAGTTAGTGATGATCTATTTTATTCATATCCTTCTAGGGGATTAGATCGAGAAATGAATTCGAACGAAAAAGTGGAAACTACATTGTTCATCTTAAATTTTACACCTTGCGTTTTTAGTGTTTGCTCCCTTCCATCTTCAATGTGGCTCCCAAGTATATCCCCAATCCTATGATTCCATCATTGGTTTAAACTCTTTTTTTTTTAAGGTAAAAGTATATTAGTAAATCACTTGAGAGCAGAACTCTCAAGCAGAGATTACAGATCAAACGAGTTCGGCATCATAAAAAAGAAAATCTCAAAACACCCATCAGCAACTCCAAGGACCACCGAGTCCGGCTAAATTCCGAAGAAAAAGTACCCACAACAATAAGAGAGAGAAAACCTTAAAAAACCTACACGAAGCACCTAAAAAGCGACTCACCATATTCCACAATATTAACTTTTGTTTTATTTTGTTCCGTTTTGTTCTATTATATTTCCTTAATCTAAAAGAAACCTTATACTTTGTAAAATAATAATAATTAATTTAAAAAGGTAACTAAAGCGAAACAAAAATGCATGACGTTGAACCCATAGAATAGAATAATTTGCAGATAGATGAAGTGCGAGGTCCACATGGGTTGTTTTATGTGGTGGGGGTTAGTTAACATAAAATATAAGAAAGTATATGCAGCACTTCATACCATGTCATGCATGTACATGAATTATAATTTATTCATAGTTTCACTTTATTTAAGCCTTATTTTCTATCATTTTTTCTAATTATATCATCTGCATTTTTTACTTTATCTTTATTTTTTTCCTTATCTCTCATTTTTCTCCATTTTATTTACACTTTAAGCGAAGTGTAATCCAATAATTAAACATCCTTAACCAACAGTTATTAAAAAAAATTCAGTAAAATAAAAATTATTCATGAAAATCAAGGGATTCAAATCTACAAAGAGATCTGAGAAATAATGCAAGAACAAGACTTGTTCACATAAAAACCAAACAATATGAGAAATAAAAAACCATTGTACCCAAGAAGAACAAAACAAAACAAAAAGCAAAACCATACAACAAGCACACTACCACACACCAAAAACCAACTCCCAAATGACTTGGACTGACAAAGATGCCAAATAAGTACCCAAAAGCCCAGCCCGCAAACATAAGCAAATGTTTGCAATTCTTCTTCTGGGTCGGTTAGTAGTTTAGTTGATAATTGATGATTCTCTATGTAGTTAGCCAAAATATTTGAGAATAGGTAGTATTGATCCATTTTGCAACTTTTCGTTATTGTATTATTCGGTTTTGAAATGATTCTTCTTTTTAAAAAAAAAATAAAACAAGAGATTGTCTAAATCAACCAGGATTTGTATCCTGCGTGGATATGTATTGTTGGTTTTAGGGAGGATATAAAGTTATAAACTACAATGTGATATACTTATACTTAGTACTCTCTTTGAAAGGGATGGAGGGATGGATTAGAATCATGTCTTAGGTTCATCTTGTAGCAGTTAAGATCGTTCCTAGGCCTGTCTTGTTTTTTCTTTTTTCCTTTTACATTACTTCTTTGTATTGGGCTAAAGTACTTTGTGTACTTCTCATTCAATACATTCATTTGCTTATAAAAAAAATGTGAGTAACCAATGTCAATGAACTAATAATAGTCAAGATAAGTGAATTTACCATTTTATATAAAAATTATTTATTATTTACAAATAATTCTATTGATCAATTTTCTTTGGGTAAAGTTACACAAATAAGTGATTTAGACAACCTCATAAACAAGGTAGTCAAATCGAGATACGTATCGTGTATCGCTAGACCCTAATTTCGTGTCGCGTATCGTATCGTAACGTGTATCGTAAGATACGGACACAAAAAAAATTAAGTCATAAATTAAATAATATACTAATATATCATCTAAATATAGTTCAAAATAATCAAAGATCCAAGTCATAAGTAGAAAAATAGTCTCACAAAGTTCAAGTTCAACCTAATTCCAAGCCATAAGCCAAACTAAAGTACTTAACATCAAAGAGATGAAATTAAATGCTCACTCCCTAATTCCAAGCCATTAAAGGGCTGTTGAAGTTGAACGTGAAACATGAAAGGGCTGCTGAAGTGAAGTTGAACGTGAAAGGGTGAAAGAATCAAAGAAAACATCACTTTTTAGAGCAAGTTACTAATTTTTAATGAAATTAAATGCACACTCCCTAATTTTTCTAGGGAAGTAAGATGAAACGGCATTTGAAAAACTGTTTTTGTATCGTATCGGGATACGTATCGTGCGATACTCATGCGATATGTGCGATACAGGTCACGATACGAACACAAAAAGATACATACATGGGATACGTATCGTTTGGTTGATTTTCGTATCGTATCGGGATATGTATCGTGCGATACGCACGATACTGACTACCATGCTCATAAAACAAATCAAAATGTAAAATAATATTTGTAAACACAATAAAATCGATTATTAACTAAAAGAAAACATGGTATTCCTAATGACTACACGAAGAAGTAAGTGGTGCCCACTAGGGTGGGCAAGTTATAAACTGGTCCACCGGTGGACCATCCCGGTGGACCATCCCTAAACACCATTGGATTAGAGAATCTTGGAATATTCTTTAAATCAATGGTTAGAATTTACTGAGACCTAAAAGGGTAAAAATGTAAAGTGACAAACCCTTCTCTCCCTCCCACTTCCTTACCTGCGAAACCTCATTCAAGATTCAACCACCGATCTCCATAAACTGATTCCAGAAAACTCAAAATAAATTCTTTTTTTAGGTAAGCAAAAGAATGTATTGAAGGAGAAGTACTTTAACCATTTACAAGTGTGAGAAATATTAACAAGAAATGGTGAAAAGAGAACAGAACAGTAGAGCTGTCAATACGGGCCAGCCCGTCCCATATGGGTCAGCCCGTATGGGTTGGGTTGAAAACGGGTTGAGTTGTGTCAACCCGGGGTCTTAACGAGAGAGACAAATATGAACCCAACCCGGCTCGCTACGAGCTCACGGGTTGGCGGGCTGACTCGCGGGTTGAGTGAAATAAATATAAAAAATTGCGAAATTGGATTAGAAATTGTTTAAAATGTTATAAAAAATAATTTAAAAAAAAATACCTATAGAAATTGGTATCAACACATAAAAAAAAGGTTTATCAACGTAATTATTTTTATCTTACATTTGAAATATAGAAAAAGAATTTAGTTTACAGGATTTAAGAACATAATTATTTTACTGTCACATTTAAAATGAGATAAATAATATAATAACAATAAATAAAACATAAAAAATTGACTCAAATTAAAAGAAATTAAAATTTCCATTTTTCTATCTAAAATTAATCAATAAAACTAACCTGAAATTAAAGAGAAATAAAATAAAAATTTTAATGAAAAATAACTTTGACCCGACGGGTTGGCTCGCTTGACCCGCGGGTTGGCCCGTCTAACCCGCGGGTTAAACGAGCCGGGTTGCACTAACCCAAGTACTTTTCGAACTGGAATTTAACCAACCCAACCCGACTAATTTCCCGTCGAGCTGGCCCGCGGGTTGGAACCCATATTGACAGCTCTAAAACAGGCAAAAGAGAAAACTAAACTGCTACAGAATGTAGCCTGATACAAAATTCTAGTCCATCCCTCCACCCCTTCCAACAAAAACGCTAATTCAGATCCACACAGTACACAAATCATGGTTCATCCAAGACCAATATTCAGATCCACACAGTACACAAATCATGGTTCATCCAAGACCAATATTCAGCTCTAAGAGTATTACAATGAATATTAAATACTCACTAACCCACCTAATTCAGATCCACACAGTACACAAATCATGGTTCATCCAAGACCAATATTCACGAAACAACAAGAGCAATCCACTACCTTCAATTCCAGCAAAAATAAGGTCTCAAAATCTGCCTACAGTACCAATGGTTTTTAAAATCTGTTGAAAAGCAAGTGACACAGCGAGGTGGTCTTATAACAGCACGCACAAGGGTCTCCAGCCCTCAAAATAAATCCATACATGGCTCAATCTGGTGGCAGCCGCGCTACGCAGTCAACCCAAAAACTGATTCCAGAAATCAATTATAGAAACAACTGAAAACACAAAATAAATTCCATAAAACTTAAAATAACTAGATCTGAAGGGGATGGAAAGGAGATGAACAACTAAAAAGCTATGAACTTGAAGCATCTATGAACAGCCAGATCTGCCTCGCTCTCTCATGGATCCTCACTCGCCTCCCTTCCGCTCTCCGATTCTCCGTCGGCTGCCTCTGGAGCCCTCTCTTCGTCTTCGCCCTCTCCAACGCCATCATCACCGCCTTGATCGCCCAGTCCGGCCGCGGCGCCACGCAATCATCTGATTCCGATTCTGCTTCTCCACTGGGTCTGGGTTGGAGCTTTTCGATTGTGGCAAGATGAGCTCGAGTCTGCTTCTCTCAATGAAGACATGGTTGGAGTGTGGCAATTGATGATTTGTGCCCTGATTCTGCAACTGGTGTTTAGGGTTTCTGACAGCGCAACCTCTGCTAGAATTTACTAAGAGAAATGTAAGGGAAAAGGAAAAGGGTAAAGGAAGGGGAAAAGACAAAGTTACCCTCTGGTCCACCGGTGGACCGGTTTATAACTTGCCCACCCTAGTGGGCACCGAAGTAAGTTAGTAGTTCAAAATCATTTTAAAATAAATATTTCTTAAAATTAAAATTATGCAGTTAATTCTCTTCATGTGAGGGAATACTTTTTCCGATGAAGAAAAAAAAATGTGAGGGAATACTAAATTTTCCTGAAAAGTATTATGAAGTACAATTAATCGTGAACTCTCGTTTCAAAAAGAGTATTACACTATGTTTGGTATGAGAGAGGTTGAGAAGAGATTGAGGGAGAAGAGAGAGATAGGAGAGAGATGGGTTGTGTGTGGTTGTTTGGTTGTGTATTAATTAGGGGTGTACAAGGGACGGGTTGGGACGGGTTTTGGTTAACCCTAACCCGGCCCTAAATATTGATCGGTCAATTCGTAGACCCTAACCCGTCCCTAGACCCGAAGCAACCCGACATTATGCGGGTCCAATTTAGGACGGGTCTATGTAGGACGGGACCGGGTTGGCCTGAGGGACAATAAGTATAAGACTATTTGATACTAATTGTAAAATTTAAAGATAATAACATACTAAAAGAGTTATATGTTGGAACTATTTTTTAGAAGAAATAACTTGAAAGAATCCAATTCTTTCATAATCTATTGCACTTGAGAGGTTTACATTTTGTTTGATCATTTCTTCACTTGTCTCTCATATGCATAATACACACACATGATTTTCTCTTGTTAGAGCATGAAAGTGTCAATAGTTTGACCAACGTTTATTTAATTCATAATGTAAATGTTAAACCTTTTAATTTCATGTAAGTGGTAAGATAAATTTGAGCACCATGTATCACATTTTAATCATTATAACAAATTAAAATTTTATAAAATATATATGTGGGACGGGCCGGATGACCCGAGTGTCAACCCGAACCCGACCCTACCCGAAGTCAGGTAACTCAAAGATCAACCCGAACCGGTCTCTTTTAATGATCGGGCCGGGTTCAACCCGACCCTAAAGGCTTGGGCCGGGACGGGTTGGCGGGTAGGGCCGGGTCTTGTACACCCCTAGTATTAATGTAGGGGAGAGAGAGATAGAGGGTGAGTTTTTTTCCACTTTTTACCCTCTTCGCGTTTTGCGAAGAGATTCTAGCTGACACCTTTTTTTTTTTTTTACTTTAAGCGCCGGTAGTGGCGGTTCCAAACCGCCACTATTATTTTTTGTCCTTTTCTTAGCATTTAGTGGCGGTTCTGAACCGCCACTATCTGCTTTCTGACACCTTTCTTATAAAAAAATATTATTTTAATCAAAAGTTAATTTTTCTCTCTCTTTCACCTCATTATTTCTCATCTCTCTCTCCTTTATCTCTACCATATCAAACAACCTCTAAATCTACTCTATCTCTTACCTATTTCTCTAATATCTCTTCTCTATCTCTCTCTTCACAACCAAACATAGTGTTAGTGTCCTGATAAGTTTTATTAATTTACTGATAATTTATAACAGATTTAAGCCACTTGGTTTCGGTTAGACCACACAAGTCACAACCTCTTGCTGTTGACTCAGTTCTCACCATTGACAGACTTTGGAGTTTCTTTGATAACTTGTCGTTCTCTTTGGTTCCTATCATCATTTTCAAGTTCTTGCATGTACCGCAGTTACTGAAGTTATCATGATGTCTTCCTTCACTTGTGATTGGACTTATGATGTCTTCCTCAATTTTAGAGGGGAAGATACCCGGAATAACTTCACTGGTAGTCTCTACAACTCTTTGGATCAAAAAGGAATCCACACCTTCTTGGATGATGAAGAGCTTAGAAAAGGGGAAGAAATCAGGCCAGCTCTTGTCAAAGCCATCATAGAATCTAGGACTGCCATCATGGTGTTCTCTGAAAACTATGCAGAGTCCACATTTTGTTTGGATGAACTTGTCACGATCCTTGAGCACTTAAAAGCACAAGGTCGATTAGTTTGGCCAATCTTTTATGATGTTGATCCGTCAAAAGTCCGGCATCAGACTGGGAGTTATGCACAAGCTTTGGCAAAACATGAGGAAAGGTTCAAATATGACAAGGGCAAGGTTCAGAAATGGAGGAAGGCTTTATATGAAGCAGCTAACCTAAGTGGCTGGCACTTCAAACAGGGGTAATTCACATCATCCTTTTATTATATATGTATTATGTCGTTTCATTACCTTTATTTTTATTCTCTGCCTTGTAATTTCCATATCAATATTCAAGGAAAAAGAAATAATACATGAAAAATGAATAAACATGAGAGATGATGAGTTACCATTCAGAAAGCATATAAGCACGAGTTTATGATTGAAGCAAATGAAATAAACATAACTATAATGCATTACTTTCTCTTAACATCATCTTTAACAATGTGCAGGTCTCAATCTGAATATAAATTTATTATAAGCATCGTTGATATGGTCTCCAAAAATCTCAATCACAGTCCTTTACATGTTGCTGATAACCCAGTTGGGCTAGAGTCTCCAGTGCTACAAGTGGAATCGCTTCTTCAGCTTGTGTCTTATGAGTGTGACAACATGGTAGGGATTTGTGGGATCGGTGGAATAGGTAAAACCACAATTGCTCGTGCTGTGTATAACAAGATTGCAGATCAATTTGATGGCTTGTGCTTTCTTGCCGATATTAGAGAAAAAGCAATTAATAACCATGGCCTTAAACAACTCCAAGAAACACTACTTTCTGATATTCTTGGAGAAGATGTTAAAATTAGAGACATCAATCATGGAATTCCACTGATAAAAAGGAAGCTCGGAAGAAAGAAGATTCTTTTGATTCTTGATGACGTGGACAAACTCAAGCAATTAAAGGCAGTTGCTGGGGGATATGATTGGTTTGGCAAAGGCAGCCGAATCATTATTACATCTAGAGACAAGCATTTGTTAGCTACTCATGGAGTGGCGCAGTTTTATGAGGTTAAAGAGTTAAACCAGAAACAAGCTCTTGAATTGTTCAGCTGGAATGCCTTCAAAAGTAACAAAGTTGATCCTAGTTATGAACATATTTTAGACCGTTTCCTTTCTTATGCCAGGGGCCTTCCTTTGGCTTTGGAAGTATTAGGTTCTAACTTGTATAGTAAAGGAGTTGATGAATGGAATTCTGCATTGGATAAATATAAACAAGTTCCTAATAGAGAGATTCATGAAATGCTGAAAATAAGTTATGATGGTTTGGAGGAAGATGAGAAGAAAGTTTTCCTTGACATTGCTTGTTACTTCAATAAATACAAAATATCATATGTCAAAGAAATTCTACATGTCCGTGGTTTTCATCCCAATTACAGTATTGGAGTTTTAATTGACAGATCTCTGATGAAGATTGATGAGTTGGGTTGTGTAAGAATGCATGATTTGATTAAGGACATGGGTAGAGAAATTGTTAAACAGGAATCATCTGAGCCTGGCGAACGTAGTAGGTTGTGGTTTGATGAGGACATCATTCATGTTTTGCAAGAAAATACAGTAAGTCTGCAATCATTCAACATGTTTTTTAATTTCTATAATCCATTACTTTCCTATTTAAAATTTCAATGAATAAGTTCAAGTTGACATGATTCTTAGACCTGCTTGTTTATAGCAATATGTTTACACAATTACTTGGCAGCAAGGCGTATAGTTTGTCAATTTCTTACTTACGCTTCGTGTTTGAAGGGAACCAATAAAATTGAAGTCATAATTTTGTACTCACACGAAGAGAAAAGAGTGCATTGGAATGGAAAAGCATTCAAGAAGATGAGAAATCTCAGGGTTCTTATTGTTGGAGATGCACACTTTTCTATTGCTCCCAAACATCTTCCCAATAGTTTACGAGTGCTAGACTGGAGTGGATATCCATCACCCTCTTTACCCTTTGATTTTCATCCCAAGGAACTCCTCATTCTCAGTTTGCCAAATAGCTGTCTTATATTGGACAAACCAATCAAGGCATGTATTTGTTTTTCTTGTTACTTTAATGTGTTTGTTATCCCTTTATTCTTTATATGTTAATATACCCCAAAGAAATTGTGATACCAATGCCTATGTTATTGTTTTGCAGATGTTTGACTCTCTGAGTTTCATGGATTTTGAAGAATGTAAATTCTTAAGACAAGTACCAGACCTTTCTGGAGTCCCAAAATTAAGGGCATTGTGCGTTGATAACTGCATAAATTTAATTGAAATCCATGATTCAGTTGGATTTCTTGATCAACTAATTCTGTTGAGTGCTCAAGGGTGCATCCAGCTTCATACTTTTGGACGTGCCATCAGGTTGCCATCTCTTGAGACTCTTGATCTTAGGTGGTGCACATGTCTTCAGAGATTTCCAGAAGTAGAAGGAATTATGGAAAATATTCGAGATGTTTATTTGGACCATACTGCCATACAAGAATTGCCATTTTCAATTCAAAATCTGATTGGGCTTGAACGACTGTACCTGCGCAGTTGTCAAAATCTCAAGCAGCTTCCAAGTATCATTCGATCGTTGCCTAAACTTGAGGTGATAACTAATCATGGACAAAGAGGGTGGAAATCATTTGAACCCATTAGAGGTCAAGAAGAAGTAAAATCAAAAGTGTTCCCACTTCCCCGTCTATGGCGCGGGAATTACATTACCAATGTGTATTATATATGTGTAAGCAGTGAAAATGTTATCCAAGGATATTTTGCACAGGTCAAAATTTGTCGGCCTATGGCATTGCCCCAACCACACAGGAGACCATCGGGTTCGTTTTGGTTTCGTAAAAGATTTCCTGCAGTCACTCTAATTTTTGAAGGGAAGCCTGACTTTCTTATGCACATTGAAGGAGCAGTGATAGATTTCAGGATTTGGGTGTTCCTCTATGGCTTTGACCAGTTTTCTTTTTCATCTACTTGTATAATTCCTGCAGCAAAGGTAACAATCACAGAACCTCTACATCTACTTGTTGATGTGAGGAATCTTCAATACAAATTTGAGCAAGGTGTTCGTGAAAAAGTATTTTCAGAGCATGAATGGTACCATGTTATGCTTTCCCACGAACTAAAATGCCACATGTATGATCATAAGCGTGTACCTTTAGGCCAAAACACAACCATAACAGTGACCATTCCACTCAAAAGCATTGATCCAGATACCTACACAGATGACATCATTTTCGGAAATCCAGGTCTTGGAATTGGAGCTAGACCACTTTTGACATGGCCCGATCAGCAAATAGGGGCTGGACCATTTATTAGTCCAATTTATAATTCAAGTCAAGCTGCGGTAAGTCCCAAGAAAAATTTAGTCAAACCAAAATGGATGCTGAGTTTAGCAGTAGAAACCGGAACTGAGTTTAGCAGTAGCAGTAGAAAAGATGAAGAAATAAATGCATGGGAAAGTGAAGGAGAATGAAGAGGAGAAAGGGAAAGTGTATGGTGTGGAAGTGAGGAAGGAAAGTGAAGGAGAGTGAAGAGGGAGTGAGGGGGTGAGAGTTAAATTGGTTGGGTGGTCAGTGGCGTGTTAAATTTAACACCTTTTTATTTAAGTATTCTTACTGTTTAGTTATTTCCATCGTTCTTGAATATTCCTTTTATTAAACTGATGCGACTTTCAGGGCTAATTAGTTACTAGATAAATTGTAATGTGTGAAAATGAAAAGGTACTCAGAAAATTAAGATTTGGTCTTCAATTTCTTTTGACATGACGTTATGATCAGCTTCAACATAGCATGGATTCCGCCATGAAGCTATTACTATAGTCCTTCCTGGCCTCATGCACAAGGTAGTTAATCTTCAATTCTCCCTCATCCACCTCCAATGTTTTTCCCACCATGGACCTCTTACATAAGGCGACCCACTGAATTTCCTGAAATGGTCACAAGAATGGGTGTTGAATTGTGTCTAAAAATTATGAAACATAGAAGGACAAGTTAAAGGATTATCCATTTACCGGTGAGCTAGTCATGCAAAAATTCAATGATAAATTAATTCTTTGACTGGTTGAAACTGCTGCTGATTGTAAATTCTTAAGACAAGTACCAGACCTTTCTGGAGTCCAAAAATTAAGGGCATTGTGCGTTGATAACTGCAGAAATTTAATTGAAATCCATGATGTTGTTGGATGTCTTGATAAACTAATTATGCTGAGTTCTTAAGGGTGCATCCAGCTCCGTACTATAGGACGTGCTATCAGGTTGCCATCTCTTGAGAATCTTGATCTCAGGCACTGTCAATGCCTTGAAAGTTTCCCTGAAGCCATAGGAACGATGGAAAATATTCTAGATGTTTATTTGGACCATACTGCCATACAAGAATGGCCATATTCAATTCAAAATCTGATTGGGACTGAACGACTGTAGCTGCACAGTTGTCCAAATCTCAAATGGCTTCCGAGTAGCATTCGATCATTGCCTAAAATTGAGGTGATCACTCTTTATGGATGAAGAGGATGGCAATTATTTGAACCTGTTACAGGTCAAGAAGTTGCTTTCCCCTCAAGGACGCGTTAATCACTTGTTCCCGTGTACCTATGCGTCTTCTATACGTGTAAGCAGTGAAAATGTATATTCTGCACAGGACAAAATTTTTTGGTCTATGGCATTGCTCCAACTGCACAGGGAATCATCAGGTTCGTTTTGGTTCAGATTTCCTGCAGTCACTCTAATGTTTGAAGGGATGTCTGATCTTTGTATTGACATTTATAGAGTAGTGATAGACTTCAGGTTTTGGGTGTTCCTCCATGCCTTTGGCCAGTTTCCGTTTTCATGTATGTATATAATTCCTGCAAAAAAGGGGACCGTATATCTACTACATCTCCATGTTGATGCGGCTGATTTACAATATAAATTTGAGCACGGTGTTGGTGAAGGAGTATTTTCAGAACATGAATGGTACATTGGTACCATGTTATGATTTCGCATGAACTAAAATCCCACATGCCATATGAGCTTAAGCATGTAACTTCGGGCCAAAACAGAACCATAACTGGGACTATTATACTCAAAAAGCATTAATCCAGAAACCTACGCAGAGAGGACATCATTTTTTGAAATCCAGGTTTTGGAACGAACCCACTTGTAGCTTGGCCTATCTGCTGCAAATGAAAACTGAATTTTCTCTCCCTAGGGCCTGGACAATGTTTCATCAACAATTTCGGAAATCCAGGTTCCGGAAGTCCAGGTCTCGGGAATCCAGAATTCGGAAATCTAGCATGAGGAACCATTTTAGAGAGCACAGCCCTTTCTCAATAATAGAGGAGAACTTGGATCTGTTGGTCTGATGATTTGAGTGTCATTTGTTTTGTTGGAAAGCTAACACATCAAGCCTTAAAATAGTGCTAACTGCTAATTCTGATTCAACTTACATGCCTATTAGAACAAGTTTTAATCTCAATTAAAAAAAGTTTTTGCATACTGATATGGTTCTGGCAGCAGTCACTTTTTCATGTGTAACTTGTAGTTATAAGATTACCATTTGTTAGAAACACTATAGACATAAATATTTCAATTGTCAACCCACAAAATTTCAGATTTTGACAAGTAGCGGTGTGGGGATGCTCCAATTACAATATTATCTTTAATCTTTCCAGTTTTTTGCTTATATTCCCTGTTAAATGGTTATCACAATCCAAATAGAATATAACTGATCTGTATCCAATCAGATCAGCTATATATAATTGTAATGAGTTCTACACACATTAAGTAACGAACACAGAGCTTCTGTCCAAAATAATAAGTAATGAACACAGAGAACTTCTCTTGCTTAGAGATTATTTCTGTCATTTTCTCTCTCTGAAAATATGTATTATATGTCAATGGTTTCCATGGTTGAAAATGGTCACATGTTTTTTTCTGTTTGTGATGAACATATTGACTATGAAGCGCTGGTCTTGAAATCCAAAAGCCGCATCAATAGAGAGAAACTGCAATTTATCTTTGAAAAGCTGCTGTGGATTTGAGGGGTAGAGCATATGAGTAAGACTTTCTGTCATATTTTACGTTTCATTTTATTCCTGCATATAATCAGTACAGCAACGTATCATTATTTTTTCTTTTTTATATGTTTCGTTTTTTTTGGTAATTAGATCACTAAGCCAGATGTTTGCCTTGCTCTATGCAAAGCCCCCCAGCAAATGCAATGAGAAAGTTTGATTCTTTTCTTGGTATTTTTTCTAGAAACTTGAAGGACTATTAGTATTAGAAATAAATAATTTTTTCATAAAAATTAGGTTTCTCATCTTACAACTTTTTTATTCAATTAGTAACTAACTTATTAATCTCATTCTCATTTGTGATCTTTTCATAGTACATTAATCTTAGTTAATAATTCCATTATTTAACATTGTAATTTCATAGTACCAATGCATATGTTATTGTTTTGCAGATGTTTGAGTCTTTTGAGTTTTATGGTCTATGGATTTTGAAGATTGTACATTCTTAAGAGTACCTGACCTTTCTGGACTCCCAAATTTAAGGGCATTGTGTGTTGATAACTGTAGAAATTTAATTGAAATCCATGAGTCAGTTGGATATCTTGCTAAACTAATTTTGTTGAGTGCTCAAGGGTGCATCCAGCTTTGAACTTTGGGACGTGCCATCAGGTTGCCATCTTTTGAGAATCTTGATCTTAGGTGGTGCACTTGTCTTCAGAGGTTTCCAGAAGTAGAAGGAATTATGGAAAATATTCGAGATGTTTATTTGGACCATACTTCCATAGAAGAATTGCCATTTTCAATCCAAAATCTGGTTGGGCTTGTACGATTGTACCTTCGCAGGTGCATAAATCTCAAATGGCTTCCAGGTTGTATTCGATCGTTGCCTAAACTTGAGGTGATAACTGTTTATGGGGGTAGAGGATGTCAATTATTCAAACCGGTTAGAGTTGAAGAAGAAGTGAAATCAGAAGGATATTTGTGCTTTCTTCTTTTTGCTGCAATGATTTCCAATACCCTGGTACGGATTCTGCATATATGGTCGACTTATGGGACGAAGATTCCAACTTACCCTGTCCGTGTTATTATATATGTATATAAGCAACAAAATCATGATCCATGCATATTCTGCAACGGACAAAGTTGCGCCTCCGCTTATGGTACTGCCCCAAAGACTCAGGGAATCATCGACTTATTTTCGGGTTCGCAAAATATTTCCTACCGCCACTCTAGTGCTTGTTGGGAAACCTGATCTTTGTGCGGACATAGACGGAGCAGTGGTAGAACTCAGGTTTTGGGTGTTCATCAATGGCACTTACCTGATATCCTTTTCATCTGTTTATATAATTCCTGCTGAAAATGTGACAGAACCTCTACATCTCCGTGTTGTTCTGAGTGATCTTCAGCACAAATTTGAGCAGGGTGTTCTTGAAGGAGTATATTCAGAACATGAATGGCACTATGTTATGGTTTCATATGAACTAAAATATCACATGCCATATGATCGTAAGCACGGTGTAACTTCTGGCCAAAATAGATCCATAGCAGGGACTATTATACAGAGTAGCATTGTTGAAGAAGCCGACACAATATCAACCTGTTGGCATTGATGGCACAGACCGAACCTGTCAGGTCTTGCGATGGGGCAGTGAGTGGATTTTTCCTTGTTTGAGGCATAGAGGCTCATGAAATCAAAGAGTGGGAAAAATTGGACGCGTTTATGTATAATAGGTATAATAGAATATAATGGCTCGTTTGGCACGCCGTATTAGGCATGATAGTACAAGTTTATATAATACATTATGAGTTTATTCATTGTTTGGTGATGACATTGTATTGTATAAGCTTATCCATCAAAGTCCCCTTATACGTTAAAATGACGTATTATTTAATTCATCATGTGAGTGATAGATAAGGCATGATAAGGTTGTGACATATAAGTCACCATCACCACCACCCTCCATTGCTGCCAACTTACACCACCATTGGCACCACCACCGCCACCGGTGTTGCCGCTACCACCCGATCACCACCATTGTCGTCACCACCGCCCTACCGTCACCACTGGTGTTGCCGCCACCACCACCACCACCGCCCTACCGCCACCACCGACACCACAACCACCACCCTATCGCCACCACCACCACCACCACCATTGCCACCACCCTATCGTCGCCAACACCACAACCACCATCGTTGCCACCACCCGATCACCACCACTGTCGCCGCCACCGCCACAGCCATACCACCACCACCACCACCCTATTATCGCCACCACCACAACCACCATCGCTTCCACCACCAACCTATCTCCACTGTCACCACCACCGCCACCAACACCAACCTACCATCATTGCCACCACCACTTCCATCACCACCGCCACCACTGTTATAATCACCTCAATATTTGATTTTTATTATATATCATTATTCAATACTTCACTAAACATAAAATTAATTAATTTAAACGATATGGTAAATTATACAGAGTATGGCCAAACGCTGGATAGTATAAGAAAGTTATCAGGGCTTATACTATCAGACCTAATACTATCAGGTCTTATACTATACATTGTATAACAAGTTTGTTAGCAAGGGTAGATAGGTAATTGTACACAATACTTGTACTATATATACTGTGACCAACACAGAGTTGTAGTCACCCATTATTCTCATAAGTGAATCAATTACAGTTTCTCTCTCTCTCCTCTCTCTTTCAGTTTTCTATCTGTTATGGTATCCAGAGCCTAGTCTCTCACCGGTGATATGGCTCCACACCGTCACCACCGACTACTCCACCGCCACCGATTTCACCGCTGTCACCACCGCACTCAGATCCTGTACAATCGCTTGATGCGATGCCTCTGTTCTCTTCGAAACACCATTCTCTATCGCATGTCATCACAGAGAAGCTTAACGACAAAAATTTCCTGCTCTGGAAGCAGCAGGTTGAGCCAATCATCATCGCGCATCAATTGAGCTCGTTTCTTGAAGATCCAGTCATTCCACCACGTTTCGCGAGTGAAGCTGATCGCGTTTCAGCGATTGTCAGCAATAGCTACCGTCGATGGGAACGGCATGATGCGTTCCTACGCTCATGGCTTCAGACTACTCTTTCTGCTCCAGTTCTTACGAAGATGATCGGGTGTCATCATTCGTACCAGTTATGGAACAAGATTCATGCCAACAATCAGTCGCAAATTCATGCCAAATCGCGCCAATTACGTTCTGAGTTGCGCAATTCAACTCTAGGTAATCGTTCAATTGATGAATTTATGTCTCATGTCAAATCAATTTCGGATTCCTTGGCCTCTGTTGGAGATCCAGTTAGTTTGCGTGAACAATTGGATGTTGTTCTTGATGCACTTCCATCAGAATATGAATCTTTTGTCACTATGGTGAATATGAATACTAGTTTTCAGAATATGGATCTCAGCGATGTTGAGCCTTTGCTTTTGGCACATGAGGCACGAGTAGCAAAGACTAAGAAAGCCTCCACTGATTTCTCTGTCAATCTTACACATTCAGCGCCAATTACTCAGTCTTCTACTGATTCAGACACATATAAGCCTGAATATTCTGCTCCTCAACAGCCAGCAACTGGTTACCAGTCAGATTCACAAAGCAATTCCAGAAATGATCGCAATAACAAAGGTGGTGGTTGTGGACGTGGTAGAGGTGCCATCTGGTATCAAGTTTGCAACAAAAGAGGTCATTCAGTATCCATTTTCTTTCACAGATATAATCCTTCCTATGTTCCCAGACCACCACAGTATGCTTCTCAGGATCCTCAGGCACAGTATGCTTCTCAGCATTCTCCTGCTGCTTATGGACCTCCAGCTTCCTCTTGGAACTCTCAAGGATCCTGGCCTCAGTCATATCCTAGGCCTCCAGGTTACCCTCCACAGCATTCACAGTGGAACTACTCAGCACCTTGGTTTCCAAGCCCTCCATTCTCTACTGCTGCTGCTAGGCCTACTTCGTCTCAGGCATCATCACAAGCACCTTCCTCTGCCTCAGTTCAGAATGCTTAGGCTTACATGACACACACACCAGCAGCAGGCTTAGTTGCCTCTTGGTACCCAGATTCAGGGGCCTCACATCATGTTACACCTCATGGCAACAATATTCAATATCCAGATCCCTTTGAAGGGCCTGATCACATCTTTGTAGGAAATGGCCAGGGCTTGTCAGTTGCTTCTAGTGGTTCTACTCTATTCCCTTCTCCTTTAAATTCTAGAGTTACATTGTCTTTAACCAAGCTATTGCATGTTCCACAAATCACTAAAAATCTGCTTAGTGTTAGCAAATTTGCTAAAGATAATGGAGTCTTTTTTGAATTTCATCCTAACACATGTTCTGTCAAATCTCAGGCTTCTCACCAAGTCCTTCTCCAAGGCCATGTGGGAGCTGATGGTTTATACTCCTTTCCTGGCTTACTTGCTTCTCTTTCCAGTGTTGATAGATCTCCATCTTTCGACATTGTCAATACCATAACTACTACTACTACTAATAAGTTCCTAATCTGGCATAGCAGGTTAGGTCATCCTCACAAGGATGCTTTGCAAGCTGTTCTTCAATCTTGTAATATTCATTTGTCTTCTAGAGATATGACTGATTTCTGTTATGCTTGTTGTTTAGGCAAGTCACATATACTGCCTAGTTCTCTTTCTACTAGTGTGTATTCCTTTCCTCTTGAATTAGTACATTGTGATTTGTGGGGTCCAGCCCCTTGTGTATCCACTAATGGTTTTAAATACTATTTGTCTTTTGTTGATGCCTATACCCGTTTTACTCGGATATATTTTTTTAAGGAAAAATTTGAAACTCTATCTGTTTTTCAACAATTTAAGCTCATGGCTGAATTGCAATATAACCATAAAATTAAAGCCATTCAATCTGATTGGGGAGGTGAATTCAGACCAGTTTCTACCTTTCATAAAACCCAAGGTATTCAACATAGAGTCATTTGTCCTCATACACACCACCAAAATGGTGTTGTAGAAAGGAAACATAGACACATTGTTGATTTGGGCCTCACCCTCTTAGCTCATGCATCCATGCCTCTTGTTTATTGGGATCATGCATTCCTTGCATCTGTGTATCTCATAAACAGATTACCCTCTAAGTCTATTCAAAATTCAGTCCTATACTGCTTACTTTTTAAAAGACCACCTAATTACCATTTTTTAAGAGTGTTTGCATGTTCCTGCTCTCCACTTATTAAACCATATAATGCTCATAAGTTTGCCTTTAGGTCTCAAGAGTGCCTTTTCTTGGGCTACTCTCCCTCTCATAAAGGTTATAAATGCCTTACTCCTGAGGGAAAACTACTGATTTCTAAAGATGTAGTTTTCTATAAGACTCATTTTCCTTATCCCACACTTTTTTCCTTCTGTTTCTGGTTCACCTTCCCTAATTCTTTCTACACCAGTACCATCCTTTATTCCTATTTGTCCATCCATACAAACACCCCCACCACCTGATTCTTCTCCACCTTCTTCTTTTCAAGAGCCTTCCCTTCCTTCCCCATCACCCACTACCCCAACTTCCCAGTCATCTGTTTCTGAACCACTTCATTCTTCTCCCACTGTTTCAGTATCACCTGCCCCTGCACCACCACAACCTTCTCTTAATACCCATCCTATGATAACTAGATCCAAAAATGGTATTGTACAACCTAGGATCAATCCTTCAGTCGTTCTTACACATACAGAACCTACTAGTGTCAAGCAAGCCATGGCCAGTCCTCTTTGGCATAAAGCTATGGAGGAAGAGTACAATGATTTACTCAAGAATCAGACTTGGTCTCTTGTTCCTTTACCTCCTAACAGAACCTCAATTGGATGCAAATGGGTGTTTAGGACCAAGGAAAATCCTGATGGTTCAATAAATAAATACAAGGCCAGACTTGTGGCCAAGGGCTTCCATCAACAACCTGGTTTTGACTACACTGGGACTTTCTCACCCGTAGTAAAACCAGTCACCATAAGGGTTATTCTAACCTTGGCTCTTACTCATGGATGGCAGCTTAAGCAAATTGATGTGAACAATGCATTTTTGAATGGTTTTCTTCAAGAAGAGGTCTACATGGACCAGCCCCCTGGCTTCCAATCAGCAGACAAATCCCCTATGTGCAGGCTCCATAAGGCTTTATATGGCCTCAAACAAGCTCCCCGAGCTTGGTTTGAAAGGCTCCACTCAGCTCTCCTTCATCTCAAGTTAGACTAAGCAAGTGTGATCCCTCACTTTTCATCTACACTCAAGATGGTGCTGTTGTATATCTTTTGGTTTATGTAGATGATATCATCTTAACTGGGAATTCCTCCTTTCTTATTCAACAGTTTATTGATCAACTTGATGCACATTTTTCTTTGAAACAACTAGGTGATCTTCATTATTTTCTTGGGGTGGAAGTCCAGCCGCTTAAGGATGGTTCTTTGTTACTCACTCAGAAGAAGTACATTAGAGATCTTCTTGCTAAGACTCTGATGACTGACTGCAATCCTCTTTCCACACCAATGGTTAGCACTTCAAGGCTGTCCAAGCATCAAGGGAATCCCTTTTCTGATCCAACTTGTTCCATCCTGAACAATGAGATGAGGTACAGTACCTAAGATGCAAGGAACGTGATGCGAGATTTCTAGAGAGAAGTGAGAGTGTAACTGTAACACCCCAATTCTAAACGGTATATGTATTGCAAATATCAGAGTGATAAAAATTCTAACACTCATGGGGCATTACATAATCACTTAAAACATTATCATAATGCTCCTGTAACAGATACATAGCACATAAACTTTGAGATGAACTCATAAATAAACTTAAATGCTCTTGTGACAGTTAATTAGTCTTTGAACTAGTTCACTTTGACAAATAGTTATGCAGCGAATCCAGTGTCTTTAAAACTTAAAGAAAACATAGTATCTTGCCCACAACTTAAAACAGAAACAACTTCTCAAATAACAACTTAATTCAAATTATAACAGAAGGAAAACAAGCGTCCATTTCCCCCCCGAGTGCTACGTATCAGAGCAAGGACTCCAACTCGAAATAAAGGCTATAGACTACTCCTCCTAATTACCTGCACGTTACCAACAAGGGTAACATTCAAACAGAAGGGGTGAGATATCGAGTATCATAAATATAAGAATGGCAATAAATATGCTAGATTAATGCCACACCACTTCTATTTATATTCATATAGCTCAGTTACTAAAACAGTCACAAATAACGTCATCGACTCGGATACAATTCGAACACAACAATGACTATGCATATGTATGTGGTACCAACAGGGCTTCAGCCCTCATCACGAATTGCCAATTATTGGAGGCACAAGACATAAGCCTTCATCACAAATCGCCAATACAGGCCATCACAGAGTATGCAGATGCTATGCGACTCAAAAGGACGTATACATCTAATAATCATCACTTCAACATGAGGCATTGCGCCTATATCACTACATCACTAACATCGCTTAAAACAACACAATTCAGCACACATGCATTTTTATCAACTATACAATTACCCTGACATCTTAGGCAATTTTGGCACCAAATCAATGAAACAACTCACTTAAGCATGCAATCATGGAAGAAGCTATCACATATGGTAAATAAATTATGGATTTCATGCTAAAGGTGTTCAGCCACATGCATCATCCTCATAGCTAATACATGGAACATAAAGACACTAACTTTCATACAACATGTAAGCTAAATCTAATTATATTTCCAAAACAATCAGAATTTCCGTAATCTGGAAAAACAGCAGGAACACCAGCCACTAAAAGCGGTCTCCTGAATTCGTTACTGAACCAAAAATCATGTATTTTATATGCCTAGAAAGCTAACTTAAAGTCCTACAATTTCTTAGTTGATCACATCTTCATTTGAGCACTCTAACTGGGCGAAAACAGGTCTCGAAGTGTACTGTCCAGCCCAGGAAATTTTGGACAGCAGCACAGCATCATCAAATCCGTGCATAAATCATATAGCAGTTCAGGAATTACGCTCACAGCAGAAACATATTTCAGTAGAGATAACCTATAGGATTCGTTACTTGTTCAAAAATTACAAATGACCTCAATTTGAAAAGCTAACAGAAAACTCTACCTCTTTCTAGTTCATCAAAGAATTTTCTGGGCACATTAACAAGGTGAAAAATCACGTTGAAGTTCACTGGCAGAGATAGCAGATACAGAGCGCAGAAAAACATGGTTTACTAAACTGAACTTACAGACCTCGTCTCTCAACCAAAAATTATGTACCATATCATTCCAGAAAGCTCTTTCAAAGGCCTACACTTTCTCAGTTCAACGCAACATTATTCGAGCACTCTAAACAGGCTCTAAAAGGCTTCGAAAGTCACGGTTCATACCAGGAAAATGACCAGTCCGTTTTATGTTCCAAAATAAGTGATTAAAGTTGTTTCTCATCAAACAAGACACAAAACCTAACAAGCATGCTACCTAACAGTCCTTATGTGCGTGATCATAAAGAAAATCAAAAGGGAACCTCAACCCAAAACTCCTAGCATACTATGGTTCTGCCCTCACCCCGTTCAATCACACAAAAGAAAATCCCAAAATCAATGGATTTCAAATCAGATTTCCAGAACATCATTAACAGAAACAATTCTACATCTCCCAAATCCCTAATATCATTCACCATAATTCCATTAGAAACTCAAAATCCCACCCTTACCTTTGGATTGAGTGCAGCTCCCCGTTCCCGATCGAATTCTCCGAAGCCGATCCGCTCTCCCTCTCTTCCTGCTACTTCACGCACAGCCTTCTTCTTTTTTTTTTCTCCTTATTTCACGCGTCCTCTTCTTTCTTATTTTTTTTTTCTTTAGCTGCTTCCCCATCCTTATTAAACCATCTAAACCTAATTCCTCAAGGGCTAAACTAAAAATCCTAAAATCTCTCCTAGTCCTTGTCTCTATTTTTAATCCTAACTTTCACCCCTAGCTCTCTTCCATTTCATAAAACACACCCAGCATCACAAAAAAAATATTTTATTTCATTAAAGTATTAATATATCACCTATTAAACCACCATACAATATAATCTTAATTAAAATAAAATACCAACATTATTTTAATTAAAAACGGGGTGTTACAGTAACCGCTTAGAGAGAGAAAGTAACTGAATTTCAAGCTTGTTATTGCATAGAATGAGCTAAGAGTCCCTTACAATTGGTATCCTTCTCCTATTTATAGTTGGGAGAGTTGGGCCTAGTGCCTCTAAATCATCCTAATGGGCCAGTTGGGCCTCCGGGACAAGGGCCCAAGTCCCTAATGTAATTCCCACCTTAAGCCAGCGCCCCTGGGCGAGGGACTCGGGGGTCTCGCCCAGTCCACAAGTCCACAAGACACCGAGCTCGAAGCATGAGAGCTAAGTGTTTCTTTAAACAAAAGAGGTAAGACGATGGGCGTAAGAAGCTAGCTAATGCCAAACATAAGGCGCATGAATAAAGAACAATTGCCAACATGGCTTGGTAATTTTAAAGCTTTAAAAATTTGAAATTCTGAGCGCCTCGTCACGTTCCCCCGGCGACTTGAGTCCACAAGCGAGCTTGTGGCGATGAGGCTGGATTTGCTCGCCTCGTCGTGGCCCACGCACGTGTCCCATACCTTGGGACCCCGATGCGCTCAGGGCCTACGGCACGTGGCAGCCTAGGTCTGCAGAATCCCAACTGCTCCCGTGAAACGTCCCCTCGAATCCTCAAAAGCTTGTCAGTTTTAGATACTAGACCAATCATCTTTAACCGTTCGCAATTCCCACGTACTGAGTCATTTCCACTTTCCGAAACCCTGCAACTGCAATCATTCCTCCGCTGTTATGGGGCACGATCTCCCACCAATGTTCCGCATTTTTCCCAACAACTGCCCATAACCATTACCCTTTGCCTATAAAGACGTTGCTTCCCCTACCTCCTAATCCTTTCACGACACACACGTCTTCCTCAGCAAGTCTATGCTTTTATAACTTCCCACGTGCTGCCCTTCCTTCCGGCGGACCTCCATAACGTTTAAAATAACCCTGACTCCTTATACCCATTTCATGATGTCGCCGAAGTGTCGTACCAGAAACTATAATCGTGACGTCACCGTTGCCACCCCTTTACAGTGTGTTCCCCCCGCTAATCTGCCTTCCCCCAGGGGAGCTCCGCTTGAAGAAAAGGACATCGTTGCCTTCCGAACGAGGACCTGGGAATCTTTGTTAGCTCCTGCCGCTAGGGCTCTGCCCGCCGGGACAATGCCTAACCCAATATCCAGCTTGGATCAATGGTCATCCATTTGTGCAATTTCTACGGAAACTGGCGGGATTTGTCATTGGCGTGTGCTCGGCCTCTGAGCGTCCTTGGCTCCTTCCTCAAGACAACCATGTGGGTGTTCCACACTTCTTCTATGTGTATGGATACATGTTCCCTAGTCTGGGAATTAGGTTCCCCTTTTCCCCCTTTTTCTGCTCCGTGCTTCATAGCATCAATGTCGCACCCAGCCAACTTCACCCCAACAGTTGGGCTTTCCTACGATGCTTTGAAATCCTTTGCGACGTGATTCAGCAAGAGCCTGAAACTTCCCACTTCTTCTACTTCAATCGCGTGTCCACCCAGTCATCACCGCCACGTAACTGGTTTCCATGGAAGCTAGACCCGGACGTCAGCGCTTCAACCCTTTTTGGTCCAACATTTTCGTTGATTTGGCTCGGAAGTTCTTCAGGGTTGTGGTGTCTCACGAATATCCTAAGCTTTTCACCCATAGAGACGACACCACCCGATTTCCCTTTTACTGGACCCAAGAGGTGCTTCAAGTAATTGACCCACCGGAGGATTCCTTAACCCCTGAGGACAAAGCTGTTATCGGCTTCCTAGCCAGACTCCCAGTTTTAGACTGCAGACGTGTAATCGGTAAACCCCCTTTTCCTTATTTACTTCGCCCTTCCCTTCTTCTGCTAGCTTACCCTCGCCGCTCTTTGCTTCAGGAAAAATGCGCCAGGTCAGTGAGGGCCTCCTGGCCGCCTTTGAGAAGCAAGGGAACGTCTCGTCCCCCCCCCCCCTGAATTAATTTGAAGGGCGACAAAGCGTCCTTGTCAAAAGCAAGTGGAAAAAGGCCTCTCGGCGAGGAGGCTCCTCGCCTTTCCCCAAAGAGATCGCACTCTGTGACTGCTGCGTCGTCCTCTGGCGAGGAACGAACTCCCGTTATCTCCGTAGCTTTTTATGAGTCTGAGGAGACTCCTAAGTCGAACCAACCTGGCAGACCGCCAGAGGTGGCCCCAGTTTTCTCGCTCCCGCTCGGGGCGATTGCATCGACAGGCCTTCTCCCGGTGCGAAAGTTATCCTTCCACCTGGCGGCCAGAACCTGACGCCATCCGCCAGCGTTCCAACGCCCAATCATAGTCCCGCCCCACCTCCGGGCTCTGCAAATCGAGGACCGCCATATTTTCTGACCCTGGCGCCGGCTCAAATTGTGAGAATGGATGAAATGGTTAAGCAGCAAGGCTTGGACAGGGTTTCAGAAAGCGCACTGGCGACAACGTTCCATGCTTTTCTTCACTACAAGAAGTCCGCCCAAGATGTCGAAGCTTTTAGATCAGAGGTGGCGTGCATCCACGCCCTCAACGCTGAACTTGTTGAGGGGCGTAAGGCGCTTCTTGCCTAGCTAGATGCCAAAGAAACCTCGTTTTCCAAAGAGTTGGCCGAGCAAGCTGGCCGTGCCAAGGTTAGCTTGGAATTCCGAGACAAGAAAATTTCCGATTTGGAGAAGGCCCTGGCGAAACTTCAACAGGACGCTCAGGAAGAATCCGAAGCAAAAGTGGATCTGATAGCCTCCAAGGATCAAGCCCTTTCTGCAATGGAGACTGAACTTGAACACCTTCGTGCTGAACTGGCGAAGAAGGATGAAACTTTATCCATGATGGAGACTCAAGCTCAGCTCGACGCGAAAGCCCTAGAGGAAAAAATGAGGTCAGACGTCGCTGCCTCCGCCGTTTTTGAACGCGGTCGTGGCTTTTTCCTGGCCAAAGCCCAAGTCCAGCACTTCCATCCCCAGATCGATCTTCATCAAATGGGGGCGTTCAAGAAGGTTACCCCTATTGGGTTGGTTGGCGTCGATGACCCCCCAGGCTTTGTCGCCGATCGTTTCCTGAATGCAGAAGATGTAGAGGGAAACAAAGAAAGTTAGCAGTTTTTAGGTCGATTTCGTAATTACAACCTATTTTTTGTAGTTTATCTTTTTAATGTAAGCTCTAGATTTTGCTTGTGCCCTGTCCTGCTACGTTTCATTTCGCGCCAGCTTTCCATACATTTTCTTTTTCCTTTTTTATTCCTGCTTTCCTTTCTCGCCGACATTGTTCCTGCTACGAGCCGTGCGAGCTCTCGGATGTGAACCGTACGAGTCCTAAACCTCGTGCCTGAAACGGCTCTTTCCCAAATTTCAACGGATGGTTACCCTTGACCACCGGCCAGGAACACTTATGACTTTAATGCGGGTTGCGCCATTTCTCAAGGAAAACTCCTCGAGAAACTGCCTTGGCATTAACTCCTGGAGACTGAACTTAGTGTATAAATAACATAGAACCCATAACGGTCTGCACAGAGCCTCTTCATCTTGTAATACATTCGACAATGGCATCCGTTGAGAGTTGCATCAATGAGCTTAGGAGGAAAGCATTAGAAGAGGACCTTATCCTCAATGTCAGGCACCCGGAGGATCCAAGCGTCTACCAACTGACAAATCAGTTGCTAGGAATGGGGCTGAGTCCAGAGATGGACGCGACTCTCAGAGGATTCCCTGGGTTTGTAGAGGAACTTCAAAGCCTTTTCCAGCGGGAGTTGGACAACTATGCCGAGGTTCGTGCGGTGGAGGATGCACTTGAAGCCATGGCGGAGGGTCCTGAGAGGCAAGTGGTTTGCCAGAGCTTGGTCCAACTGGAGTACAAACGACACCGCCTAAAGCTTGAAAAAACAGAGTTTCGTCGTCAATGTAGGATTATGAGGAGAAATCCTCCATTTTAAAATGTAATAAGAAAATTATGAATAAAAGTGTTTTTTTTTTAATATATAAATGCCCCTATATATGTGTTGATATGAATGTGAGAGCAGATAAATAATGAATCAGAAAAAATGAAAAACGAGTGAATATATAAATGGGCGGGGCGAGCGGGTCACCCAGCCTTGGTCGCCATAACCGGGCGAGGCAAACGGGCCACCGTGATTACGGGTGGTGCCACCATGAATTCCGCCTTTCGCTTCCTTGTTGCGTAGCACATGTTTTTCAGTGCTTAAAGTTTTGAGAGTGTGCCATGTATATCTAGGACTTTCGCTCGGTATTGGACCAAGGCTTTTGTTCACACGCATATTTCTCGTAAGAGCAGGTGTGACCCCTCCAGCCTTATTAGGTGGGGTCTTATAGTTGCTCGGGGCCCAATGGCCATATAGGTTGCCCGAGACTTTTAGCCTAGTTAAAAATGCTCGCCCGTGTTTCGGGGAGACTTGACTCGCCCATATTTCGGGGAGGTTCTTTGGATAAGAAACTTATCCGCACACGTCGCCTGCAGGGCCTACGGTTAGCGCCAGACTTTCCGGAGCGATCCCCAGACATCAAGGTCGTGTTGGGATCGCCACCTTCAGGGAATTTTTCCCACCATGCTGTCGTCTCAGGTTAGTAGTTGGGAGTATTGCTGAGAATATCCTTTTGTATTTGATTTTCGTAAATTTTACATCAAGGGATGCCTCGTTAAAAAACTCTCGTGTCGGAGAAAAAAAGTGCATCTTTATTTTTAGTCCTAGTTTCTTGGTTGTTTCCTCGCCATGTTCCCACTTTGCGGCCGCTCCCTTGATTAGAGTATCGTACCCAGTATTTCGTCCTTGTCACCCTGCTTGATGCGTCGGGCTGATTTCGTTGGCCTCTCACTCCTATCTTCTAGTTGTTCGCATTTCCTCTTATCCTGACGACACCGCAACTGGCTATCTTTCCCTTCTTCCTCCCCCTTTTCTTCAGTCCCAGCTCGCCGACGAATTTCCCTTTTTCCTGCCTTTAACTCTGCCCCTTCTTCCCTCTCCCTTTCCTTTTGCGCGGGCGGGCTGAATGTGGACAGCCCCCCGAAAGTCCCGAAAGTGGTTTCCTTTCGTTCCCAACTAAAAAGGTCAACGTTGTCCTCTACCAACTCGCTCAGGCGCCGCTCTTGTTCAAAGGTAAGCCTAGGCTCGATCGGTAGTACGCCTCTTCTGGATGCATCTATGTCCCAGCTCTCTCCATACCACTCGCTACTTGTATGAGTAAAGTATCCCACTCGCCCTGCCTTCTGGGCCCCCTCGCCCAAGCTTTCCCTCTTCCTCATCTTATTCGCTTTTCTGCTGTCCAGCTTTCCTCGCCTGCCCACGTCACTCTGGCCTTGTGTAGCCGGACGCTCTTGCCCGCCTTCAGTTTCCACGGGCTCATGACACCTGTGTCCTTCGCCAGCTCCTCTCCTACCATACAAGTTTATGCAATCGCTGCAACATTTCATCGCCCCCTTCTGATCCCTCGCTCTTTTTCCCTTCCTCCCGCAGAGCAGTGGATACCTTGCCGCGAGGTGGGGCGTGGATGTCATTGCATGGAGGCGACTTAAAGTATCTCGTCCTATGATGACGTCATAAACTGCTACAACCTGTAGGATCATATACCTTACCCTTAAAAACTCGGGGCCCTCGCCCTCTCCAAAAACTGTGTCCAATTCAGCATAGCCGCGTACCTGAACCTACTTTCTTGAGAAACCTACCAGGTTTCCTGTGTATGGTATCAGATCCTTGTCTGTAAGCCCCAACCGTTCGAATGCGTCCCAGGAGATGATATCTGCGGGGTTGCCTCGGTCCAAAAGCACCCTCTGCACATTGGAACCATTGATTCTTACCGTTATCGCCGACGGGTCATCTGCATGGGATGTGATGTTGCTGCCGTAAAGACCCCCTGTGATTGTGTTAACCGCTCCGGCCATCGCCTCGCCCCCGTCGTAGACATCTTCCTCTATTTCCTTACCTTTTGCCGCGTTCATCTTCTCATTTCCTGCATTCGGCGCTCGCTTCATGCTGTCCCAGTCTAAACCATGTCCTACGACCCGTGGTTGTCTCGCCTTGATCAACTGCCTAATTTGGCCCCTCAGAGATAAACAGTCACTGGTTTTATGGCCTTCTAGGATGTGATATTCACACCACTTGGTCCGACCTTTGACGTTGTGCCGGGGGTCGATTCTGTCCTCGCCATCCTCGTCTGTTTCCGCAGTCGTCGCCCCCAGGAGTGACTGTACCAATTCTTCGTGTAAGGCCCTATTTTAGTTTGTTTTGTTTTTGAGAAAGATTGAATAAAATGAGGGTTTTGTTCAAGTTGGAAATTGGCAGATTTCAACTGTCAACTTGTGTGAATTTTTAGAGGGTCTTAACGACCGCATTTGGGAACACTTCCTTCATGAGAGTTGTAGCCCTTTAAGTTTAGAAAATTCTCGAAGTGGAATCAGGTCATTCCGATATCGGTACCTCGAGATATTGTAGTTTTAGTGACGACGGTTTTGGCTGTACAGTACCAGCTGGTTAATTGGAGAATTTTCCTTTTAATTCCTGTTTTAATCTTGTTTTTATTAAAAAGTGGTTTGGTTTTCTCATAAGTCAGACCGGTTTAAGTGAGTAATTAGTTGGGTTCAGGGTTTTTACTTGTTTGGGCTTGGAAAGAAAAAAATTTCAAAACCCTAGCCCATGCATGTGTAGCCGCGGGTTCAATAGGGTTTGGGGGGAGGAGTTTTTCTCATTCACACAAAATCTGAATTAGAAACCCTTGGGCAGCACCTCCATCACGTAAAAATAGAAGAGAGAAAGGAGAGGAGAAGAGAGGAGCCGCCACCTTCCACCCTTACCGCCGGCCGCCGTCGTGAAGGGGGGCAAGAGAGAGTGAGATCACGAGAGAGAGGGAGAGGATTCGAGAAGGAGAAAGAGGGAGGGAACTTGGACAGCAAGGAAAAGCCTCTTCAAAACTTCATCCTTTTCTTCTTTCATCAAGGTTTTAGCAAGGTAAGGGCTGGTCCTAGGATTGGGTAGGTTGTTAGGGAATTGTTGCCATGATTTGTTGTGAAAGGTTTTGTTGTTGGAGGGTTTTGCATGAGGGTTTGGTTATGGGATAACTTGCTGGATTTTTATGATCATGATGCTTGCTGGATTTTGCCATGAGATACCATGTGTTATTGTTTCACTATTTGCTATTCTTGCCTTAGACCTTGATGCTTTGTGAAGATCCCATGCAATACTTGCTAAGTTTGACATGAAATTTATTTGTCCAACGTGATGATTGAGATGTGTTAGGTTCTGAAATCTTTTCATAGGGTGATTCCACATGAATATATGACGTTTTGTTGCTGGAAAATGGCTTTGAAACTTTGCACTTGCATCTTCAAAATTTTAATTTAGGGCAGAAGTGACCCTTCCAGTTTTCTGTACTGGACAGCGGACTTCATGGCCCGATATCACCTGTTTCTGGTCTTCAGATGAAAACGTGGTAAACTAGGAAGCTATAGATCTTCGAATTAGCTTTCTAGGCGTATAAAGAACAAAATTTTTGGTTTAGTAATGAGGCCTGGAGATCGGTTTTAGTGACTGATACGCCTGCTGTTTTCCCTGTACCGGACAGCGAGCTTCAGAGCCTAATATCACCAAGTTCTGGGTTTCAAAAGAAAAAGTGTTCAACTAGAAAGTGGTAGATTTTCGAAATAGCTTTCCAGGCATGTATAGTATGTCATATTCGGTTGAGAATTGAGTTCGGGTGATCGTCGTTAGTGATCGCTGTTCCTGCTGTTTTTTTTTTTAGAAAATGAATATGACAGTTGTTTCATAAAACTTGAATCTACTAGTTTTTGGGTTGGATGTTTTCTGAATTTGGAATATCTAATTTACTTGTATGGTATTGATGAATTTTGTTACTGGCTGGATTTTTCTGTAAAAAAAGGTCGCTCATCCAGCTGTAATTCCTTTTGGTGCTGTGATTATTACTGTCATTAAGTTGCATTACCCGCTGTTGAAAATGTTAAGACTCTTCGTTGACTATTAGAGCCCTAACAAAGAGAAATGAGAACTTAATCGCTTGCAAGTAAAATGTGATGTAATTGGACATAGGTCTAGTGAAGACTATGGGCCATGAGAACGATGGTACTGTTAGAGACAAACGGTTACTTGCACGCGAGGGTGTTTTGTGGGTTGTACGGTGTGTCCCCACGTGATTTGGTTGACTGCGGTCACCTTGTGATTCTGTGGACGGACGGTGTGTCCCCCCACATGAATGAGGGTTGTACGGTGTGTCCCCTCCGAGAATTGTTCATCTGCGGATGATCGTGAATATGGCCATTGGTGTTGAGGTGGTTGTGTGAATGGTGAGGTCGCTAGTCTAACTGAACTTAGGTGACTGACTGAGATATAACTTAAAGATTATGCCTATTATACCTTGTTATTTATGAGAGTACATGTATATGTGAATGTTTTTATGAGAATATGAGACCTGACCCTTGCGCTACTTGTTTATGTGTTTATTTGGGGGAGGGGGGTAGATGGTCATGAAGATAACGACGACGACTCATTCTTGGAAGCTGATACTCTGTGACGAGCCACTACCGGATGACGACTACACTTCAGATAAAGAGGAAGAAGATAAAGAGGAAGAGGCCAAGGATTTGGGTTGGGTTGAGAGACATCCATTTTCTCTTTGGGTTGAGAGTACCGAGTTCGGGAAGCATTGAGCAGTTATTTTGTTTTCATTTGGATAATTAAAGTTGATGTAATTTTACCTTGGTTTTAGACGTATGTTTCATACGTATTTTATTTAATTCAAAAGTTTTGAGATGATGTTTACTTCCGCGAAATTTGTAAAGGTTAATCTTTCAAGAGTTTCGCAATTAATGAATCTTTTATCATTAATTAAAGGTTAATTAATTAATCGGCGAAAATTCTTTGTAAAAATACACGTGATTAGTTACTGTGTGACACCCGAGAAATCGGGGCGTTACACTTCGCCCGCGTCCCCCTCTGCGTTTTTCGTCGGCGGGAGTTAGTTGCCCGCCGAGAGCGCTTGCGCTCCACGTTATCTTTTCTCGAATAGAGTGGTCTTTCATTGAATTCCTTCATTAATTGGCCAACTTCCTTAACCTTCCGCACATTACTTGCCTCTTTGTCTTGTATCCGCTTCCTCGTCAGCGACACCTTTGCTGCCCTCAGTCGTTTCCTCTCACGCGCATCATTTTCCTCTTCTATGATGTAGTCTCTCGCTCGGGCATGTACCTCCGTCATCGAGCGCGCTGGTTTCCTACTCAGCTTGCAGCTCAGCTTTCCTGACGACAATCCGCTCCAAAAAGCGCATACGTCTGTTCGAGGCTCCGCCTCTTCAATTCTTGCCGACGCGGCGCTGTACCGTTCCACGTACTGCTCCAACGTCTCTTGCTCCTCCTGCCAAATCTGAAACAGATCCTCGACCTTGCTGGCAGAGAAATGGCCCAGGAATTTCGACGCGAAGTCGCGGAACTTCTTTATGGATCCATGTGGCAGGGCCATAAACCAAGTCATTGATGCGCCTCGGAAAGTGGAGGGAAGCATTCTGCACTTTACCGCATCAGAAACCGCGCTCATCGCCATCTTCTTATTGAAACGTAGCAGATGATCTTGCGGATTGGTTCTCCCGTCATACGTTTCCAACACGAGGCTTGTCATACCGTCCGGTATGGTCACCTCTCGCACTGTTGTCGAGAAAGGTTTGACCGCCGCAACGGCCTCATCCTCCTCCTCCTCATCGTTCCACTGCTTAAGGTGATAGTACTTTAATTACTCCTGCAAACACTCATTCTGCAGTCTCAAGTCGCCACTCAGTGCACGGCGTACCTCTGCCCGGCGATGCCTACCTGACCTTGCGGTGCGTTGGGAAGAAACGCGGCTCCGTTCCGGTTCCTCGCTACACGGTTGGCCAAACTATTCCATCAAGCTCTGTCGATGAAGCAAGAATTCGACCAAAAATCTCCAAATCGCAGAAAACCTTCTTGAAAATCAAATTTCTCCAAACTAAATCGCGATCCACGTAGTCCGGGAATCAAAATCTACCGATCCCCACAGAAGACGCCAAATGTTCCATCCTGAACAATGAGATGAGGTACAGTACCTAAGATGCAAGGAACGTGATGCGATATTTCTAGAGAGAAGTGAGAGTGTAACCGCTTAGAGAGAGAAAGTAAATGAATTTCAAGCTTGTTATTGCATAGAATGAGCTAAGAGTCTCTTACAATTGGTATCCCTCCCCTATTTATAGTTGGGGGAGTTGGGCCTAGCGCCTCTAAATCATCCTAATGGGCAAGTTGGGCCTCCGGGACATGGGCCCAAGTCCCTAACGTAATTTCCGCCTTAAGCCAGCGCCCTTGGGCGAGGGACCCGGGGGTCTTGCCCAGTCCACAACTCTTTACAAGTCCACTGTTGGTGCTTTGCAATACCTTACAATCACCAGACCTGAACTTAGTTTTCCGGTAAACAAGGTGTGCCAGTTTATGTCTCATCTCCTAGACACTCATTGGGCTGTTGTCAAGAGGATTTTGAGATACCTCAAAGGCACCATTTCTTATGGTCTCCATCTTCAGCCAGCAAAAACTCCATCCCTGCAGCTCAGAGGTTTTTCAGATGCAGATTGGGCTACAGATATGGATGATAGGAGATCAGTTTCTGGTGCTTCTCTATTTTTAGGTCCTAATCTCATTTCATGGTGGTCCAAGAAACAACAAGTTGTGGCCAGAAGTAGCACAGAAGCAGAGTACAGAAGCTTGGCCCAACTTTCAGCTGAAATCCTTTGGGTTCAATCTCTTCTAAAGTACTTAGCAGTCTCTATTGGCATACCAGTCCTATACTGTGATAATCTCTCAGCTGTCTCTGTGGCTCACAATCCCATTCTTCATGCTCGCACGAAACATGTAGAACTTGATGTTTTATTTGTCAGAGAAAAGGTCCTCAGTAATCAATTCAAGGTTCAACACATTTCAGCTACCTTTCAAGTAGCAGATGCTTTCACAAAGCCACTCCCTACTTCTCAGTTTTTGGAATTCAGAAGCAAGGTCATTGTGTGTGACCACCCTAGATGAGCTTAGGGGGGGTAATAGAGTATAATAGAATATAAGTACACAATACTTGTATAACAAGTTTGTTAGCAAGGGTAGATAGGTAATAGTATACAATACTTGTACTATATATACTGTGACCAACACAGAGTTGTAGTCACCCATTATTCTCATAACTGAATTAGTTATAGTTTCTCTCTCTATCTTCTCTCTCTCTCTTTCACTTTTCTATTTTTGTTAATATGCAATCATAGTCCATAGAGATCACATCACTAGCAGTCTAGCACTTAGATTCTACGAGGAAATTAAATGGTCAAAACCAACTCTGATCTCTGAAGTTACTCACTCACATTTATGCATTGAAATATAGCCATGCCAGCCAGAAGGTTACTTTTTGTTATGATGCCACTGCTTCAATTGTTCTCAAGGCATGGATGCTTCCTCTTATTTTTTGCTTATTTATTTTCCCTATTTTTAACATGTTCTTGCGGTGAAATACTTTTAAAGTCATTTATGTATGTTTTCCTGAAACTACAAAATGCAGAAATATTTAACGTAATTTCCGCCTTAAGCCAGCGCCCTTGGGCGAGGGACCCGGGGGTCTTGCCCAGTCCACAACTCTTTACAAGTCCACTGTTGGTGCTTTGCAATACCTTACAATCACCAGACCTGAACTTAGTTTTCCGGTAAACAAGGTGTGCCAGTTTATGTCTCATCTCCTAGACACTCATTGGGCTGTTGTCAAGAGGATTTTGAGATACCTCAAAGGCACCATTTCTTATGGTCTCCATCTTCAGCCAGCAAAAACTCCATCCCTGCAGCTCAGTTCTCCTAAAAGCTTTAGATTGTGAAGATTAGTAAATAAACATGTATTGGATCCCTCTCCTTATTATTTGTGTGTTACTAATACCTTTCATTTTACATCATTCTTAAATCTGACATTTTGGAATGAGAGTACTTCCTTTCCTTGATGACATCTTGTGCTATGATCCCATTGTGATCACGTATGTAACTAACATTACCATTCATCCAGTTTTCCATGTTTCGCTGTTTCCTAATTAACAGCTGAGCCTTAACAACCAGTATAAATTTCTTTTCCATGAGTCGGAATATATCATTTTCTCATCAATCCTAATTAACAGCATTTGCTAAAGTCTTTCATGCATTTAAAGTTCTTTTGGCCTGAGATTTTCTTTCCATTTAACAATCACATCAAAAGGAATGCTTCATTAAAAAATCCAAGATCCTTTAATTTGTACAGAAAGAAGTAGAACAAATCATGTTAACTAATCACATTAGCTCATCTTATTAAAAAAGTCTCTTTTTCATCATCTTCAATAAAAATAGACCCAACTGAAAGTGGATTGTGTATAGGGTGGAAATAGGCAAGGTCAGGCTTTGAACGGCCCAAGCCTGGACTACATCATAATTTTTCACCTAAGCCTGGCATGTGGCCTATCATAGGCCAAAATTTACGGCCTGGCCTTGCCTTTTTTACGGCCTGACCTGGCCTATTTCACAAGAAAAAAAAATGACGCTCGTATATAAACAGTCCACCATGAATCTTGACAAGGTTATCAATCTGCAAGTTTTTTTTTAGATAATCTATCAATCTGCAAGTAATAGCGCTAGACTTACATTTTGTAACTTTTTCATACTCTGGTTCAAAATAACATGATTATGTTATTGTAACTACTCTACATAAGAAGTTTGACAAAAACAAAACATAAAAAGAGTTGAAATAAAAGTTCGGGTAAAAAATGGGGCATTTGTAATTCATAAATGACAAAAACCTTCTCTCTTAACAATTTTATTAATAACAGAGCATTTAGATGAACAGAACAATTTTATTAATACACATGTATATGCATAAGATAACTCCCATAAAATAATCAAACACTCATCCTCAAATAATAGTTCCGAAGATGAAAAGAATGTTAAAATCAAGCCACTACTAGCCTAAACTTTTACTTTCTTTTTTGTTTGGAAGTGTTAAGTTTTTTTTGAACCTCGGAAGTGTTAAGTTGTAAAAGTTGAAACTTCAATTTAAAAAAATTAATATGCAGATTATTTAAAATATTATCGTGTCTCCATTATTAAAAATACTACCGTGTACATTGAATAAAATACGATGAAGATCTTTAGTTTTGCGCCACCCACGGTAGAAAACGACGATGACGAAATATCTACTCCCTCCCACGAGAAGATATTGGTGTAGTCATGCTACTATCTCATCTTCCTCTCAATATATCATAAAATTAATTCTTGATTTATATCATCCCTTGTCCTACATCCGAAAATATTCTTACAGTGTGGTTTCTTGATCATCGTCTTGGGTGCATGTGCTAACAAAGAAGCTAGCAGGTTTCATACAAGTTGTTGATTCTTCCACAAAAGCCTAGTGGAGTCAAATAAAAACTATATTTACACCGTCATTATGTCATATCTTGTGGGGAACCCAAACAACATTATTGGTGGTCGTAAGTTATGTCATTGTTATCTTCGGCACAGTCTTCTCCTTAGCTAGCCTCTTCATCTGGCTCAGCACCTCATCCGATAATATCTTTGGAACCCTGTACAAAACCCTTTCCCCACCCTCCACAATGTCCACGCCCTTCTTCAAAATCTTCGCCAGGCCTCCCACTATTTGTACATCGAATAAAACACGATGCAGAACTTCAAGTTTACGCTACCCACGATAGAAAACGACGAAGACGTGATCTATATTCCCTCATTTTCACATGAGGCAGAATTGGTGTTAGTCATGCTACTATCTCACCTTTCTTTCGATATATGATAAAGCTAACCTCTCTTCATTCTCGCATCCCTCTCTACATCAATGACCCCCTTTCTGCACCCATTCTCAAGCTCTTCTCGCCTGATCGACTGCCACCGCCGCCGGTTCCTCCTTCCTCTCTTCCCAACCCTAACATCATCACAAAAGGTAACATTCCCAACCCTTCCTGCTCCTACTGCTTCTTGTTCACTCTGCTTCTTGTTCATCCTTCGCTCTTTTATGGTCTCTGTTTCCTTGTGAGGTTTATCCCTAAAATTTGAGGAACAGTGGAAGTATTTCAAGTCTCTGTTTCTCTCTTTTTTCCTCAAAACTCATGTGACTAAATAAAATTTCAACATCTAATAGTTATAGAATCCTACCTTATTGAACAATAACCGAGTGTAATTGATAGCAGGTTCTTTTTGCTTTAGATTTTACTCAAAGGCACAATGTAAATAGAATAATTGAATTTGTCGGTTCCTTTGTTATGTCACTTTTCCCCGAATTGTGGAGAAGTGAGAATTTAATTTTAAATCAATTAGTCTGAAATTTGTTACACCTTATTTTTTCCTGAATAATGCATGTCTGGAAAGGGAGAGCATATATTATTTTTTGGTCTTTTATGTTCTATTATCTTTAGATCTAATCTATAGTAAACCTGCTTCATGAGACTTGTATTGTGGTTTGATTGAATTGAATTTATGCTAGGAATGGGTGAAGTGAATTGAATTTAGTTCTTACTATTATTTTGATGAAGCTCATTGACATATGGCTTACGTATTATTATTTTGGATCTTGGAAAGACCTTTTGTGAAGTGATATGATCACTTTGATTGGATTATGGTATTTGGCTTTTGAATTCATGTTTGTTAGTTTCTAGCTTCTCTTTTTTAATTGATGTTTTCCTGTATCCTAGTTTTGGATGTTAGCCCTGTCGCGGTGTCTGTGTTCGACACCGTGTTCGTGTCCGTGCATCATAGTTATGAGGTTTCCATAGATAAACTAGAATTGGTTTAAACATCTTTTTCAATAACAGGTCTAGATCTATCATGGCCAAGTCAAAGAATTCTTACATGCACTTGAACAAACTTTTAAGTTGGAATCTTGATGAGAAAATTGCAGACATGGTCAAAAAGACATGTTTTGCACCATTCTTAGACGTGAAAGGCAGATTAAGGATGACTTTCATTTCAAACAAAGCAACTTCATCATTATAGCATTGGCTAGAAAATTTGATGCAAAGCGTTGGTGTTTTAAGTTTGGAAAGAATGCTGATGAATTTTTAGTGGACTTTGGACTTGAGGATGTTTTGTACATCACTGGACTTCCCATTGATGGGAAGTAGGTATCTATCTATCTATCTTATTTACTATCTATTTTCCTTAGAAATTAATTGTTGATTTATTGATATCATTTGGTATGCAGGTCTCAGGTTGCGAGATGTCAGATTCAATAGGTACAATTAGAGAACATCTAAAAATATATGAAGATATGGAAAAAGAAATGCTACTCGTCAAAAAGGGCAAGATGACACATAATATCACTACTGATTCTTTGCAAAATAAATTTCAAGCGGTCCCAAGAGATGCACAAGATTTAGAGCCTTATTTCAAGGCCTATATTCTATTTCTGCTCGGAACCGTAATTATTCCCAATGGTTCATCTGCCATTGCGCCCATGTTATAAACTTTATATCCTTACACGGTTGTTTCTGAACATAGTCAGGGGTGCTCATGCTAAAAAAGAAGCCAGCAGGTTTCCCTACAAGCTTTTGCGTCTTCCACAAGTGCTTATTAAAGTCAAAGAAAAACTTTATTTGCAGCGTCATAGCGTCATATCCAACATAGTCTTCTCCTTGGTTAGCGCCTTCATCTAGGTCAGCACATCATCCGACAATATCTCAGGAACTCTATACAAAACCCTTCCACACCCTCTACAATGTCCACGCCCTACTTCAAGGTCTTCACCTGGTCTTCCACGTGTCTTTACATCAAATAAAACATGATGAAGATCTTCATCTTTGCGCCGCCCACTACAGAAAACGACAACCACACGATCTTAATTCCCTCCTGTACACACGAGAAGGAATATGTGCTAGACATGCTACTATCTCATTTTCTTTGAATATATCATAAAGCTAATTCTAAATTTATACCATCCCTCGTCCCACATCAGAAAATATCCTTACGAGGTATCGCCTTGGATGCTCATGCTGTCAAAGAAGCCCGCAAATTTCCCTACAAACTCTTGCTTCTTCCACAATTTCCTAGTTGAGTTAAAAAAAGAATTTTTTTGCACCGTCATGGCATCGTAACTCGTAGGAAACCCAACAACATTGTCGGTTGTCGTACATTTTCACACGAGGCGGAATTGGTGCTAGTCATGCTACTATCTCACATTTCTTTCGATATATAATACAGTTAATTCTAAACTTTATATCCTTCCTCGTCCCACAGCCAAAACAATCCTTACGAGGCGGTTTTTGTTCATCTAGGTCAACAAATCATCCGACAATATCTCAGAAATTTTGTACAAAACCCATTACAAACCTTCCACAATGTCCTTCAAGCTCTTCATTGAATAAAACATGATGAAGATCCTCACCTTTGCGTCGCCCACTGCAGAAAACGACAACAACACGATATTTATTCCCTCCCTACACACGAGAAGGAATAGGTGCTAGTCCTGCTACTATCTCATCTTTCTTTTAAAATATCACAAAGCTAATTCTAGATTTATATCATTCCCTACAAGCTTTTGCTTCTTCCACAACTGCTTAGTTGAGTTAAAGAAAGACTTTATTTGCACCGTCATGACATTATAACTCGTAGGAAACCCAACAACATTGTCGGTGGTCGTTATCTTTGGCACAATCATTTCTTTGGTCAGTGTCATTATCTAGCTCAACACCTCATCCAACCATATCCCTAGAACCCTATACAGATCCCCTACCACAAAGAATTGAATGAAATCAAGAAAAAATCATCATGACTTGCCTGCGAATTGCTTGAATATTGTTCCCATATACTTTCCCTGATGCTTTGCAAGTGTCAACTCTATTTTAGTTGGATATCGTGTGCTATCACTAGCATACACTCCTCCGCCATATGGAAAATCCCCTCTAATGGAGTCCATCTTGAACATTTCAGGTCCAAATGCATATCCAATAGGAACAAATAACATCCCATGGTGTGTCAGTTGAGTGATTGTTGTCCATCTGCATTAGAAAAGTACAACACTAAGTATTCCATAATACTTTTCCAGCATTATTATCTAAGAGACTTTTCTAATTTCCATCAAGAAAATACATAAGATATTTTTACTGAATATTAGAAAAGAATATGTAATGATCATCATATTTATTTATTAGGAGACGCTTCTCCTCACCACACTTATGTTTAAGCCTTCATTGATTTGTGTAGGTTGTGTTATGGCTTTTCATCAATCATTGTCAAAAAAATTTACGCTTCAGAAGTTTATGTTTGAAGAAGTGGGCGCATGGGATTTTGGCAAATATGGCTTGCCTTTTTGTACAGTCTATCTAATGAGTTTCAACTCAAAATATCTTAATGACAGAACAACAGAGCTAAGAAAGTTGCTAGTCAGGGTTTCCATCAAGCTGTTGATCATAATTGCTGTCACGTACTCCACTTACCACTCCAAATTGGAAGAGAATGATGATTATGTCTCCGAGACCAAGGATGCATCAAAGGAGTCGTTGATCAAGGTCATTAGGCTTGCTGCAAAAGCGAGAGGGGTACTGTAACACCCCGACTTTCAGGGGTCACAATTAGTAACCTGTTAAAGTAAATATGCAATGATTTCCAAAAATGAATTATAAATGCGGGTATTTTTTTTCTTTTCAAAGCAGTTCTAAAACATGTAATGCATACTCTCAACTGTAAATGAATTTACATCTAGCCTTGACCAAGGAACAACAAACAAGACATAACCATTAAACTTAGATTCAACAAGGAATCCATTATGCAATGACTCCATAGATCCAATATACTCCCTATGATTTCCACACTTGATAACCACATGAAATCAATGCACCAGAATTACCCAAATTCTCAAATACAAAATCATAAAATCATCTTGCGAAGGTCAACTCACAGAATAATGTATAATGCAAACAATGGGTAATGTATGAGGGGTATATATATGTTTGCATGGTATATCTTAAAGGGATACACAGCAGGTTCTCATATCACAAGTAACAAGTAATCATCATCACAATATCAAGTTGAGTTAGATGCATGGTGTGCCAGTGCAATGTATGCTGACACAAATCCGGATAACGTCACCCTACCCGGTGACGGACAATCCCTAACAAAATCACTAATTGAGCTACTCACTAACTCAAAGTCTAAGCTATGACTTCAGACAATTGACTCGAATTGAACTCATGTTAAACCCAAACCTCGTAATGGCTATAAACCATTAGGATCAATCTCAGAACTTAAGACAAGTCGTCATAATGACAACAAAACAATGACAGTACTCAATGCTTCACAAAGCTTTTGACTTGGTAAATCAACTTTAAAACCAAATATACATATCTTTGTCAAAATAGAATGTGAAAATAAAAAACACTTACTCCTCTCGTTTTCCTTACAGTTCTCAGTCCTTATTAGGATACTCATTGATGTTTTTCACAATAACACACACACAAAGCTTTTTACTAAAGCAATTAACACAGCATCTCGCAATAGCATTTTCCTATCATCACCCTCAAGTAACCTCTTTATCCTCAAGCCTTACTTATCAAATCACTTACAACAATTTAATGCCTCACGTCCCTCTCACAATCGAATCCTTAAGTCAACCATTATATCATTATTCATTCTTATACACTTATCCTCAATCACAAGCGAAACTTAATATCGAGTCTCGTGTACCTTCAATCAAGTGGTACAACTACCCAAACATAATACCACAAATCTTACGTCTCATAGATCACATTCACTAACTCTTATCACGGAATCCATAAACCATAGTAAAAACTCCAAAACAAACACATCTAATAATCATGTACATATCCATATACTTTATAAATAGCTTAACTCATTGACCAATGATTCAACCTCATAAGTAACAAATCTATATCACATTGCTCCTCTAAACATGTGGTAGCTTATCGGATCCTAAGTAAATCAATCGACTCTAATCTCCTTTAAAACGGTCAAATCATTTCTCTAGAACTTAAACTCGCCATATACACGTTGACACAAGTCCTTCTTGAAACTCTATTTCAGTTCCAAAACAACCCCAGTTTACGAATGAGTGCTTAATCTCTAAGGAATAGGCTCTAAACCCCGATTAATCACTTAATTGTTTCAAAGTCCTCGAACTTCTAAAGATCCAAAACTCAACCTTCTAAAATCGAGTATTATACTAAAAGCCATAAACTCCTCAACTCAAGAGTTAAAAATCATAACACTTATTCCATAATGCTCCAAAAACTTGCTAGAGTTTCAAAACCTTTCGCAATCGCTTTTAACGAATACATGTGCACAAAGCTTAAACGTTCTCCATTTTTGCAAACGAACAAACAATGCATGTAAGTAAGGTTCAAAAGAGATTTTCCTACTCCAAATAATTAAAATATCATCTTTTCCCAAAAACAACCTTTTCACTCAAAATGACCAATTTTGTCAAACGGTCATAAACTGTACAACAACTTTGGCGAATTTTTAAATACGTTTAATACACTCAGAAAAATCTAATATTTTACTATGGATTTTTTTTTACATGTTTTGTAAATTCCGGTAGATTTTCAAGTCGAAATTCGAAGTACAAAATTCAGGAAAAATAAACCACTAATAGCAGTTCGTGAAAACGAGACAACTTAACCCATGCTCACTAAAAAGCGTATAACTCGAGCTACAGAAATCGGAATGACATGAAACCAGCGGGAAAACTGTACTTGGCATTACCCAATCAAAACTTCTCTGCTCTTCTCTACTCGCGGTTTTCGTCCCATCTAGTGATCATCAAAGCTGGGCAAAAAAAGCACATAACCCAGAGTATAGAGATTAGGAAGTGAATAAGAGAAAAATTAGGGTTTTGAAAGGGGAAAACCATAAATTGGAAGAAAAGATAGTCCCTTACCAAAAATTGGTCATCAATTCGAAAAGAATAGGGGAAGAGCTTCCTAATTCTGAGTTCAATGAGTTTTCCGGCGAAGGTTGGTCGGAGAAGATGGCAGTGCCGAAGAAAAAGAATAAAGAATATTCTTTTGTAGGCAATCACAAGTAACTAAGAAAGGTGACCTGTTAGTGCAGGTCATCTCTTCATTAAAGAAAGAAATAACTAGTGAAAGTGAGATAACTTACAAAGGTAAACTCCTAAAATTAAAATTAAATAGTAAAGACAAAAATAATTATAATTTTATTCTTATTTTTATATAAAAATCTATAAAATAAAAATAGAAATTGATTATTTCTTGATTAATTTCCATGAATCGCGATTAAATTCGAGTCAGGAAAATAGTATAAAAATAGTAAAATGTAAGCACACAGTTAAATAAAAAATAAGGAAAATACTCCTTATGGTATTTCCCGTCATCGTGGCGCGAATAATATTCAATCACAAATGATTAATAAAATAATACTCTTTACTATAATTTAATGGAAATTAAATAAATAACCAATCTATTTAATTTCGGGTCTTACAGTGTCGATCACAACTTCTTCTTCTGTAGAGACCGCCCCAAAGGCCGCCGAGACCGCCCAAAGACGTAGAGACCACTTCCTTTGCAGCTAAGAATGTTGCAAAGGCATTCGCCTCAACCTCCCCCATGACTTAACACAACAATGTCAATTGTTATTTTCTGCATCCAAAGCAAGAATGATACTATTAATATGAAAGCTTTTTGTTGCCATATTTTAACTATGTCCCATATATGCGCATCAATTGCTTTTGATTTTGTACTGATTTGCATTACATTTTGTTGAGATCGAAAACAAATTCTATTTCTCAAATGTTGTCATATCTGGTATGAAACCCAGAAAAATTGCTGGTGGTCGTAAACTATGCCGCTATTACCTCTGGCACAATCTTTTCTTTGGCCATGGTCTTTATCTAGCTCAGCACCTCATCCAACAATATCTCCAGAACCCTATAAAAATCTCCATCCACACCTTCAGAATGTCCAAGCTCTTCTTCAAGCTCTTCGTCATGTGTCCGTACATCGAAAAAAAAAACACAATGAAGATCTTCAGCTTTGCGCTGCCCAGCGTAGAAAACGACGATGACGCTATATCCATTCCCTTGCACATGTGAATGAATTAGGGCTAGTCATGCTACTATCTCAAATTTCTTATGAAATATCATAAAGCTAATTTTAAACTTTAAATCCTTCCTTATGACAAATCCGAAAAGATCTTTTCGCGGTGGTTACTAATCATTATCTTGGGTGCCCTTGCTGACAAAGAAGCCAACAAGTTTCCCTACAAGCTTTTGCTCCTTCCACAATTGTTTAGTGGAGTCAAAGAAAGAATTTATTTGTCTGGCGTCATATCTTTTGGGAACCCAAACAACACTCTAAGTGGTCGAAAGCTCGGATGTTGTAATCTTCAGAAAAGTCTTTTCTTTGACCAACGCCTTCATTTGGCTCAACATCTCATCCAACAATATTTCTAGAATCATGTACAAAACACGTTCCATACTCTCCCCAATGTCCACACCCTTCTTCAAACTCTTTTATAGGCATTCTACGTGTTTGTACATTGAATAAAACACTATGAAGATATTCAGATTTGCTCCGCCCACATCAGAAAATGACGATGACTCGATCTGTAACATCCATAAATCTTGAGGTTCACTTTAGTGACATTTTCCAAAAAGGTGGGTGAATTTTTGTCGAATATTAAAACATTTTCAAAACAAAGCTTAACAATAAAGAAGTAGTAACATGAGTAAATAGACTGAGTAATTCATCTTATTAATAAAAAGCTTTGGAAGCGTACAATGATTCTTTCAAATTAAAACATAATGATTAAACTAGTGTTCGACCGCCCCCGAGCCAACACAACAAGAAGGTCTCTAGGTTAGGTTCGAACCTATAAGCAAACTCGGCTCACCCCCAAGTACATACTCAATTATCACATTCAATACCCGACTCATAGGCTGCGTGCCCTCCAAGGCCTCCTCCAATGCTCGCATCACATCGTCTCGCATCCTCTGCTCCCGCCAATCCCATAGTTGAACCATCAATCGCACGGTTGATGTCTCGAGCCTTGTCATCGTCCACATCAAGCAAGTATAGGGCCGCATCTCGACTGATCACACGCATGTTTGTTGTCTAGGCGTTAAGCGCCCCAAACAACAAACAACAAACAAGCAAGGGTCAACTTCTAACACACACATATCATAGGTAGGGTATACTACCCCATCAATTACAAGTTCTTCCCTAAGCTAATATTCACAAGTAGGGGAACTATATTAAGTTCTAAGTTTCACAAGTATGGGGAACTATCTCATAGCTCTAAGTTATTGTTAGTCAATGCTCTTGCACATGCATGTTGATGCTTCGGATATCCATAAGCTGATCCCTCATGGAAAGGCAGGACGAACATGACTCCACGATCGGGGTTGGACCTCTCCGACGCACCGCTGCCCAACAGCTTGATGATTGGGGTTGGACCTCTCCAACGCACAGTCGTATCATGTTCATCCTTTGTTCAGGTCCATCCCATGAACAACACCACCGACTAGCCCAATCCAGATCACCAGCCGTGGCCAACCAAGCCCAATCCAGGTCACTTGGCCCACAAATTCATGTCATGCGAGTCAGTCATCGTCACTAGGCCCTAAGCCTTTCACGTTCATCTCATATGAACAAAATCTCATAACATAATAACTTGCATGCATATCAATAAATGTAGCTAACATCCTAGTCCATAGGCATGCTCATAATCATAGTAGCTAACATTTATTGCAACAATTATCACATAGCATTTCAAGCACACATAACATCGATAACCCTAGTGTCATGTTATCTAACAATTACAATCACAATATCTCTAGGCAGAGGCCAAAGTGCCTTTACTAGCATATTCATCTAGCATAAGGTCCTTAACATTTCACAATGATACAATCACAATCAATAATACTAGGTCGTAGCCGAAGTGCCCTTACCTCGAAGGTACGCTTTCCTAAAAGTCTCGGGTTGCTCCTTGAAGCTAGGTCTACACTTAAAAAGGTCCTACCAATGAACGGACAGAGTAACGTTACGAATTAGTCAATCGTTAGCGATAGGATATCCCTTCCCCATATTTTCGAAAATATCTTCTTAAAAACCTTGAAAAACCAAAACTTTCTCTTTCATAAGATCAAAAAATCCTATCTAAAATCTTTTGTTTGAAGATCATAAGAACACTATAAGAACATCATGATTTTTTTTAAGAAAAACCCCCACTTTCACTAACATCTCTAAGCAACTTGATTAAAATCATTCTCTTCTAGATTTGGCAGATCAGCCGAAGCTGCAACCACATAGCATATTGAGAATGACCTTGTTCAAGGTATAGAAACTAAACTACCTAAGAACAAGAAAATGAAAAGAAGGACAAGAGACGGAGAGAGAACTCACGGCTACAATAGGGAGGAGCTTGGTGAGTTGGTGTGAAGAAATGAGAGGGGGAGAGGGTCTATTTATACTACTGAGGAGGGGACAAGGCATTCAAGAGAGGAATGAATGAAAATTTCCCTCCAAAAGTCCTTTGAATTTTCGGCCAAAGCTTGTTAACAAGGGTTAGTTTTGCAAATTATTTTCTAGCCCAAAACTCTCTTTACATCATGTTTTAATCCTCCATTTAATTGGAATTAAAACCACAACTTTTAAGCATTCAAAGACAAGTCCTTGCTAACTTTAAATGAAGGAATCTTTACTTTGAAAATGGTCCTTTTAAAATCAAGACATTCAAAGACAAGTCCCTCCATGAAAGCCTCCATTCCTTGATTTGCTCCTTCTCCTTTAACACCATAAATCACCTTAAAACCATGAAAATATCTCCCTTCACTCCCACACTCTTCTTGGCCGCCCATTCCCTTCTTCTCTTCAGATTTTCTCTCAAAAATCTCATTTAACACAAGACCAAGTCAAGGACATGTGATTAAGTGCATTAACCACCATGTTTTCCCTCTTAATGCACCATAAAACCTCAAATTTGAATTTCAAAACCTCTTCATCTTTTACATCTCCAAAAATTCGACCAAGGCTTCATTAAGGCTCCAAAAATATTTTTAAAATTATTTATTTAATAAACCATAGGTTTTAAAATAATTAAATACATTTATTTAAATATAAAACCCTCAAAAATAGAAGAGAGGAATATTCCCTCATGGAATATTTTTAGAGTCATGCTCAGCACCTCCCCATAAGGTGTGGCCCACGAAATTGCCCTCGCCGACTCATTTCGCCAACTTATCGCCTTTGTCGGGCCGATTTTGACCTAAAAGTCGTTGTCGCAGAACCCTAGCAATATTACAGTCAAAACGCTTGTAATGTCGCGTACATCGACGTCCAGACATTACTAAGACCTAATATTTCCTCTAATAATAAATCACCTTTTATGAAGGCATTATATCACATATATAACACAAATAATTCCAAGAATAATATTTAATATTATTAATTAAATAGTAGGCTTTGAGCGGGGTCTTACACGATCTCTATCCCCTCCCTTTCACACGAGAAGGTGTTGGTTCTAGTCATACTACTAACTCACCTTTCTTTCAATATATCATAGAGCTAATGTTAAAATTTATACCTTTCCCCGTCCCACCTTCGAAAAGATCTTTACGCTGTGGTTTTAAATCATCGTCTTGGGTGTCGTCGAAGAAATAATTTATTTGCAGGTTTCTCCACAAGCTTTTACTCCTTCCACTTCTGCCTGGTGTAGTCAAAGAAAGAATTTATTTGCATCGTCATGGCGTCATATCTCATGGGGAACCCAAACAACACTATTAGTAGTTGTAAGCTCTGTCGTTGTTATCTCCGACACAGTCTTCTTCATTTTGTCCTACGGATCACTGTTTGAGCATGGGAAAAGCTAGTATTGCAATCTCCAAAACAAACCAATTGCTCCCTAGACTTCTGGAACCATAACAACTTCTCTTGATGCAGAATTTGTCCATACTCGTTCTAAAGGTCATTCTCCAACTTGATTAGGCTACTTTAGAGCTCTCTAGACACCCCGAAGGAGATTCTCACAAACATGTTTCCTATGGAAAATGCTACAAATAACCATTTTATTAAACTTCAAAATCTCTCATCTAGCGTGATCCAATCTCGCAAGTAAAACATCATTCTACTTATCCCTACCCTTCTTTACCACAACATCAAACTCCGGATGTGACGCACAAGATGCAAGGAAACATAAATGTCTATTCCTTTTGCTCATCACAATAGAAGAAGAGGGCAATGATCAAAATGCACTCTAGGAAAGTTCTCCACAACTGCGTCTAGAAAAGTATGATGCCAACAAACATCACCCAAACCTCTATCAAGACGCTTAGAGATAAAGCATCTCGTTGCAGGTTTCCGGAACCATGTAAATTTGATATCAAAGGCTCCTAGATCCACCATGTTACAAGTCTCCATCATAGAAAGAAAATGTCAGGCTTGCTGCATACAAAAGCTCCCTCCTTTCACTTCAGAAACAACAAATTTCATTGAAGTCTCTTAGCAACAACCAAGGAAAAAGTACTAAACCATAGATGAACAAGATGATCCCAAAGCACATCCCTTCATGTTGGACATAGATTTTAATATATAGCACTACAAACCCAAGTAGTTTCAATGCTTACAATCTGAATTATAACGGTTAAGTTCAAACACATCATAACGTTTTTAAAATCTTATTTTGATCATAACAATTTTTATAGAAATATTCCTATTGAAAATTAAACTGATTATAACACTTGAATTTCAAGAGAAACTCAATTCATGTTATATGCTTCAACGTTCAATAATCACAAAAAGAGAAACTTCAGAAATCACAAGACTGTTTGGCAAGCAAACTCATTCAAGTCAAGACTCAAATCTCTGACCGTCCAATGTCACGTCATCAATCAGAATTATTGAAGACAAATTTTGAGCACCAAAGTTAAAGTCAGATTGCAACCAATTGCCCTACATTCAAATAAGAAGGCAACCAATTGCCCTACATTCAAATCAGACGGAAACCAATTGACTTACATTCAAATCTGATCACGTGAAGACTAGTTTACTTTAGCTAAAGGCACGCTGACCAACTAGGGAAAAGGACGAGCTCTCAACATCATATTTCCCAATTGTCCCATGTCTGAAAAGTAGCCCAAGTCTATTGCCACCTACTAGCTGACAAACATCACATTTCCGGCTAAAGGATAGACTTGCCTCATAGCTTGCATTTAATGAAGCTACCAACCGAAGCCATTTGAATCAACAATTTGATCTTATTACACAACGGCTAGAGCAACGGTTGGATTATGTCTCACAACGGCTACAACACTAGCAAGCGAGTATATAAGGCACACTTGAAGATTGAAGACTAAGAGAATTAACTTCTGAAAGACAAAAACTCAAGTATACATTCCAATCTTCTTCAAAGCATTCAAAGCTCAAGCATAAATTTCCTAAGAGTTAAACCAAAGCTTTTATTTCTGCAAGTGAAAGAGAGAACCTTGTACCTTAAAAGAGCCAAATCTTTTTATTCATTTCTCTCTTAGATTCAGAACTCCTAAGTGAATCCAAGTCAAATCTGAACCCAAACACTTAGAATTCCAGTGCCATAAATTCTCTACCATTACTCTTGAACGAAGAGAAACCCTGTAGAGTGATATAATCTTTTTAAAGATTGTGGGAGAAGTCCTGAACAATACTTGTAGGAGGAGTCATGTAGAATACTTGGAGAAGTCTGTGATAATACTAGTAGGTGAAGTCCTTGAGAATACTTCTATTGGAGAAGTCCTTGATACTTGCTAGTTAAAATATTGGTGGTGGCCAAGTACTGAACGTAGCCCAATCATTTAGGGTGAACCAGTATAAATCTCTGTGTGCTGATCGTTCTGCCTTACTTGCTTACATTTCTGTTGCACTAAACGGTTTATGAAAAGTTACACTAAACGTTTTCTTAAGAACTAATATTCTTTTCACAAACCAAAGTTTTAAAAAGCAATTTTCTAGAACACAATTCAAACCCCCCTTTCTTGTGTTGTTTATTTGCATCTCAATAACAACCTAATTGTGCTCATCCATGATAGAGATAACAAACTGACGATCACGGGCACCCAAAACCTAACTGCCACCTAAAAGACCAGAAGCCTCTACGATTTCATAACTTTCAAAGCCTAGTCACAACCCTCCTTCCCTAGACATTAACTTCCCCACGTACATTCAAACACAAAATTTTGGTGTTTGTAAAATCCATAAAACAGAATTTTGAGTAAGGGCAAGGCCATATGGATAAAAATTACGTCGGGTCTTCTCCCCTCCCCTAGGGGACACTCGTTCTACTTTCATGACCACCACCCTTCTCAGCGAAGTGTGAATCCTTATCCTCCAAAATGTAATGTTTACCTTCAAGATGCTTCACATTCCACGCAATTCTCCTTGTATCATCGTTGGTTTGCTGAATAATGGTCTCGGGCTTATTTTCCTTCCCAATTTGTTGTGCTGCGTTGACTATATCAAGTTTATTGGTGGAAAAAGTTGACCCATTTTCTTATCCTTTCCTCCTACTCATGGATGAATAGAGCCCCATTCCTGGGCCTTTTCTTGCGATCCATGCCATGCAGTGGCCCATCCTAAAACTTGAAGGTTGGCCCATCTTTTTATCACTATTCTCAAAGACTTTTGGAACCACAACTTGAGGTAGCTTCATCGAGACAATTATGCCTTTCGTTAGCACATCAGCAAATTTGTTTTTCCTATCCCCAAGCTTATTTAAATTTGGTGACTACTTTATCTTCTGCGAGATTCTAGGGAGGTTTTTTTAACTTTGTACAATCAATAAGTCCCCATACATATCAAGAGTTTCCAAATCAAACTCCTTAATTTTCGTGGATTCCCCTTCTCCCTTAATGTTCTTAGTAGCGGTTACAGGAGTCACAACACCAATTACGGAATTGTGCTAACCCATGTAAACATCATTTGTGAGGACTTGTTCATGGTGCGGCAGCGACGCTGTAGTGCTTGTTACAACCGGAGTGAGGCTTCACACCATCATAGCCACCTCTGCTACCTCCTTTTTCCCACACTGTCCTGTTTTGTGGCCATAACAGCCACACTTTGTGCATATAATATTCAGACCTTCATACTTAACATTGTGCAAGAATCCTTCAATATCCACCTTCCCCACCACAAGCTTGGTGAGATCTAGTTCTACACAGACCCTTGCAAACTATCCCCTTATTGTGCGTAACGAATTCATATCAACTCGAATAAGCGTCCTTATCATGGAGGCTAGCCCCATGAGGAAGCTTACATCATAGAACACCATATTTAAACATGGAAAGGGAACATAGGCTAGGGTTTTATTCACCTGAGTTCGGGGGGAGGGGGAGGGCATAAAGTCAGCAGACCAAGTTGACACAGCCAGATAATGATCAAAAATCATTCGTGGTTCTCCTTCCATCACTCTAGTTCAATCCACTTCATTGTCAAACTTCACCATATAAAACTTGTTGTCCACATCGCTCGTACTGATGACCATGGTTAATGAGGTATTTTTATCTTTTTTTTTTTTGAGTTTCATTTAGAGTTTTTACGCGTAGTTGTGTCTTTTTGCACTTTCAACATGGTTTTTGCAATTTAGTCCGTTTTAGTGTTTTTATTTCACTTTTAGTTTTTAGTTTTGTTTGTTTAGGTTTTAGTCCCCAGTTTAGTGTTTTAGAGGAAATGAGGGAAAATATGGAAAAGTTCTCATGCGTTGGATTATGATTTGAACTCTTACTTTATATTGCATAATTGGATGTTTACAAGTTACAAATGTGTTTTGATGAGTTCATTAAGTGTGCTGCCTGTCATTAATGCTCATGATGGAGTGTCTTGGAATCTTTTGAAGGAAGAAATACAAGAGTTGATGAAGGTTAAGGTTGAAAGAAAGGTTTCATAACTTGCAATGAAGGGGATGAAAGCCAATGAAGACCATTTATTGCACTGAAGGCTAGAACTTGAGCGAAAGAAGTTGAAGAGGAGCTGAATCTGGAGCTCCCCACGCACTAGCGTGCATTGAGCAATGCTCATGCTTGGCTATGGTTAGTGGCGAGTGGCTTGCCGAAGAAGCACCCACGCTCATGCATGGCAAGGAACAGTGGGCAGTGGAGATGGCATCTAAAGGGTCTTGGCCACGCATGTGCATGCACCGAGCCATGCTCATGTGTGGCTTGTCAGTCATTTTTACAATAAATACTAAACTTAGTTTCTTTCGTTTTTATCTTGATTTTTTTGAACAAAGTCTTAGAGTATTATTCTTAGAGCTTTTTTGGAGCCTTGTTTCAGGTTAGGTTATGTCTTATTTAACCATGCTTGGCTAATTTCCTTTTAGCACTTGGGATGTTAGTCCTTTTCTAAGTTACGGGTTTTGAGTTTCTAAGTTATGTATGAACATGGTTTTCTGTCTATGAATCTATTCTCTCTTTAATCAATCATGAGTGCACACAAGTTTATTGCTTATTCTCTTCACAAACGACAATTTGGTTAGATTAAGGGACCTTAGTTTAGATTGATTGAATTGTCTGCGTGTTAGAAATAAGGGTAGGATTTGACAGTGTTGTCCTTATTATATGAACTCTAATCTTCAGTTTAGCTATTTTAGACCTTTAAAATTAACGTGGAAGCTTTGCTTGTGTAAGACATTAACAAGTTGGGATTTAGGCTAAATCACCATCAATGAGTTCCATAAGTTTCATACGTAATTAGTTTTCTTGAGCATAACCTGATTTAATGAAGCAAAACCAAAGTGCTAGCTTTAATCATAATCAAGTTTTTCATTTATAATCTGTTCTTGTTACCAAGTTTCAACACAAACCATAATCATATTTTGTCATTTACTTTTATGATCTTAACAACTTGTGAATTGGTTCTGCACACAATCCATGTGGTTCGATAATCTTTTATATTAATTACTTTGATCGATCCATACACTTGCGGAACCCGTATCACATACCTCTTGCCCACAACCCTTGTGGACCAGAGCTACGGGGACTATTGTTCTGGGTGGATATTAAAAGTCCTCTTTCGACTGCCACTTCAATCACTCCTACCTCTTGCCCCACAATCCTTACGAAGTAAAGCTAGAGAACTACTATTCTGGGTGGATATTTAAGTTCGTCTTCTGTATGCCACTTCAATCACTCGTATCTCTCGCCCCACAATCCTTGTGGACCAAAGCTAAAAGACTATTGTTCTAGTGAAAACATAATCGATCGCCCCCGGGTCGATTGTACCATCTCCACATCCGATCAACCAAGGACTGTTGGTCTTTTACTAACCGACCATCTTAGGGGATGAAGATCCATATCACTTCACCTATCCCATTACTGACATTACGACTTAGTAGTATGGGTAGGCATAAAGCTCGAGGCCTAGTCTCCACTAGCGAGGTACCCCTGGCCGTTGGGTCATTGTAGACTACTTGTAGCACAAGAAGATCCAACGCTCAGTACTCGCTCTAAACCTATGCACTCATTTCACCCTCCTAGACCACCCCTAACCTACGAACGAGTATAAAAGACCAGAGCACCTAATTCAAACAGTTATTTCTTGAAAAATAGTTTCTTAAAGCCTTTTGTAAGCTGTTGTTGTTGTTGACTATTTTAAGTTGGTGCTGTATGCTGAGGATTTTGTGCTGTGAAAGGTTATTGGAATTTTATAATGACGTTAGCTGCTGCTGGCGATTCGTTTTGAGTTTGTGGATTGTTATGTGATTGTGTTGTAGTGGATCTTGTGAAGTAAAGTGGGATTATACTCATGTAATTTGGATTGGAAATGTTTTTTGGATGTGGCATTGTTTTAGGAGTGCAAAATTGGCTTTCCTAAGAGTGTTGTACTCTTTTTTCTTGTTAGGTTTTTTCCCACTTTTCTTAGCAAGGTTTTAATGAAACACTCTTTTAGAATTTTTGCCAATTTTGTGTAGTGTAGTTGTGGCGCTTAAGCGGAAGCTAGATTTGGTACTTTGTATTGGTAACTTTTGTATCATGTTTGGTTCTTTATTAATAATATTTTCATTTAAAAAAAAACATTTTAAATATAATTTTGAAAAACTTCAATTAAACATACCCTTGGTTTTGTGACTAAAAAAGTGGGTGACCCCTAATGTGGACCACTTTTAAAATGGTCTAATTTTAGACCACTTTTTTTAACTTGCTATAACAGGTCAACATATCTTTTTTTAAAGAAATTTAATATATGACAAATTTTTAATGATATTTTTTCTTAAAAAAATAATGTGTTGACTTACTATACCCAGTCAAAATAGGTGGTGTAAAATTACACCACCTAAAAATGATGCATATTAGGTTCTCCCAAAAAAAAGTGACCTGCTATGGTTCAATTTTTTGTCTCAACATTTCTTCAATTTGTAGAACTCAATAATTATATACGCAGATCCGGCCCACAGCACAAAAAGCCCATGTGAGGAGAGAAGAGGGACCGATTGGTAAATAAATACCTCTGCTCTCTTTATATACCCCATTTTCTTCAATCAACCCTAGCGCCGTTCTCAGTTCTTATTCTCGTTTCTCCTGTGACGTTCTTCTTCTTGCCTTTCCTTTTTCTGCTCTGTTTGCATGTTTTTATTCGTCATTGTTCTCCAATTCCTGTGTCAGTCATTTGTGTCATCAATCATTTTCTTTTTTCATAACAAATAAACCAGATTTTGGTGGATTTTGCATCTTTTTTCCTTCCGCAAAGCGTGTGCTTCTGGATTGAGTTATAAACCTTGTCCATCATGTCGTAATTGTCTTTTTTCCCTATTTGTGATCTAGTTAATGCTATTTTATTTGAGTTCTTTTGTGAAATTCAAGTAATGATCATCATGCACTAAGATAGTTGTATTTTTATTTTACTGTCTAATGCAATACCATATGTGCAATTATTCTGAGTTAAATTAAGCTTTAATTTAGATAACTATGTTATCTCTTATATGCCAACATGCACATCAATATTTTTCTGTATGAGATTCAACTCATGTATAAGTAGACTTCATTGGAATCAGTTGTTTAGGTTAAGGGTTTATGCATTTACAATAGGGATGGAGCTTTTTGCCCCGAATCCTGCCCAATGATGTACAAGATGGACTATTGAGCAGCTCCACGGTTTTTGTTCATGACCTGATATGCACTCTCCTCTCTCTCTCTCTCTCTCTTTCTCTTTCTCTCTCTTACTCTCTTTTTTAATCTTGTGTGTGTGTGTGTTTCAGTGTTTATGTTTGGTGCAAGATGGTTGTGAATGAAACCCGTGGCAAAAGCTGAAGATGATTTTTATAAGCTATGAGATCTGAGGGCTTTGGATTCGTTCTTCTTTCACTTTACATGATCTAGTTAATGATATGTTGATTGATATGCTAATAAAAAGTGGGTTTATGCTTAAAAAGATTTTTTTTTTGTTTTGCTTCGATTTGTGCTTATGATTTTTGTGACTCCATTTTGATTTGCCATTGTTTCAGTTTCTTGTCTCTTACCCTTCCTCTTTCGTTTCGTCATTCACTAGCCATCATGTTTGGCCTGAATGGTCCCATAAGAATGCGCCGTGAGCCTAAACCCTAATCTTATCCTATACATACATGTTGAAGTATGGTGACGACTGCAGCAATTGATCCTTTGCATCCTTTTAATTAAGGAAATCACAATTGAGAGAGAACATGAAATTTCGCTTCTCTAATGTGTTTCCTTGATTAAAGAGATTTACTGGATCATCACATTCTTACTTTGGTCGTTCTACCTGTTTGTCTTTAATTTTTTGTTTGTGATTTATGAATTTTATGCCATGTAAAACATTGCCCTTGTTTATGTGCTTCTTGAAGCTTGTTTCAATTCCTTTTCTAGTACAGAGTGTCTGAATTTCTGAATTTGGTCAGTCAAGGACCTTGATTAACAAAGCTTCTACTTCTGAAATTGTAAAATTGCAGATGTATCTGGTTCTAAATTAGACTGGTTATTATTATACATTTTTACTGTGCCTGTTTTTAGTTGTCTTTTAACTTCCTGTATTTGAAATTTTTCTATTTATTGTTAAAGCTGATTTTTTTTAGTGTTAGTGAATGATGATACTTGTACTGGGCTCTGAGCAGTTTTAACTGTACTATTGATGGAAATGTGCTGCATAGAAATCTTTTTCTGACATTGACTTTGTTTTCTTTCACAGGTCTCATGAACATGAGTATAAGCCAAAGTTAATTAAGTACTTTTTTAGATGGACTTGAAACACAATTTTTTTGCTACCTTGATGTTTGCTTCCTTAGCTCCGATCTTTCAATAGAAGAAGGATCTTGTCCTATAACCAGTGCAGCATTCTTGATAATTTGACTATAGTGAAAATAACATTCAAATTTGTTGCTGCCCAATGATGGACAAATATATTATTGAGTAGCTACTTGGTTTTATTCATAGCTAAGCTGCACCATTGCTTCTATCTCTCTCTCTCTCTCTCTCTCTCTTTGGTACATTGGGAAATATGAGCAATGATTCATTGCACACTATGTACGTATATATATATATATTTAGATGGTGCAAGAAGGCTGTGAGTGAAACCAGTGTCTAAAGCTGCACATGATTTGTAACAAGCTATGAGATCTGAGGGCTTTGCATTTTTTGTGGCAATATAATTTGTTTCACCTCATATTTCAACAGCTGTATGTAAATAATTCAATGTGTGATTTACTCCAATTTGTTGCCTCTAATAATATTTAAATTCATTGCAAAATTAGTTTTCTAATTTTCCCTTTTTCTTTGCTTAATCTGTTTCATCCTTTGATATAGCTGTGGTTACTGCTTATTTTTGCTGTAATTACAAAATGTGCTGATAGTTCCATCATGATGAAGGGCTCATTTTTCAAACGAAAACTAGTATTTTAGGAAAAATAAGCTCCTTGCTCCCACATCTGTTATCTCGTAACACAAGTTATAACCCTAGCGCCGCTCTCAGTTCTTATTCTCATTTGTCCTGTAAACTTCTTATCTTTCATTCTTACTACTCTGTTTGCATTTTCTTATTTGTTCTTGTTTTCTGATTGCTGTTTAAGTCATGTGTTTCTTTAATCATTTTCATTTTGTATAACATATATCATAATTAGTTTTTGGTGAATTTTGCATTTTCTTCCTTCCGAAAAGCATGTGCTCCAAGGTTGTAGTTATATATACCTTGAGTAGTTTTTTCAGTCTTCTGTGTGTTCTAGTCAATTCTATTATTATTTGAGTTCCTTTGTGAAATGCTAATATTGATTGTCTTCCACTAAGATAGTGATTTTTATTTATTTTAATGTCAAATACAATCCCATATGTGCTATTAGATAACTATATTATCTCTTATATTCCATTATGTGTACTGATATTTGTGTGTATGAGATTCAACTCATTTCATTGGATTCAATTGTTTATGTTTAGGGTTTATTCATTTACCCCTCGTTTTTAACTACACTTTAATAGGGATAATTGGAGCTTATTGCCCCAAATCCTGCCCAGTGATGTACAAAATAGACAATTGAGCAGCTACACGTTTTGTTCATGACCTGATATGCACTCTCCTCTCTCTCTCTCTCTCTCTCTCTCTCTCTCTCTCTTGTGTGTGTGTGTGTGTATCTGCGTGTGCTTGTGCATGTTTGGATATAAGTACTTGCATCGGTGCAAGAAGGTTGTGAATGAAACTTGTGGCAAAAGCTGTAGATGATTTTGTACAAGCTATGAGATCTGAGGGCTTTGGATTCTTTCTTTCTGTTTACATGATCTAGTTTAAGATGATCCATTTGCTAAAAGGTTGGTTTAAGCCAAGATTCTGTTTGTTCTTGTCTCCATTTGTGCTTGTGATTTTTGTGACTGTTTTGATTAGCCAATGGAGTTTTTGATCCCTTACCCAACCTCCTTTGTTTTTTCATCCTGGTTCTTTCTGAAAATAATGTCCTCCATCAAATTCACGTTCGACCATACTGTCCTATAAGAATCCTCCCCCAGACTTTACCCTAATTCCTATCCCATATATACAAGTTGATGCATGGTTACATCTACAGCAATTGATCCTTTGCATTTTTTTAATCAAGGAAATCACATTTGAGAGAGAAGATATAATTCCCCTTCTCTAATGTGTTTCCTTGATTGAAGAGATTCACTGGATCATCACATTTTCACCTGGATCATTCCATCTGTTCTTCCGAAATTGGTAAGTCCAGGACTTCATTTTTAAAGAACTTCTGAAATTGTAAAATTGCTGCTGTAGGTGGTGCTAATTAAGTTGGTTTCTATTATACATTTTTTAAAATTATAGTTTGGCTTGTACTCTTGTGATTTACTAAGCTGTATCCAAAAAAATTAGAATGGTGTAACCAAAAAAAATTCTTGTGAGTTACTAATGAAGTTTATGATTAGAGATTATGGGACTGACATTGCTTGAGTTACTAATTAAGTTTGATTTTGTCAATAACTTTTTTCCCTGTTGAGTTTTTTCACATTTATTATATTTGTCTTGTCATTGGAGAGATCCAATTTGACTGCCATAACCTGATATAGCCTTCCAGCTTTCATCATTGTTCCCCTGTTTTTTTTTTTGTCTTTTAACTTGCGTCATTGAAATTCTTGAAATTTCTGTTTAGTTGGTAATGTTATTGAATGATGATACTTGCACTGGGCTCTGAGCAGTTTTAACTACACTATTGATGGAAATGTGCTGCCTAGAAAGCTGTATCTGACATTGACAAAGTTTTATTTCACTGGACACATAACATGAATATATGCTAAATTAATTAAGTATTTTTTATGGGTTTGATGCACAATTTTTTGCTGCCATGGTGTGTTTTCTTCCTTAAGCTTCGATTTTTCATTAGATTTAGAATCTTTTTTTTGGTAAAAAATAGATATAGAATATTGGCCTATAACTACTGCAACATTCTTGATAATCTTACATTGTGAAAATAACCATCAAATCTGTTGGTGCCCAATGATGAACAAATAGATTACTGAGTAGCTTCTGAGTTTTATTCATAGCTAGACTGCACCATTGCTTCTCTCTCTCTCTCTCTCTCTCTCTCTCTCTCTCTCTCTCTCTTGGTTACATATGAGTAATGATATATACACACCTCTCCATCCATTATATATATATATATACATACTATATTAATTTAGATGGTGCAAGAAGGCTGTGAGTGAAACCAGTGTCTAAAGCTGCACATGATTTGTAATAAGCTATGAGATCTGAGGGCTTTACATTTTTGTGGCAATATAAATTGTTTCACCTCATGTTTGTAAATAATTAAATGTGCACTAACTCAATTTTCTTGCCTCTAATAATATCTGTATTTGTTACATTATCATGCGTGTCAACTTGTGGATGTGATTAGTTTGCTTTATCATGACCCTAGAGTTGTTAACCGAAGAGCATGCAATTACTTCACAACATAAGCCATGTGGTTTTGTATTAAAGGGCTCAAATGCATGCCCCTTATGTTATTTTCATTATTTTAAAAGATTAGTATTTAATGTATATTATTATCAATTTAAAACAAAAAGCCCTTGATGTTGTTTCCCTCTTTTTATGAAAATTTTGTTACTTATCTTTTGGTGTTTGTCCTGGGATGATGTATCAGGTGCAATAGTGGGTAGGTCTTGCACCCATGCCATATATGCTCAAGTGAACAGAGAAGGACCAATTGGTAAATTCATTCGTTCTCCAAATATATGCTCTCGTCGGACTCTTATCCCTTTCACTCTCTTCAAACCCTGGCATCGTTTCCTTTATTTTTCTTCACACTGCTCTGTTTGCATTTTTCTTCGTCCTTCTGTGTTTTTATTTGCATTTTCGTTTTGCATCAACCTTATCATTTACATCTATCTTAAGTAGTCTTGTAGATTTTTCATCCTCTTTTTGAAAAACCTTTGTGGCTTCAGTGTAGTCATGTAGCATGTCTATCACTTACGGATAACTAGGTAGTTATGTGCACTTAATATGAATTGATTAAAGCTTCTGTGTGGATAACTATGCAATCTCTTGCATTGCAAATATAGATGTTAAATACGAATTTCAGTTCATCTATAACTAGATCTCATGAGAATGGTCAAATATGTTGTTCATTTAGTTTTGTTGTTACATGTCAGATTCATTCATTTGTTTGGCTTTGTCTTGGGTCTCTATATTTACTGACCCTCGTTTTTATAATTTAGTTGGAAAATAATTTTGCTGCTTCGCTTCAATAACTTGAGCAATCCTGCCCAATGATGTACAAATTAGACAATTGAACAGCTACACTGTTTGGTTCATAACCTGATATGCACCTTCACTCGCTCTCTCTCACTCTCTATCTTCGTGTGTTTGTGTGTGACTCCGTGCATGTTTGTTTGGATCAGCTTCTTATTTTGGGGGTGCAAGAAGGATGTGAATCAAACTAGTGGCCAGAGCTGTGAATAATTTTGTATTGAGCTATTAGATCTGAGTGCTCCTCATATTTTAAATTAACCCAAACTTACGAGGGTCAGTAACATATAATCAATGGTTTAATTCTTGATGGTTTTGACTTCTAATTATTTGACTGTTATTCCAGCACCTTGGTAATCTAGTGTGCTGTCTTTCTTTTTCTCTCAATTTTCTACCTGATATCCTCTTACTTATACTGTTTCTCCTTATTAATCTTGCATTTTCCTGTTTATAAGGGCTGAATAACTTTATCCTCCCAATGTCCAAGGTTATGCGTTCCTTATTACAGAACAGTGTAATTAAAAAGGCCGATGAAGCGATGAAGTGTCTATGCTAATCAGGTGTGATTTCTGATGCTTGGGAGCTTGTTGTTTAGATACATGCCAAAGGTCAACCACCAGATAAATTAGCAACCACTGAAAGCCTTTTTGGTAGGTTTTGTAAAACGTGGCTCATAGTTTGTTTTTATGTTCAATTGCATAGGGCATTTGAAGTTGTTACGTGTTTCCTCTATAAAAGAATTATCTTAGTTTATACACACACACACACACACACATTACACATATATTCTACCTTTTGGATGCTAGCTGTGTTGGAGTCGATGTGGCTTCTTAGGCAGTATTTAACATTGAGAGTTTTCTTTCATTGGATGCATGAATACCTAAGCTGAACGAATTTGGAATTTTTAATGGGCATGGTGTACATTTCTGTGGTAGCATGATGTGGTTTATTTACTGCAGTTTTGATCTTTAACTAAAAGAAGCCCCTTTGCACATATGGCCCTATGATAGGACAACATTCTGATAATATTACGGATTGTGAAAATATCGAAAAAAGGATGTAGGTGCCCAATGATGGACAAATAGATTGAGTAGGTACTGAGTTTTATTAATAGCTAGACTGCACCACCATTGCTTCTATCTTTTCTCTCCTCTCTTTCTCCCCTAAACCAAGCAAAGCGTATGTGTGTGTTTGTGTATATATATATATATTTGGATGGTGCAAGAAGGCTGTTAATGAGACCAGTGTCCAAAGCTGCAAATGATTTGTAACTTAGCTATGAGATCTGAGGGCTTTGCATTTTTTGAATCAATGGAAGATTTTTCACCGCATATTCAACAACTGTTGGTAATGAATTAATATGGGTTTTACACTCCAATTTCAACTACTGTTTGCTATATCTTTGTTCATAGCAAAATAAGTGTTGCTAATACTTGGCATCCTAAATTTTAGTTTTCTTTAGCCTTAGCTTTTGTTGGGGATATTTATGGCAAAATATACATCCTACGGTTTGAGTTTTGGGATTTACTAATCTTTTTCTCTTTTTTTACCTGTTATTGTGTTACTATGATTTAATATTAGTTTGAATTTATATTGCCTTTGTTCTTATTGCCTTTGGTGTGCTAACTGCTACATCTGAAACTAGTAAAATTGCTGCTGGACATGGCGCTAAACAATGTTTGTTCTATTATAGTTTTTTTATATATCACTTTTTGCCTTGTTATACTCCTGCTATTTATTGATGAAGTTAATGAGTTGAAATGACAGGCTGACTCCATGAGTTCGAACCAATAAAAGAGATGGCTAGGGAAGTTACTTCAGCAATCACCTTGGGTCTTATTTATAAGTGCTTTTTTACCTTGCTACTGTAATCCTTCCTTTGAATGTGACTGAGGTTAGGGCTGGTGCTGAAGTTGAACATGTATTCGGGTCAAGGGAGGTGTTGAGGATCTAGGGGGCACATCAACATTGATAGGCAAGAACCTAAAATCTTAACCACCATTATCTGAATTTGCTTGTTGTTTGTTTAAATTGAGCTCTTCAAATTCTTAAGTTGTGTTTAGGTAGTTTAACCCATGATCTTCTAGATGTTCTTCAATTTTTCTCTGGCATTCTTGGTCCTTGCCTTTCAACGTTGATGCGCCCTCATAAGGATTGGTGATGTTTTTCAAATGAAATTCCTTTGGGATAGATCTATTGATATGTTCCTATCTATTGATATGCTCCTATGTTACGTTTCCATATGCAGTTGGAACCTAAGGAATCGCACATAAATCAGGGTGCATACATTAAAATATGGACACAGGTTTTGCTATTTTTCTTCAACTTTTTGCAAATCATATGATTAAAATATGACATGCTACCAGAGATGTTTGAAGCTACAGCTACAGCTTCTCAGGAGATAAAGGCTTAGGCTATTACTGGGGAAAGCTTCAAAGAGCTTTCTCTCGACGCCACTTATGATCTGGCCTTGTGTATTTGATCAAGTCTCTATATGATCTTTGCCACAATGATGGTAGTGGCCTTGCATTTGATAATTGCGGCTAGTTTGTACTTTGTAGCTTTAGATGGAGTAGTATTTACCCTCATGGAAGTCTTTGTAGACCTTTCCCAAGTGGGGGTTGTGGTTATAGCAAAGGTGGAAGACACGGTGTGGTGGACGATGGAGGAGATGCAGATGACAACAATGAGTGGTGGAGGGTTGGGGTTGTGGTGGCGGTGGTGGTGTGAGTATTGACAAGGCCACTGTGATGAGTAGCTACGTACACCAATGAGTGAGTAGCTATGTACACCTATGAGTTGGTGCTTCCGACCACTCACGTAAACGTTTGGTGTAGTTATAATTTCGTTCTTTAGCTGACCACGATTGCATCATGTATGCTTGTATGCATGCATCGGGATGATGGTACAAGCTTAACACATAAATTACTTCAAAAGCAACTGGCATCTTGTATAACTATATTCTAATCAGATACTAATATGGTTGTTTGTTGTTTCAGTTCATCTCAAAAAGGACTTTCAACATAAAACGTAAAGGGCATGCTTACTCAAAGAGGAACAAATAACTAATATCTCTAAAATGAATTCATCATCTAAAGATCTCATATCAGACCTCTTTTTACTATGGTTGTGAAGAACTTATATTTAGCTGCAACAGAGTATAGTTATTTTAACATTGATTGAGTCCATGTGCTCTGCATACAATTAAAGTTGAAAGTTATCTAAAAAACAGATTTAAAATTGAACAATTGGATTATTCATTACAAATTTCAAGAAGTATTTTAAAAGGGAAAATAAGGGAGATGCAAAAATATAAGATAGATAAGTTACAAAAATAAGTTTAAAATGAAGTTAAAGTAAAAAAATGTGAACCTAGTCAAGGTGTTTGAAAAGAAAAATCTTCAGATTTGGGATTATTCCAACAATTTGTAGAATTGCAACAGGGAGATGTCGCAAATAAATGGCACCATTCGAAAAATGAGACACGTTAAGAGAACAACAGAAACAATCATATGAATTAGTGTTAGGTTTAGTCGGACATCATTCAAATCCAATCCTTAAGAAGAGAGAAACACAAAAGTTAAAATTTTGAATTTAAAACACGGTTGCGATAAAGGACCAAGGATAGAATCATGGTTTCGAGATGATAAATAGTTGGGATTTGGGAGATATTGCAAGAGGGCCATATCAAGGGTTTGATAGATGAGAATATGGCAGACAAGAATAATTCCAACCAGTCGAGAGCGCGTGTAAAGCACAGTGAAACAAATGAAGAGAGAGGATGAATATTTTTTAAAAAATAGGATGTGTAAATTTGTGGAGGAGTGTGTGATGTTTGAGTGTCTCACTGTCTAAAGTGAGGACTCAAAATATTAGATAACAGGGTAGATATATGAAATGTAAATTAAATAGAAAAATACAATAAAACCAGAGTCAGCACCAACCTGGCTTGTATTTTGGGTTGTATACCCTCGGAAGCATATTTGCCATAAGAGATCCAACATTGAGAACCAATTGTCGTTGAAATGGGATTCTTGACATTTGCAACTGGTGAGAAATTTGAGATCTTGAGTGGGTGAGAAGGAAGAGAATGGACTGAGGGAGGAATGAGAGAGGATAGGGAAGAGAGACTAAATAGAGAATACGTTAGGGGTTTTGGCTTCGGTGTGACACTTGAAAAGTGAATCACCGTGATACATGTTAAATTCACCATTAGATATATTATTTTAAATTCAACGGTTAAGATTAAAGATGTAAAATTACTGAAATATCCTTATCCCCAAACCCTCACTTCACTGAATCCACCGATCAATTTTTTCTATTGCGCCCGCACGACCCTCAAACGCGTTGCCGTCGTGATGTCGAAGAGCCTCCACCTCTGGTAGTCCCTCTCCTACGATGTGTCCCTCTGTAGAACGGCGCGGTGGCGGCGGCGGCGGTGGGAGCTTTAACAGATTTGTTCAGATCTAAAAGAAAAGCTTCAAGCTTTCCATCGAATCCTTGGTCTGCAACTCCCTCCCAACCATTACAGCACCATTTCTGCAACACCATTGCATCTCCCTGTCTGATCGATACTTGCTCACCGCCATGCTTGCTTCCGGCCATGGAAAGGTTGGTCCTTTATGGAGGAAACTCGGTGGATCTTTGTGGGTTCGGATTTTGATTGATCTCCGACACTGCATCTCCCTCTCTTTCTGTTTCTGTCTTGATAGTGCTCCGGTAACCTTCCAATTACGTTTTGGGTTTTGTAGGCTTCTCCCACCGAAGCCATTACCATGGTTTTCTCTTCAAAGTTTTGTTAGGAAATTGAATTTTATACTTGTCAGGGTGAAGAGGTTGCAACTTGCAACTATGGATTTTTATCTGAGGAGCTATGTGGGTGAGGACAGACCAGATATTTGATTTTGAAGGAGCTATGCCTATGCGTGGGTGAAGAACAGTGCCACAAAAGAGGTGGAGAAGATGAGGATATTATTGTCCAAAAATTAAATATGTTAAGGGCATTATTGTCATTACAATAAAAATTTCCAAGTGTATCACCGTGCGTCAGTTTTTAACTGACCCACGGAAGACATCAATTTCAATCATTCAATCTTAATTATCTAGTATTTTAATATGGTAGTTGTTATTTTCACCACCCCATATATATACCACCCATGAAAGAGCGAAAAGTCTAAAATACCCTGAATGAAATAACTTCCCAAAACCACCCCAACCCCTCATCCTCATATTCTCTCTTCTATTTGTTCTTCCTTCATTAACATCACTTATACTTATAACCATCTCCAAATTCATCATCCATCTCCTCCTCTTTCATTTGTGTGCTTTCGCTGCCGTCGTCGGGTACGTTGTCGCATTCTCCGTCATCGTTGGTCGTCGCCCTCTCCGTCAAATGTATTGGTGTCGTATATTGAATGGGTCCTTTTCTGTAACTAATCGCATTTTAAAGTGCGTCCCTGTCGCAGTTTAAAGTGCGTAGCTATCGCACTTTAAAGTGCGTAGTTGACTCACTTTGAAGTGCGTTTAGTTGCAGCATACACAAGTGCACACTCCTGCACATACAAAGATTAATACATCTCTTGAGTAAAGTATATTCATCAAAGAGCATAAATTCAAAGACAAGTTGTACGACAACTTGTGGGGCCTAGTGTCAAGGAAAGTACTCCAGTTGATCGCAGAGGAGAAAGTTCGGGTTGACAAATGCAACTGTTCTTTCAGGAATACATATACTTTTCCATTACACTACGATCAGTAGATGAAATGGAGGTAATATCGAAAATGTTCGAAGAAGGTAGTATTCCAAGAAGACAAACTATCAAAGAGAAGTTTCAGGAGATTGCCTACCCAGACCAAACTTCCATGTCCTGAAAAACTTAAAACAAAGGGTCATAGCAAAAAAAGAACCTAAAGGCTCCAGCAAACACAATCCTTCACATTGGGAGCATGTTGATGCACTTGTGAAGTCACTACAAACTAGCAACTCCACCCTTCCATCCATTGAAGTGGGAAAGGGCAAGTGTGAGACCCAAGTTTTTAAGCTTAGAATAAGTGGAAGAGATTTCCATTTACGATTAGGCTTGACGTATCGTGAAGGAAAACCTGAACGAGAGTTTATCGGAAGGAATATATTTATGAAGGAGAAAGTTCAGGAAAAGTTCAAGGATTGCATTATGATCGATAAAAGATATAGCACGATCGTTATACGCTGAAACCTAGGTCAGAAACCCTAGTATATAGCTAGTTTTCACTTTTAGGCACGATGGAAGTTAATTCCAAAAATCTTCAGAGAAATGTTAGAACTTCTCTTTTTCCATATACCACAATCGTTTCGAGGCGAAACTCTAGGATCTACGAACGTCCGATTCCAATCATCGGAAGTTTGCCGAAACCGAAACCCTGGTATTTCAAAACCCTAGAATCACCCGACAATGAAGAATTTTTCTATTCAGAGCTTCAAATGAAGATTCTACACGGGTACACCCATTTCTCTTGATGATTTCAATCTTTCTTCAGAAGGAAGTTTTCTATTCCGACATTCGATGCAAAAAGCAACTTATCGGGTAAAATAGTTTTATACCGACTATGCATTAGTTGCCAAAAATACAAGGAGACATCTTTATAGTTTTGGAATTCTTTTGCCAAAACATATCTATTAATTCACGGAGAATGACGCCAGAAAAATCAGATTCGTGAAACTTTCATTTTACCGCGTTTTGCTAACCTTTATATATAGCCAAGAAATGAGAAAAAAACAAATATCTTACCCATTTCATCCAAGGAGGCCGCGAGTTTGAGAGGAGAGAAGGAGAAGAAGATTTTGTTCAATCCTTGCTTGATCGTTGATTAATCAGTTGCTGCTTCAAGGTTTCGAGGTATAGTCGCTAATCTTTACCTCTGATCGCTTTTTCCATAGCTTTTCTGTAGACTTTTCTGAGTTGATAGTTTATGGGTTTTTGCAAAACTATCCCGAATCTTTCATTTCTGATTCTAAACCTCTTCCTTATGTGCCCAAGATCACTTCTGCCGGGTTAGATTTTCCGTTATGTCGCCGGAATTCCGCCGGAATCAATTTTAGCCTAAAATACCCATTTTTGGAGTTTTTGAAGTAAAGCTTCAACCTTTAGGCTGAAAACTATCGCCTTAGCTTAGTGCTAGTAGGATTAGTTGTCATAAACGTCGTTAGTAACGTCCCTGCAAAATTTGGTTTTTGGAATTTCAGTTTTGAAATTTCTAAGTTAAAAATCATGACCAAAATACCCCTGCGACAGTTTTTGATCCGATAATTTTTCCGAGTTCAGAATACCCTTAGTTATGGCTAATGATAGCATAGGAACCAAGTTTGATCGAAGAAAAATCGAGTCTCCTAATTACCTAAAGTGGCCGAGCCTATAGGGGGAGGAGGAGGAAAATTTTCTTTTCCGAAAACTTGTCTTTCGCGCTAGATTATCGTACCTTAGAGTATAGATTACTTCGGGTAACCTTAGTAAGTATTGATAGCTTAGTTTCCGATAGATTTTGATTGATTTCTGTGGTTTTGTTCTAAAGGTGCTTTTGAAGAGTTTCCCGAGGAACAAGGCTTTGCTTGCGAGGAAGCGTTAGACGATCATTCTGGAGAACCTACAGGTGAGGGCTTCTCACTGAATCTCTAGTTAATGCTTAGGGTCGATGTTTTCGACATTGTTTACTGTTTATGCACTGGATTGTGTGTGATTGGAAAATGTTTTCTGAGGCTTCGGCTGACAATGTAGATGATGAATCTACTGAATGCTTTTGAGATTGAATCTTCATGCTAAGTGCTAATTGGGTAATCTAGGATGTGTGGTGCATGCCTTATATGCTAAGTGCTATGTGGTTATTGATTAATATATTGATATATGACATGTTGATTGGTTGTGCTGAGTTATTTATACTTATGTAATGAAATCTGAGTTTCTGAACGGTGAGAATAGCAGGCAGGTCATGCCGATTTTATTTTGAGAGTTTTGAGAAAGTTTGATAGGACGAATGAGATTCGGGCCTTGTTATGATATTTATGGATCGGGACATTCTCTGGAGTCATTTGGGGATTTGGAGATCCCGAGAACTTATAGGATTTGCGATAAGACTAAAAAGGATATTATTTTGAAAAGAAAAACTCATAAGACATTAAACAACCTCTAAATCTTCAATTAAAGATAATAAACTCGAAAGGAAGCTTCGGATGCAAATCTTAGTTTTTGGAAAACGAGAAGTGTCGTCGGATCCAAGTGTCGAGGAAGTTGAGGAGTGTTGAGTATGTTGATGCTCTTGTGCTGTTGAAGCAGCTATGTGTTGTTGGGCTATCCTGGGGATAAGTCCGGGAAACCGTTAGTTTCCGAGTATGTGATACTCTTTGCTCGTTGAGCAGTTGTGACCATCAGATTGAGATGAGTCGGATGATTTGGAGATCATCATGAGTTACTATGTTGTTGTGAAGAAGTGTCTTTTGTCGCAGAATCGACTTTACCTTAGGGTAAGCTTTTAGAGACATTAATCTAGCTAGAACACGTGACGACGTGTCAAGTGAGGTCGGAGACGTTGTTTGGCTAATCACTGCATTGCATGCACTCATTAAGTGGTTTAAACACGGCGAGATACCGGACCACGGCGGATTCCAAAATTGGTTATAAGACCAGGATTTCCGCGTAAGAGCACTGCTAGGTGACTCTTAGTAGCAGACCGAAATGGCAGACCTACGGGTTATGGCTGATCTGGCTACCTTGGTTTGGTGTAAGAGACACGCGGGCAGAATGGTCCCACCGTTGCTGGTGCTAGGATTGATCCGGTTGATGTCCATCCCAGAGGCACACGAGCAGAATGGTCCCACCGTTGCTGGTGCTAGGATTGACTCGTTTGATGCCCATACCTATGTTTGGTGTAAGAGGCACGCGGGCAGAATGGTCCCACCGTTGCTGGTGCTACGATTGATCCGTTTGATGTCCATCCGTTCCGGATTGCATATTGGTTGACTGGGTTAACCTGCATATCATTTCATGCAACATGCATACTGACTTAGTTGTTGAGTGTGTTTGATACTTGTTAATTCTACTTGAGGCATGTTAACTGTGATTTACAGTCGTTATATTCTTTGTGGAATAATGCAAACCTAGGATGTTATCCCTAGTTATAAGCCTAAGTGGCCAATCTTTTAATGGTATCTATTGGTGGTATTATTTATATAATTCTTTGGAGTTGACCCTCGCGTCTTCTGTGTGTGCTTTGGCGAACAAACGCCCTTTGTCAGATGTCTTCGGCGGGATGATTCATGATGGTTCATCCTTCGGGAGGAACTAGGGTTGAGATGCGGGAACTGGAGCGTATCGCGGTAGCGAGAGGATGACGGATGGTGTACATAGACTAGGTCGTTCTGGATTTCGAATTCGGACGACGATCATGCTAGCATGTAGGTTTTAGTGCTGGTGTGAGCTCCTCAAGATGGGATTAGTGTAGGAGTAGAGTCTTAGCTCTGAACATCATTTGTTTCTTTTGGGAGGTTTCTTTACAGGAATCACAGAGAGTTGGTTGGACTTAGGAGGTCTTGCTTCAGGCCGAAGGGCCAGCTGATTCTCAGTTTTGAGGGATGGTGTTGCGGACACTTCACCTTTACTTTCAGTCTGTACATATTGCCTTCGGGCGCTACACTTTTCTTTCCGTCACTGGAGGTTACTCGTGACGAGGTTGTTACTTACAGCGGGGGCTGTTATATATTTTGTATATTAGTTTTATTGCTTTTCGCATTTGGGTTTTATCTATTTCAGTCTTGTCTTAGTTATTATCAAAAAAAAATATTCACGTTTTTCCGCATTAAGTTTACTTTTGGTTACTAAAGTGACGCCACCGAAATCGGGGTGTTACATTGTGGTATCAGAGCACGGTCGAGTCTTTCGGGAGTTGTTGGGGAATAGGTCTTCTATGCTAGGTTGTGTGACTCTGCAAAGAGTGAAAATTGATTGTCTGCGAGCGATTTTTCGCTTAGAATTGATTGAAGTTATTGCTTACTCATATTGTATAGTTATACTAGATGCTATCTTATGATGAGTACTAACTGTTTGCTTAACTTAACAGAATATGGTGAACACTAACCAGTTAGCTGAGATGATGGCCACTATGGCCCAAGCTGTAACTTCACAAGCTAATGATAATGCGATGAGGCGTGCTGCTGAGGAAGCACGTGAACAGCATCAACGTCAGAGAGAGATAACTCTGGACCAGAACAAAGGCCTGAATGACTTCAGGAGGCAGAATCCACCCAAGTTCTCTGGTGGTACTGACCCAGATAAAGCGGATCTCTGGATCCAGGAGGTTGAAAAGATATTCGGCGTCCTACAGACTGTTGAGGGTGCCAAGGTGGGCATGGCAACTTACCTGCTGCTGGGGGATGCTGAGTACTGGTGGAAGGGCACCAGGGGAATCATGGAAGCCAACCATGAAGAGATTAACTGGAACTCTTTCCGGACCGCATTCTTGGAAAAGTATTTTCCAACAAGTGCTCGGGATGAGCGGGAGTTACAATTTCTGACACTCCGTCAGGGAGTTATGTCAGTACCGGAATTTGCTTCGAAGCTGGAATCTTTGGCGAAGCATTTCCAATTCTTTCATGATCACGTGAACGAGCGCTATATGTGCAAGCGCTTTGTCAATGGACTGAGGCCTGACATTGAGGACTCAGTGAGGCCGCTGGGAATCATGCGATTCCAATCGTTGGTGGAGAAAGCCACGGAAGTGGAGCTGATGAAGAATAGGAGGTTGAACCGTGCTGGAACTGGAGGGCCGATGAGATCAGGTTCTCAAAATTTTCGAGACAAAGGAAAATTTCAGAGCGGGAGGCCATATCAGCGCCCTGCTGAAAAAGGGTTTACTTCAGGATCTTACAGACCCATGACGGGTACTGCTGGTGGTTCTGGAGATCGGACTTTGAACAGGGAGGTGACCTGTTTCAGATGTGGGAAGCCGGGGCACTATGTTAATGCTTGTCCCGACACGAGGCCCAAATGCTTTAATTGTAACAGAATGGGGCATAATGCCGGTCAGTGCAGAGCACCCAAGACGGAGCCAACCCTGAACACTGCTCGTGGAAAGCGTCCTGCTACTAAGGCAAGAGTCTACACCATGGACGGTGAGAGAGCTGAGGGGTTTGTCAGAGGAGAGCGCAAGAACGATGGTAACTTTCTAACCATTCTTTCTCATTCTAGTATAATACGCTCCATTACTCTCATAGCGCATGCAACACACCTATCTTACTTATATTGTTTGAGCTTTAACCTTATAGTTAGTACATCTATTAAGACTTTACTCAGTTATTGCTCGTATTTTAACTATAGAAGTACACGAGGTTTAGGATAACATGCTAAGCCTAGGAAGTAGTCTTCCACCGATACGTTTAAACGGAAGTATATTGTGGAGCCGACACAAGCTATTGAGCTGTATGACAGTAAGTTGAAGGATGAGATGACGAAATGACTGGTTAAGTCCCTTGAGGTATAGTTATGATTTGATCTTCTAGAGGTTAAGTCTTGATCTGTGTGAAGTGTTTAGGATTTCAATAAGTCGAAATTGGTTTGAGTGAGGAATGTTTTGAGGACGAAGACGACAATAATGGATTGTTGGATATTAAGAAGATGATTAGCTTATGAGTGGTCAATGAATTGATGATTAAGGGGATGAGTCTCGTCATGCACGAGGTATTAAGACTCAAGCCGAGTTTTAAATTTGAACGGTGACTAAGTAGAAGATTGATTTCGTGGTGCGAGTGACGATAGTTACGAAGTTGGAAGTGACGTTAATGGACTATTAGATTCCAACGCAGTATTCCGTCTAGGAGTTATCAAGCGACCGAGTTGAGTTTGGATCATGAGTGAACATCACAAGGTCAAGTTGAGCATTCACTCCGGAACATAGAGGAGTACCGAGTTTCTAATCAGCATTTTGGACGAACAGAAGCAAATGAGCAAGGGGTTAAGGTTGTGCGATTGCACGAATGCCAACAAATATTATTTCCAACGGAGACCCAACGCAAGTGGTCGAACCGGACAACATAGAGTTGGAAGATGATATGTCTTTTGAGGCGCCGTCGATCAACATGGGGACTAGAAGAGTGAAACAAATAAAAGGGAAAGCAGAGTGCTTTAGTGAAAGTTATTCGGAACAAAGACACGGACGGTGCTATAGGGAATTGGAGGAAAAGATCAAGGGAACAATATTCAGAACTTTTGCCGGACCTTAAGTTTCGAGGACGAAACTTTCTTTTTGGAGGGTAGTAATGTGAGACCCAAGTTTTTAAGCTTAGAATAAGTGGAAGAGATTTCCATTTACGATTAGGCTTGACGTATCGTGAAGGAAAACCTGAACGAGAGTTTATCGGAAGGAATATATTTATGAAGGAGAAAGTTCAGGAAAAGTTCAAGGATTGCATTATGATCGATAAAAGATATAGCACGATCGTTATACGCTGAAACCTAGGTCAGAAACCCTAGTATATAGCTAGTTTTCACTTTTAGGCACGATGGAAGTTAATTCCAAAAATCTTCAGAGAAATGTTAGAACTTCTCTTTTTCCATATACCACAATCGTTTCGAGGCGAAACTCTAGGATCTACGAACGTCCGATTCCAATCATCGGAAGTTTGCCGAAACCGAAACCCTGGTATTTCAAAACCCTAGAATCACCCGACAATGAAGACTTTTTCTATTCAGAGCTTCAAATGAAGATTCTACACGCGTACACCCATTTCTCTTGATGATTTCAATCTTTCTTCAGAAGGAAGTTTTCTATTCCGACATTCGATGCAAAAAGCAACTTATCGGGTAAAATAGTTTTATACCGACTATGCATTAGTTGCCAAAAATACAAGGAGACATCTTTATAGTTTTGGAATTCTTTTGCCAAAACATATCTATTAATTCACGGAGAATGACGCCGGAAAAATCAGATTCGCGAAACTTTCATTTTACCGCGTTTTGCCAACCTCTATATATAGCCAAGAAATGAAAAAAAAAAAACAAATATCTTACCCATTTCATCCAAGGAGGCCGCGAGTTTGAGAGGAGAGGAGGAGAAGAAGATTTTGTTCAATCCTTGCTTGATCGTTGATTAATCAGTTGCTGCTTCAAGGTTTCGAGGTATAGTCGCTAATCCTTACCTCTGATCGCTTTTTCTGTAGACTTTTCTGAGTTGATAGTTTATGGGTTTTTGCAAAACTATCCCGAAACTTTCATTTCTGATTCTAAACCTCTTCCTTATGTGCCCAAGATCACTTCTGCCGGGTTAGATTTTCCGTTATGTCGCCGGAATTCCGCCGGAATCAATTTTAGCCTAAAATACCCATTTTTGGAGTTTTTGAAGTAAAGCTTCAACCTTTAGGCTGAAAACTATCGCCTTAGCTTAGTGCTAGTAGGATTAGTTGTCATAAACGTCGTTAGTAACGTCCCTGCAAAATTTGGTTTTTGGAATTTCAGTTTTGAAATTTCAAAGTTAAAAATCATGACCAAAATACCCCTGCGACAGTTTTTGATCCGATAATTTTTCCGAGTTCAGAATACCCTTAGTTATGGCTAATGATAGCATAGGAACCAAGTTTGATCGAAGAAAAATCGAGTCTCCTAATTACCTAAAGTGGCCGAGCCTATAGGGGGAGGAGGAGGAAAATTTTCTTTTCCGAAAACTTGTCTTTCGCGCTAGATTATCGTACCTTAGAGTATAGATTACTTCGGGTAACCTTAGTAAGTATTGATAGCTTAGTTTCCGATAGATTTTGATTGATTTCTGTGGTTTTGTTCTAAAGGTGCTTTTGAAGAGTTTCCCGAGGAACAAGGCTTTGCTTGCGAGGAAGCATTAGACAATCATTCTGGAGAACCTACAGATGAGGGCTTCTCACTGAATCTCTAGTTAATGCTTAGGGTCGATGTTTTCGACATTGTTTACTGTTTATGCACTGGATTGTGTGTGATTGGAAAATGTTTTCTGAGGCTTCGGCTGACAATGTAGATGATGAATCTACTGAATGCTTTTGAGATTGAATCTTCATGCTAAGTGCTAATTGGGTAATCTAGGATGTGTGGTGCATGCCTTATATGCTAAGTGCTATATGGTTATTGCTTAATATATTGATATATGACATGTTGATTGGTTGTGCTGAGTTATTTATACTTATGCAATGAAATCTGAGTTTCTGAACGGTGAGAATAGCGGGCAGGTCATGCCGATTTTATTTTGAGAGTTTTGAGAAAGTTTGATAGGACGAATGAGATTCGGGCCTTGTTATGATGTTTATGGATCGGGACATTCTCTGGAGTCATTTGGGGATTTGGAGATCCCGAGAACTTATAGGATTTGCGATAAGACTAAAAAGGATATTATTTTGAAAAGAAAAACTCATAAGACATTAAACAACCTCTAAATCTTCAATTAAAGATAATAAACTCGAAAGGAAGCTTCGGATGCAAATCTTAGTTTTTGGAAAACGAGAAGTGTCGTCGGATCCAAGTGTCGAGGAAGTTGAGGAGTGTTGAGTATGTTGATGCTCTTGTGCTGTTGGAGAAGCTATGTGTTGTTGGGCTATCCTGGGGATAAGTCCGGGAAACCGTTAGTTTCCGAGTATGTGATACTCTTTGCTCGTTGAGCAGTTGTGACCATCGGATTGAGATGAGTCGGATGATTTGGAGATCATCATGAGTTACTATGTTGTTGTGAAGAAGTGTCTTTTGTCGCAGAATCGACTTTACCTTAGGGTAAGCTTTTAGAGACATTAATCTAGCTAGAACACGTGGCGACGTGTCAAGTGAGGTCGGAGACGTTGTTTGGCTAATCACTGCATTGCATGCACTCATTAAGTGGTTTAAACACGGCGAGATACCGGACCACGGCGGATTCCAAAATTGGTTATAAGACCAGGATTTCCGCGTAAGAGCACTGCTAGGTGACTCTTAGTAGCAGACCGAAATGGCAGACCTACGGGTTATGGCTGATCTGGCTACCTTGGTTTGGTGTAAGAGACACGCGGGCAGAATGGTCCCACCGTTGCTGGTGCTAGGATTGATCCGGTTGATGTCCATCCCAGAGGCACACGAGTAGAATGGTCCCACCGTTGCTGGTGCTAGGATTGACTCGTTTGATGCCCATACCTATGTTTGGTGTAAGAGGCACGCGGGCAGAATGGTCCCACCGTTGCTGGTGCTAGGATTGATCCGTTTGATGTCCATCCGTTCCGGATTGCATATTGGTTGACTGGGTTAACCTGCATATCATTTCATGCAACATGCATACTGACTTAGTTGTTGAGTGTGTTTGATACTTGTTAATTCTACTTGAGGCATGTTAACTGTGATTTACAGTCGTTATATTCTTTGTGGAATAATGCAAACCTAGGATGTTATCCCTAGTTATAAGCCTAAGTGGCCAATCTTTTAATGGTATCTATTGGTGGTATTATTTATATAATTCTTTGGAGTTGACCCTCGCGTCTTCTGTGTGTGCTTTGGCGAACAAACGCCCTTTGTCAGATGTCTTCGGCGGGCTGATTCATGATGGTTCATCCTTCGGGAGGAACTAGGGTTGAGATGCGGGAACTGGAGCGTATCGCGGTAGCAAGAGGATGACGGATGGTGTACATAGACTAGGTCGTTCTGGATTTCGAATTCGGACGATGATCATGCTAGCATGTAGGTTTTAGTGCTGGTGTGAGCTCCTCAAGATGGGATTAGTGTAGGAGTAGAGTCTTAGCTCTGAACATCATTTGTTTCTTTTGGGACAGGGTAGTTTCCCACCTATAGCTTTTTGTGTGGTTTCTTTACAGGAATCACAGAGAGTTGGTTGGACTTAGGAGGTCTTGCTTCAGGCCGAAGGGCCAGCTGATTCTCAGTTTTGAGGGATGGTGTTGCGGACACTTCACCTTTACTTTCAGTCTGTACATATTGCCTTCGGGCGCTACACTTTTCTTTCCATCACTGGAGGTTACTTGTGACGAGGTTGTTACTTACAGCGGGGGCTGTTATATATTTTGTATATTAGTTTTATTGCTTTTCGCATTTGGGTTTATCTATTTCAGTCTTGTCTTAGTTATTATCAAAAAAAAAAATATTCACGTTTTTCCGCATTAAGTTTACTTTTGGTTACTAAAGTGACGCCACCGAAATCGGGGTGTTACAGCAAGGGCATTACAATATGTCAAGGAAAACGGAAGAGACTAATCCCCACTCCACAGAATCTTCATCCAAGAAGAAGGGCAAGGTGATGCCCTTTCAACTGGCCCAGTCGCCCAAATTTTACTCAGCCCCCTAATTCATGAAGTCCCCAAAGTCTTCCATGATAAGGTAGTTAACATTGTGGATGTTGTTGATGATGAGAATTGTGGATTTAGAAGTGTTGCTTCCTTGTTGGGTATGGGGCAAGAAATGTGGCCTCAAGTGCGGCAAGTACGAGTGGAAATAAGCAAGGCGGCTTGTCAGGGGCCTACAACTTGGCTCGCTAGACGCTTGGCTTGACTCATTTATTAAAAAGGTTGGGCCTAGGCTTTTAAAAAGGCTTGATGGCCTAAATAACTTTTTGGTCCTTGAAATTGTAAAGGGAATCACATTGAGTCCCTGAAAAAATTTCGCATCAAATTGGATCCCGAGAATTTTTTTTGATCAAATTAAGTCATTTTGCTCAATTTTGACCTTCTTTAGATGTAATTTTCTATTAAATAAGCTTTTAAGAAGACTAGTCAGGCCTTAAAATTCGGCTTGTGAAAGGTCACAGGCCAGACTTGAGCCACGAAAAGAGAATGCAGGCTAGGCTTGGGCCATGCAAAGCTTGGCTTGACTTGACTTATTTCCACCCTTAGCGGCAAGTAATGATAAATGAGCCCACAACACATAATGCAACGTATCTAAAACTGTATGAGTCCAACAAACTGTACCAAAAAGTCTTGCAGGCCCTGCATGCCAGTCCAAAGGAGATTGTAACAGAGGAGAAGTGATTGACCATTTCGGATATGAGCCACCTTGTTACTTCGGTGTGTCAGGTTTAGTTGGTGACTTTCTCACGTAAGGGCTACTCTACATTTTTGCCTCTTACTAGTCCAGTGCCACTTCCCCTGGACCACAAACTTTTATATATATATATATATATATATATGTATAAGCTTGGTGAGTCCAACAACCATTAGGTGCATCTATAATTGGTCATGATTTACTTAATATTTTTTAAGTGAGACACATTACATTATCTTAATTAGTGTGTGTTTAACATAGTTAGTAATCGCCTTGTTCTTGCACTTAAATAATGAATTTCCTATGTCAACTACTAATCCACAATGACATATTATTGTACTGAACAAACTCTTGGTTGGGAGTCACAATACCTGGATCTCATGGCTAGATATCAAGAAATCTTGCAGAACAAAACTCACTCAAGAACGATGAACTCGTGGATCTTACTGTTGACTAAGCTTAGGCTAACATATTGTTGTAATAGAATGTTGTAACAATGATAGTTTAATAGAGCTTTCTATTAGTGACATTGCTATATTGTAATATCATTCTTAGATTAATGCGTAATATGGTAATATCATTCGTAGATTAATGTGTTTCTGTTTTATCTCTTGTCTTCTTTTGAATTCTGTTTCAGCATTTGTCGTTTGGTGCCTTCTCTTGCACTTTAAAATGCGTGACGTACACAGTTTTAAGTGCGTTATATACATAATTTAAAGACAAGTGTGTAAGTCGCTCGCTTTAGAGTACGTGGCTAACACTCACTTTAAATGTGTGTAAGTCACGCACCTTTAAAGTGCGACCGAAATTATTTATAAGGGTGTTTTCGGATTACATCAATATAAGAGCTTCACTTATAGATGTGGATGGTGAAAATAACAATTACCTTTTAATATTATACCAATGACAAAAAGTTGTCATATAACTAATCTACTCTAGCTTACGCCCTTATTAATATCACTATATAAATTTTTGTTTAAGAGATTAATTTTGAAATGAAAGTTATCATGAAACACTCCTAAATCTATTATACAATTATATTATAATACATCAATTTTAAAATATTATATGATTGATCAATAACATACATGACCATAAATTAGTCATTACTCTATATGTGTTTTCCTAGTCTAATTTTTCATCTTAACTTTTTATCCAATATATTTTCACAGCTGACGGTGATGAGACTAAGTGAGTAAGTCCATCTCAACAGATCATTCTTCATATGCACTGCTCAAAGATCAAACCCTAAACTAAATATTTAAGGACATTGACTATCTACTTTTTTTTTTTGATGAATATCAAACTAAGTGTAAAAAAATTATAAGAGTTCTTTATAGTCTAACATATAAAATTGGGTTAGATACAAAATCATGTGACATACTTTGAAGTTGTCATTAATCGCAGCTAATATTTGTCGTGGTTAAAAACTGTACTGTTGAATGGTATATGTATGGTTTAATTGCACATTTGCTCCCTCATCTTTCACCGTTGTGCAAAGTTCCTCCCTCATGTTTAAAATGAGCAGATTCCCTCCCTCATGTATTAATTTGTGAAAATATACTCCTTCCGTTAGTTTGTCGTCTAAAAGCTAACGGAGGTTGCTATTTTCACCATCTATTTACTATCTGCACCACCTACACAATTTTTGGAGGAAAAAAAAAATCTATCATCTTCATCTCTTTCCTCATGATCTTCATCTTCTTCATGGTATACAAAAAAAAAAACCAGAAAAAAACCCAGCAATAAATCACGTTATTCATCATCCCCACAAATAAACTTTTCTCCTTTCATTCACCACAGATGCAAGCTTCACAATCTCATCACCATCTATTTGGTAAAACCACCCAAAACAACAATAGAGGGGAAAAGCTGGAAGCTCGCACGGTGGGCAAGGCTTGTTTTGCAGTGATATGCTGCCTTTCTCTCATATACCCAATATCTTCATTCATTCTTCCCTCCCAAGTTTTGATTCTTTCACCAAACACCAAAACCCTAGATTCTCTATGTTCAATCCATCAATTCTGAGTTCTTCACCCATATAAGATACTCAAAATTCTACCTTTTTTATGCTTTTCCATCACACCCACAACCTCAATTCTAACCTTTTGATTTCTTCAACTGATTCTGGTGTTTCCCCTTTATTTAAATCCCCATTTCTTCACGTGGGTCTCCGTCAAAATGAAACCTTCTCATCAAAGATCATTTTTTTCCCAAATGGGTTGAAATTTCTAGCATCTAAGTCATGGGTTCAAAACAAACTGTGAAAATGCACCAACCACAGGAATGGCGAACAACAAGCACTGGAGCTAGAATTGACGCACGAAAACGAGGATGAGCAGCGGTCCTGAACCTGGTAGCAACGACAGGAACATATTGGGTGGCGGTGTCGGGGACAGAGTGTGGGAATAGCCACACCAAACCCGGAATTCGCGAGAGAGAAGGCGCATTGTGGTGGCGGCGCGATCAGAAAAGAGCATGGTGGTGGCACAATTTGTGGAGGAGGAAGAAGGGAGTGGTGGTGTGCGATTGGGTGAAGATGAAAACGAGATCAGGAAGGACAAGGATGGTTCAGTGGTGAAGCCATGGGTGTGGAAGGAGAGTGGCGGCTGCTAAGTTATTTTGGAAGGAAAGAAGAGAGAATACATTAAAAAATTTGTTTTTCTAATTTAGTGTAGGTGGTGCAGTTAGTAAAAAGGGGGTGAAAATAGAAACTGCCGTTAGCAATTTGATGGAAAGCTAACGGCAGTACAAAATTTTCACAATTTGAAACATGACGGAGGGAATCCGCTCATTTTAAAAATGGGGGAGAGACTTCGCACAATGGTAAAAGACGAGGGAGCAAATGTGCAACTAAGCCTATATGTAAAATATGTTGCTCAATTTTGTCCGCACATCAATCATTTTCAATGTTAATGTTATGACTTACTCTCAGATTGTGTCCCCGTAATTCTTTTAAATTTTCATTTAAAGATTTTATTTTTGTCTTTAACAGATCAGTTCAGAAAACACTAATAGTTTCCCCAAATAAATAAATTTCTCGAAGTTTGAACTCGTATTCTCATAGGTCTATTACCCAAGCACCTTAATTTTCATTTAAAAGTTAAGAGTTGATAGACATATAGTAATTTTATGATAAATAATTGTTTTAAAAAAGAGATGATCGTAGTCCTATCCGGGTCAAATAATATTTACTGGATTTTTTTTTATAAGCATATTTACAGGATGATATATATGTCTTTTTTTAAAGTAAAATTGATTACAGATTCTTGTTTCCTCAAATTTATTTATTTAGGCAAATGTTAGTTGTTAATTTCCGACCCTTTCCCCTCCCCCCCTCAAATTTATTTCTTCCGCCACTCCCACTCTCCCTGCCACATCCAGAACTAAAGTGAGAGAATGTTGGAGGCGAAGTGTCTGAAGAAAGCAGTGGTTCCTTCCACTCTTATTGAGAATCCTTCTCCTGGAAGCATTCAATCCACTCGCCTTGCACTCCATGTATTTCTATTCAATAAAAACACTCTCTTTTTCTCTCGCTTTCTTTCTCAAAGTCTCTCAATTTCTTCGTTAACCTGTTTGTTTTGTTAGGTTAGCCAGGAAGACGCAAATGCATGTTTTGTCTACATAGCCTCCGGTCCTCATGTTTATAAGCTTCAGGTATAAATAAATGCTTAAATTGCATTGTTCTCTTTTCTTCCCTAACAGTTGAATTTTATTGTAAATAGAGCATTTATAAGGTCACTGACAGCTAATTTTGAACATTCTGTTATCAATTTTAGGATTTTATAAGATGAAATCATGTTTTAAACACTTCTATTATGTAATGTGAAATGTATAAGGCTGAAAGAAAGTAAAGTGACAGAAAACTAAAGAGAGATATCTACATCTAAATATTCTGTATTTTATCTTAGATTGTGACAAAGATACAAAGAACTGTTTTAGCTGAGATAGAGAATGAAAGAGGAGGCCATTACTAACTGCTGCAAGCTGAACTGACTGCCAGCTGGCCTGTGCTGGCATAACTACTAACTGTCGAGTCACAGTTTACGATGCTAATCATCTAATACAATTCCTACATACTACTCTGACATACACAGTACTCTACGAAAGGAGAGTGAATGGTCAAATGGGTCCTGAAAGTGTTGGAAGCTAGCAAGTTCGTCGTAGAAGAAGGAAATACGCCCGCGGTCCTTGATTGTGTAAAATGACAGTCAAGTCAAGTTAGTGTAGGGACTTACTTGACTGGCGTTTTATCTGACCACAAGGACTAACTTGACCAACATTTAACACAATTAGGGACTGTGGGGCTATTTCCCAAGTCTAGGGATGAACTTTCCAACCCCCAATACTTTCAAGGACCAATTTAACCCTTCAAATGTTCTCTCTTCTGATCGAAATTATTGAAATTTAAAGGTGGAAAATAACATGCAATTGTTTAGAATGAATCCAAAGGGTGATTTTGTCTTTGATGGTATACTGGGTCTTTGGCTGAAGAATATTGTTCTAGTTCTAGAAAATTCTTGTTGATTGTCAGCAGAATTGGTTCTTTTGATTTAAAAGACAAAGTATTGCTCACTGATTTTACCACTTTTAGTTCTACAAATGGTGATTTCGGTTTTAATGAATTATAATTTATATTTTCTCACTAGATTACTCTGGGAGAATCTTCTGTCATCAAAGGAAAAGAAGGCCTCTTGATACCTGAACACGCTGAGGTATATTATTATTGTGTCATGTCTTGTACAGAAAAAACTTGCTTGATGATCTGCGTATGTTTGCTATATGATACACCACTTTCAGGTTATTGCCTCTTCGTTAGTCAATCGCTGTCCTCATCGTTCAGAAATTCAAAGTATTGTCCTTGCTGAAGCGGAGAGTATGTGATTTTACATCATCAGTGTTATTTCAATATTTTGTTTTGACACATTATAATAAAATGTTCCTGCTATTATAATTTGCTTTGATATAGAAATTGTTTTTATACGTGCTATGCATTTCAGGTCATGGCTACTTAATGTTGGGAAGTGTGGATTCATATGGTCATCTTATTGTATCTAAACTAGATGCGTCTGGTGAAGGTACCTTTTTCTTTTTTACCTTGATCATTCTTGCTTTCCTTTTGTTGTAAATTAAGTTTAACTTGAACTATTTGTCAATGAATAATGTTCTAGCCTGATCTTCAATTACAGTTTTAGTAAAAAAAATATATTTTCACCCCCAATTTATCGATAATTTTGTCTTTCTCTTTAGTTTTTTTTTTATAAAGTTGGTTTTCTGTATTGCTTATTAAATAAAGCATATATTTTTCCTTTATATTTTAATATTTAATTGTTGGCAACAATTTTCCATTTTCCTTAGTAGATATAGTTCATGCCACCTGAAATCTTACCGACTAACTATATTTGTAAATGGACAATTTTTGTTTGCTTGATAGGAGGTCTATTGGGTGTGTTGACTGTTGGATATGAATAGTGCATCCCTCCTATTTCATTCAATACTGATGAGTGATGACAGCTTGATTTGTTCTGAGTCATTGGGTATGCATGAGATTAGATCTGCTTATAAACTTATTCTAGCTATTATTCCTTCTCTTTCTCCGTTTTCAAGAGGCTAGTACCTGAGCATGAATTTTCTTTCCCATATTTCTCTTTCATTATTTTCTTTTCCTCCACTGCAGTTGCTGATTTGTGCCTCCTTAAGTGATCATGTGTCTCATGTTCACTGTAAAATACTAGTTTTTTATTTTAAATATATGAGTTAACTGATTCAACTCTCATTATACTGTCTTCAACTTCAGCCCTTTGGCAAACTATCTCTTTAACTTTGAGAAATCTCATGAAACTTGTTAAAAGGTTAATTCATCAAAACACTTCTACTGCTAGTAATGTTTTGATTGAGTTCTAGTTCATTGGTTTACTATTATAAGATTTACTTAACATCATCCTTACTATGATAATAGTGACAAACACAAAGTTTAAAGTAATTGCCTTAAAAAAATAACTGCCATTTTGGTACTCGTTTTGTTACTGTGTTATTTGTGAAGTAGTGCTAGGCAGTCTGATATTTTTTTTTTCTATAACAATATTTAGCCAGAGCGCACCAGATTCAAGGGCGGTTGTAGGATAGGGCAAGGTGACACGGACCCGCTCAGCTATCTGAGATTCTATATATCGATTGACTTGTTCTGGCTGTTTTGTCCTCTTTCTTTTTCTGAAGAAAATAATAGTTTCAGAAATATAGATGGAAATGAATATAAGTAAACAGATGAGAGGATTTTAGATCCTCGGTATAAATAACAAGACAAATTAAAGAGAACAAAAAAGGTCAATAAAGCAAAGCTATTCACTCCCTTACCATACTTGTAAAGGAAATCCCTCTATGAAGACCCTAAAATTTACCCAAGTAGAAGCTGAGCGCCTTGCCTTATCCTATCCCAGAGAAACTGCTCACCCATAGAATTCTCAAAGCCTAGAGCAAAGCAGTGAATTGGCTCAAAATTTTGGATTGTTTTCTTCTACCAGAGCCAGAAAATCAAAAACTGGTCTAAGGACCTCGGCACACCAACTCTTGAAAATGCCAAACAAAGAATTCCATAAAGAAAAAGATCTAGAATAGTTTAAGAAGTGGTGTGGAAATTATTCTGTGCTTGCACTTAACATAACACATAAAATGGGAATTGTCCTATGTAGCCTACAAACCTGCACTAAATAAGTTGTATTAGTTCCAATTAAAGGCATTGGAAAACCAATGTAAAAGATGAATCTCTTACCCAATGATTCTCCAAATTTTTTCTTATGAAGCCATTCTTTACCTTCATGGTAAGCATGGACTTCAGTGTAGTATAACTATGGGCGATAAATTTCGATAGTGAATTAGTGAAATGAGAAGCCTGGGTTGCCATATTAGCACCTATTTTGCTCTATGCCATGCTTGCTTCAGATAACTTGATGCCAACATTAATGTCCAAATAAGTTTCCATAGGATATCACCATATCCAATTACTTGCTAAAGCAATGCTCTCAGAAATCAAGCCAAGACCCAAATACCCTTCCTTCTTAGGACAACGGCGCACCTTCCAACTTACCAATGTGTTCATGTTGCATGTCTGCAGCTCCAGGGTGGACCTATTTTGCCAAATTAATTCTGTCTGTTTAGCATTTTCCTTCTCTAGGACTTTACAGTTTACAGTGTTTAGTAGGAGAGGAATGGAGGGGAGGGGAGAGATTTTTTTAAGGCTTATGGTTCAAATTTTAGGAGGGGAGATTTTTTTAAAGGCTTATGATTCAAATTTTAGGAGGGGAGGGGACCAAAATCCCTCCTAACTCAATTTTGTCTCCCCTCCAAAAGTGATGGGATTTGGAGGGAAAATAATTGGTATGACTAAAATGTCATTCCTCAACTTTGAAACCGAAAATTGTATTTTAAAAGTAAGACTAATAAAAGTAAGTAGGTTTTAAAATCCTTCCCCTTCCCTCCCCTCATGAACCAAACAAGAAGCGGATTGTTTCTCACCCCTTCCCCTCCCCGTCTCTCATCTTAACCGAATATGATAAAAATATCCTTCCCCTCCTTTGAACCAGATACAAATCCAGCTTTCAATGTTATCACTGACTTAGTTTATTTGGATGTATGTCCGCAAATCTGCAGATGTTGACAGGCTTACATATTCAGTATTGCCTCCTGATAATGGTATTGGGGAAGGAAGTTGGGCAGGACTCTGCTTTAGTCCAAATCAATTGTCTATGGTGAGCTCTTTCTGTACCATTAACAGGAGTTTCATCTATAGTGTAGTTTTTCATCTACAAAAAGAAAAATTGTTTTAAGTGTAAAGAAAACTTTTACGGTTAATGGAGTGTATGGACACCTAGATTAACTTTAAGCTTTATCGCAATTTTAAATTCTCATGTTGGTAATCACTATTGATATTATTAAATAAGCATATATTAAATCCTATTTTGAAGTTTCTGGTTCTACTGTCCTAAGAAAATACATAAAACAGGAATAGAAGCCATGGCAGTGATCAAACTTCAGTTTGACATTCTTGCTCAAGAAAATAGTAGTTTGCTTGGCGTTTTCAACTTAAGGGATTTCAATCAGGTTAAAAGAATAAGAAAATATAAAGAAAACTACAAAACTACTTGTTTCCCTCTTAGTTTGGTGTGTGACTATTTCATATCTGTATCTCTATTTTCCTTAATGTGTCGAAGGGTTCTTTTATCCAGGCAGCTGTTGCTCGTAGCTTTTGCAAAGCTGTTGACATATATGACCAGGACATCCACATTCGCACATTTCGACCGTAAGTGATTTATTTATTTTTCTGTTTTCAAGTTAAATTTTGTGGATGTCAGAAAAGTATCTTCCTCTATTTACTTATGTACCATTCAATTATTCAAATTATTTCCGTGTGATTGTTGTACAATACATGCAAGTTTGAGTAGAAATATGAGCAAAGTAGTCCTCATAAAGGCTTGGGTAATCCTCATAATATCTAACATGTCAATAGTTAGACAATGAAACTTCACTAAGCTCTGATACCTGTCAGGATCTGAACAGGACTCTCCTTCAAAGGCAGCCAGAGTACTTATTATTGCACATGTTACATTTCTATTATGAGGAAAGGAAATCCTCTATTATTTACTAATCAATCATCATAAATTGTAAGCTAGATTTTAATTATCAAATTGCTTTCTATTGTATTCTCAGCTGATGTTACCAAATAACCCACTGAGTATTTCTCTCGGAAGGGTACTCCCTCCCACCTAAGGTACTCCCATATGTGCTTCTCCGACTCAATGACTAAAATATTCTTTTAGGTGTGGAGTACCTCTCTTAACTAAAATCAGATGCTTTATTAAGAAAGACAGAGTATTTTATTCAATCTTCCCACTCAAATTACATTAGGTATCACCCAACTATGATAGAAATCCTCCATGATTGAATTTATAGATAAATCCTAATTAGATATCCAATCTTCATAAAATTTCAACTTCTTTAAACTGAACTAAATATCCTATTACATATTATAAAAATAAGAATCCTATAAATAAGGAAAGATATCAATATCCTAAAAACATAATTAATATGCTAAATCAAATATCCAAATTAACATAGTTATCGTCAAATTTTTAAATAAAATTAGTAAAGAAACCCTAAATCTACTCCCCTAAATCTATTCTACATCATCATCTTTATCTCCGATATCTCATCCCCAGGTAACTTTTAAGTAAACTTTGGATGTCTCATCAGGATACTATTCTTGTTTTATTGACCGAGTATTTGTTCAAATTTAGGATTTCTGTTGAAACTCTCAGAATTTATTATTAGTTATCCTTGGGAGATTTGAAAGTTTTTCTTTTTCTCTTGGTGAAACGTAGTTCACTAAGTCTTGCAGTACTTCTTTGATAGACAAATTACAGAAAATGAATTCATGATTTTGTTTCTTCGTTTTGAATTTTTAAGGACATCCTGATACTCTATCTATATTTTTCAGTTGACTTGTGACTATGCCCCAAAAGCATAGGGAGCAATGTTTGGCTCACTCTTATCTGTTAACATTTCATTCTAATGTAGTTATTCCTCTCAGTTAATTTGTCATTTGCAGACTCTGGTACCCTGCTTCATTAAACTTCATGCAAAATGTAGTTAATGGAAATCAAAGTTCTATATTAGCTATTACTGAAGGAAGCCAGGTAATGTTAGATTTATAGTTTCTCCAAAGCTTTATTCTTATAAATTATAAAACATGGAGACACCATTTTGATGTTGTACTGTTGTGGTTGTGCCTGCTTGTTGGACATGTGTCATACACGGCATGTATCCAACACATGTCTATGTGTCTAGTTCTATTAATTTTTTTGCCCCAACATGGTTTTGACATGAAAAGCACCATGGGCATGAACATATAAAATTTGAAGAATAAATAAATATGCGCACACACAGATTGAGTTTACATAACATTTTTTTATGTCATGGAAAATAAGGCAGAGGGGCTTTTGTTACGTACCATTTTCATTTCCCTCAACTTTTTCATTTTACTTAGGCATATTTGACATGTATCGAGAATATAGTAAATTCATAAATGATATTTTTATAAATATTTGTCCTTCAATTTTCTATTGTGCGTGTTTATATTTGCCTTTTCGCTGACCTAGAAATTTTAGAATTTGATGTGTGGGCCCATGTTCGTATTTGCACCATGTTAAATATTTCAAAATCTGTGCTTTATGGGTTATAAGTTAGAGCACAATTAGTTATTTGTACACATTTTTTGTGCTTCATTTGTTGATATAATTGCAGCTGACTATGTGGGACTTGAGAATGAAAGAAAATGGTGGTTGTCTTCATCGGATTGCTGGCATTCCTGGTGATGCCTTATATGCTGTTTGCAGTTCTTCCAATGGTAACATTGCTGTGGGTGGAGCTGATCGTACGGTTACTATTTATGATCCTCGCAGGTTAGCTACCATCTTGATATCAATAACAATTTGAAGCTTAGTTCAGCAATCATGACTCGTCATTGTAGTCTGTGAATCTGTATATTAGTAACATATTTAACCAAAATAAATATTGTGTAGACCAATGACTACTGTTCCTTTATTCTCTTAACTGTTTTTTCATTTTGCTTTTACATTGTCCTGAGTCCTGACTAATTGTATCCTATAAATTACATCTTGACATAGATGGGCATCATTGTCTAGATTGGTGCACTGTGCAAAATATGAGGTCAGTTTTTATAATGCACTCATCCCCGAACTTTCTCAACAATTTTGATCACTGCTTTTCACAAATCTTTCTTAAAGAAATTTTAATAGCATAAACGTAATTTCACAGTTTATTTTTCTTAAAATGTATAAAGTAACTGATTTTTATTTTGGTCGCCGTTGGTTTTTTTTCCACATTCATTACCCTCTTAATGTTCACTAGATGATAGAGACCTAGAATGAGAGTGGGCTTAGTGTTAGTGGGCTTATAGCCTATAAATAAGGGATTGCTAGGAGAGTTTAGACATCTTTTGGGATCATTTAGGAAATTGGGACTTGGGAGAGAGCAGAGCCTCTCGAATGCTCTGCAACCTTTGTAACCTTTCTCTCTAATTCCTATTTGGGAATTAGGTTCACAATCAATAATATCCATTTCAGTTCTTCTAATTTTCTGGGTCCTAACAATGGTATCAGAGCACCGATCTAGGTGCTTTGGTGGCCAGATGTTCCCCAGATTCGATGGAAGAGAGGCTTGGGGGTGGCTCATCAGTGTGGAGCAGTATTGTGAGGCCAGGGGAATATCAGAAGAGAAGAAATTCTCAGAGGAGAAGAGGTCTTTGAGGCGAGATGCTTAGTTGCTTACAACTAGTGGTATTCCTGGAAAAGACAAAATCAGAGGGCAAGGTGGTGGGATTTTGTGATGGCATTGTTGAGAGAATTCGAACCAGAAGCAGATCTGTACCTGCCAGAACCAGATTTGATTGAAGCCAAAACAGAGGCGAATTCAGTGTTGTTAGCGCCATCAGAGATTGAGCTACCACCACTAGAGAATTCTGAGAATTCCGAGAAGGAGCAACCTACAGCGGGATCGGTGCAGAGAGAAGAGGAGGCTGTAATGACGGTGAAATCAGAGTTCGCAGCGGCAGAGCACGTTGGAGCAGTGGCGGAGGAGTCACCGAAGCCAACGAAGGTTTCGATTCTTGAGGCCGGTGGCTTGTCAGTCTCGCAAGCAGAGCGTGTGGAGAACGACGTTTTTCCCAAAATCATCGAACAGAAACCTCTCTACTCAACTCCTTGCTCATCGGAGTTCGCCAGTCCGCCGGAGACTGAATCGCCAGGTCATGTTGGCAGTGGTTCACGCTTCTTCCTCAGCGATTATCGCAAATCGGACGCCAATCGACCACCGGTGAAACCACCAGATATTGCGGTTACGGCGGCGGAAGCAGATTCCGACGTCATCTGGTTGTGTTTGGGTTCACGTAGTGCTCATCTATACATGGGTTTGTACGCAACAGAGGATGGAAGCTCGATGGTTTGCCAACCGGAAACTGCCTTGCGGCCGCCGGCGAAGCCACCGGACTTTGCAGTTACGGCGGTGGACGCTAGTTTCTGTCATCACTGTTTAGGTGTGATTTTTCAGTTGTCTTCACACGCACATGCGTTCATATGAAGCAGAGCAAGGCTGGCTCAGCTAGATTTTTCAGAATTGGGTCAAAGTTTGACCACAAGGCCAAAGCCCATAATGCTACAGAAGGAACGAGCCCAAGAGGAGAGAAAAGCATTCTGTTTTTGTTTTTATTTTTGGTTTGTGTTGTATTGGGCCTGGCCCAACTGGTTACAATTGTTGATCTTTTTGTTCTCTTTTTTCCCACCTTGAGGACAATGTGGATGTTTAGGGGGGAAGTGATGATAGAGACCTAGAATTAGAGTGGGCTTATTGTTAGTGGGCTTAGTGTTAGTGGGCTTATAGCCTATAAAAAAGGGATTGCTAGGAGAGTTTAGACGTCTTTTGGGATCATTTAGGAAATTGGGACTTGGGAGAGAGCAGAGCCTCTCGAATGCTCTGCAACTTTTGTAACCTTTCTCTCTAATTCCTATTTGGGAATTAAGTTCACAATCAATAATATCCATTTCAGTTCTTCTGATTTTCTGGGTCCTAACACTAGATAAGAGGTCAAATAAGATAAATGCATGTGATGACTGATGATGCACATTTAAATTTGTTCATTATTTCTGTTAGATATATTTATTATTATGTACATTATTGATAGGAACTCAAGGTTAGGGGTTAGTTATACTTAGTGAGTTAGTTAGAATGTTATTGAGGCATGTAGCCTATAAATAACAGACATTAGAGAGTTAGGGGTGTCTTGGTATTCAGTTAGGATTTGGGTTTAGAGAGAGAAGTGATTCTCTTTCTAGGGTTAGAGAGGGTGTTTGGCATCTCTCTCATGTATCTTTCCCCTAATCCCCAAATTGGGAATTAGGGTTCTATCAATAAACTACTGCTAATTTTCTGGGTTCTATCAATTATGCTTAGGTTCAAAGTATAGAAAGTAATCAACCAGGTCATGTAATTAGGATCCATGTATATACTACCTTATTATACATTCAGTCCCCTTGGTGTTGTTGAAACTTGAAACACATGGTTTAGACCAAATTCTGCTTCTCTTTGTGCATTCATAATTGTTCGCGATTTCAAGGTAATGTTAATCGAAGTAGTTAATATATCCAATAATAATTTCCAGTTCATCAACGTCTTATTCTTCAAATAATTTGAGATAATATCTACTGGAATGTAGAAACGGGAATGATTGCTATTTTAACCTAAGTTTCTATAAATACTCTTTTATCTGGCTTTTGAATGCGGAGTATAAAAGATATTTTTCCTGTCAATGCAGATTCAGGCTCAGCGAAATAAAAAGTCTACCGTATAATAAACTGACATCTAGATTAATTTTGTGCCTCCGATGTCTTGAGAAGAGAGTGAAAATTCATATTTCAGTTCCTTAATGGAATATTTAGATAATGAGAGTATCGGTATAGGAATGAGGAAGGAGCTAGTCATCGCAAAATGTTTGCATTGGGTGGACCTTTTGACTATGAAAGATTCTAGATTGTAATTTAAGTGCTTTAACTTTATCCTCACTGCTTACATTGAATTTATGTGCTCGTCCCGAAAATCAAATATACTTTTACCTTTCGGGTGTTTACTTGGTATATGCCATCGGTGCTATATATGACTCTAATTGACTATGCTTTCATTTGTACTGCAGATAACAGGGCTGTGTTTCTCAGCAGTTGACCCAGACTATATCTATATTCAAGGGCTGGATTATGAGGTATATTTATAACCAATGTATGAATACTGAGTTTAATCAAATAATGAGGCATAAGGAGATGAAGAATGAGTGCAGTTTGCGCAAACTACAGAATATCCATCTCATGAGCCACACTATAAAATCATGTGATTGACTAATTGACTCTAGATTAAGAGTTAAGACTAGAGACCTGTATATCAAAGTAAAACTTTGGTTTTATGCTGGGGAGGTCAGCTATGAGATTATATATAAAAAGGCAATGACTTTTGTGTGAAATCATGGGCGTGGAAATTTAGGAGAAGATTTTCCTACAAACTAGATTTGCATCAAGGATGACTTGGAGTTCATTCCCCTTCTCTCCCGCACCCACCTCTTGCATACGTACTGGTTCCTCTCTAGAAAGAACAAAGCTTTAAGCAAAATTTATCACGATTAAATCAAAATATAGGCGTTAAAATATCGGATGAGGACAAGACTGCCGAAGTCATTGTCTAACCCCAAAAGTGTCCTACCCAAGAAGAGGTGTCGGGTCAAGTGTTTGAGCCGCAATATTTTATTTGTTTGTCCTCCGCGATGTTTGACACGTGTCATATCGGTGTCGTGCGAGTGTCAGTGTCGTGTCGGTGTCTGACACCGGACATTCTGTATTGTAGAGTTGTCTGTGTTTCATAGCCTAGGACTTGTATAGTGCCTTCATGATTTTTTTTTTTTTGTATTTGGATAGAATATTTAAAAATTCCAAATAGGCTCGAGGAACTGTTTCAGTCCATACAATGCTTTCCTCAATCTTCAGAGGTATCTTCCTATAAATGTCTTCTTCTAGTTCCCCATGCAAAAAGGCATTCTTTACATCTGTTGAGAAGTCCCACATTGACTAGATGATATCATAGCATATCATAGATCTGTTTATTAGAGTCCACTCATATGCGGGGCATCCACACATGTTCATTACTGCAAATTCCACACTCCAGACGTCCAGCCCTGGGCGTGAGGGTGTGTTGAGAAGTCCCACATTAATTAGAGATATGGCCAAATAAGTGTTTATAAAGGGTAGAGAAACCCTCACATCCAAGCTAGCTTTTGGGTTAAAGGCGTAATCCAAATTCTAGGAACATCAAATTGTTGTAAATCCCATATTTAGTTGGCAGCAAGAGATACTATCATCAGTAACCAGAGTAGAAGTCTCCACATAGTCAACTCCATGTTTGAGTGATTCCTTTGCCAACCAGCCCATGTGTTCTCACCCGATCCATTCCCTCTCGCAACCCATTCCCTCTCTTCTTTCCTCTCATCGCCGCTGCTCTTTGAAGCACTAGGACCGGCCGCCGACCACCGTGAGACTCCTGCAAAATTCTTGTAAGGTAGGTTCTCCTCTCCTCTGTCATGTTTTATATCCTCTTCTCTGTTCTGTTTTCTATTCTCCTCTCCTCTGTTCTGTTTTCTACTTTTCTTGTATCAATCTCCTCTGTTAGGTTTTATCTCTTCCGTATGTTGTTCACTTCATTCATCCTCCGACTTTAGTATTTAAGTATAAGTATCATGTATGTTTGTGTTTTTAGTTGTATGCCTTTTTGTTCAGGACCGACTTTAATTGCTAGTTTGCTACTATGAAAGTATGCTTATGTTAAGAACTTAAAGTAATATTTATCATTGATTTAGTATGTAAAATGTGTGTGTATATATATATATATAGATATGGTATAAGTTATACAAAATAAAATATTGACAAAAAATCACTATCCCGGCCATCCCGCTTTCCGGGATCCCGCAATCATAGTTTTGAGGCTGGCTGGGACGGCCTAGGAACTGGGATTGACAACATAGGTTTTTAGGGTAGAGTTAAGTCTTAGCCAAGTTCTAAGATGATATTAGAGTCTATCTTAGATCTGTTTATGGGACCACCCATATATATGGGTGACCTGCAGATGTTATAACTCCAAATTCCATGCTCCAGATATCCAGTTCTGGGTGCAAGAGAGAGTGTTGAGAAGTCCCACATTGACTAGAAATATGGCTAAACAAGTCCTTATAAAAGGTAGTGCAATCCTGATGTTAAGCCTAACTCAAATTTTAAGATTAACATTCTTGGCGACAAATATGAACTTCTTAGATAGAGGGCGGTAACACTTTTACCCCTTTGGGTGGATGAGTATCCTATAAAGACACTTTAGGGCTTAGGATCAAATTTTTCCCTATTGGTACTGTTGAGATATATCGTAAATAGAGTAAATAAGGAATATATATGTTTTCTATATTGTATCTTTATTACCTTAATTAGGATAGATAAGTTCTTTCTTTCCTTATTTTAGGCGATTGTTATCTCTAAACTCATGGGATTACTGTTGTATATTATACTATGTTTCGTAGTATACTCAATCAGAATTCATTCAAGTTGTACTATGGATGTGGACAAAGGAGGCACATCTGAATATTCTGGGTTGGGGATTATTTGTGGTGGACAGGTTAAGGGAAAAAGATGATAGAATTTCATAGAACTGTTTAACCTTAGGGCAGTCTATTAATATGGTGTTTAGCCGTAAGAACAACTGCTCCCAATATTTATTTTTTTGGAACCTTATGGTGGAACAACAATGCCCGGATCTGATTTAGAAGGTGCCCGTTTATTCTTTCTGCAATTCCATTCTGTTTTGGTGTTTTGACACAAGAAAACTCATGAATTATACCTTCTTTTTTACAAATGGAATTAAGCACATGATAAAAATAGTCCTTGGCATTGTCTGACCTAAGCCTCTTAATGTTAAAAAAACCAAATTGGTTTTGTATCATGGAGTACAAATTCAGGAAGGTGGTAGAACTGACCTCAGGTTTATACTTAAGTAGGAAAACCCAAGTACCTAGGTACAATCATCTATAAATTTTAGACATGTGTAATAAAGTATTAGAGTGAATCTTTTTGTTAGCCTCTTGTATGCTGTTATTCTGTTAGAGTTGTTAGTGCTATGCTGGCAGTAGTTACATCTGTCAGCAGCCTCTAGATGACGCTTGAACAAGCTATAAAAATATCTATCCGCTTGTAATCAGATAGAAGTCAGAATACACAGTTTGAATTAAGTTTTTCAGTTTTGGTTTCTTAGTTAGGATTCTAATATGGTATCCAGAGCTTCTTGATCCACGCCAATGGTTTCTTATCGGCCACCACTGCCTTATCAGGCGACTTTTCAGCCATCTTCAGTGAATAGATCTCATCCTCAACCTGTGGATCCTTCACTATTTTTTCTACCAAGCTGCCTATCTAGGTGACTCCACCTTCACTCATGACCTGACCAGACAGCCTTAGCATCTTTTCCGGACCTGTCTTCTCCAGCACCGAAGACTAGTCTTCCATCTTCGGATGCTTCGACCAAGAATTTTCTTCTGTAGAAAATGAAGGCTTGATGCTAGTTCTTGAGACTCGAATTGAAAGGAATAGTTAGGGGCACCTTAGTGACATTTCAACTGTAAATATGGCCCAGCAACCAGTTTCATCCTAACCACCTCCTCGAGTGATAACATTCAGGTGCGCCAACCTCTCAGTATCAACCACCCTTAATTCCTTTTCTGAATCTCGAGGAGCCTCCTCTTGTGACCATGGAGGACATTTTGGGCGAGGAAGTAGACGTGGTTGCAGCACACTCCAGTGTCAAGTTTGCTTCAAACTGGAACATGGTGCTTTTCGTTGCTAGTGCTACAACGGTTTATTCCTAACTTTGTTGCTTCAAAGCTAGTGTCACAGCAGGTCTATGGGTGGGTTTGTCCATTGTTCACATTTTAAGTCCAAAGGGCTCTTGTGAGTTGGTCTTCATCTAACAACTTAGTATTTATTTTGGGATAGTTGACGTATAACAGGTTTCTTATAACTTAGTAAGACAGTAACAATTTTTCTTTTAATGTGTTTTGTTTACGTGTGTAGTTATTAGAGCACAGGTTCGAAAATAAGATACAAACTATTAAATGAAAAGTGCAAGCATTTAATATCTTAAAATTGTAAAATGCTATTTTTGTTCCTTATTTCCTTAACAAAACCCTTATTGGACTTTATGTTTTGTTCATATTCATGTATCACAATCTTTACAATTTGGAGTAACCAATGCAGGTCTTTTGTGGACAATGGAGAGAAAACAGCAAATTATTTTCATTTAGAGGAGACTCAAACTGGCTTGGGTTTAGTAAGGTACTGTATCTAAAAGCTTGTATATGGATTGTTAATATTTATGCATTTGGCTTTCTTTCTGAATTTCATTTTCCGAAGTGTAAAAATATTCCTTGAAATCACGAGTTTCTTATTCTTATAGATGAAAAGGCAAGTCTATCTCATATTTTTATCATATTTTAAATAATAATTTTTATATTTATTTGAGTTGCATATTTTAGGTCTGTACGTGCTCTTGATTTGTTCCTTCACATGGCGAAGCCGTTAGGAGTTTGACCCTGTACTGACAAATAACATGGCTAAAATTTAGTAGAACATTTGGGAATGATCCTCTCATGTTAAAACTTTAACATGACAGATTTTACTTGCATTGTCATGTTAAAATTTCGAGTCTATCTTTTTTTTTGGTAAATCGGAAGATAAATTTTGAGTCTATCTATTTTGATAAATATTCACATGTTTCAAGAGGGTCCTAGTGTCCTACCAACTTAATGTGTATGAAGAGACACACTGAATTTTAACATAATCAGGCCATGTAAATTTCAACATATGAGGATTTACTCCCTCAGCAACATAGTTAAAGTGTGTGGCTAGAGAAAAAGTGAGGATAAATTGAAAGTGGGGTGCATAATTACCGTGTGGATCGAAACATGCATGATGACTGTGTATATAGTGGCGGTCTCTTACTTGATCGTTTCCTTCTTTGCTAATTTCACATTTGTGGTTCTGCCAAGGATATAAATAATGTATTTGTATAGGGTATTGCTTCTATTAATATCATTGTATGTCATTGCAGAGCTCCAACAAAGATATATTGGGTGGATGGACTGATTCGGGTAGCATATTTGTAGCTAATGTTGAGAACGAATTTGATAAATTGGATTTAATCCAGTAATCTTCCTATTTTGTTGCTTCAATGTATTTAAACCATGGTTGAGTATTGTGTATGAAAAGAAAAAGATGTGAATTTATTGTGTGAATAGTTTTCATACGCAAATCATGTTATAATTCATTTCTAGTCTCAGAATGAGTTCAGATTACGGAATGCATTATTTTTCTAGGCTGTTTCAATTTTATCATTTTCATTTTAAGTTACCATTCTGACATTTTAGTTATTGAAGTATCAAGGCTAATTTTATGGTTCACTGGCCATTATTGAGGTATAGCATTGAGCATGATCAATGATCATTCAAGAAGCAGATTTGCTGCCCAAGATTCAAGGCTTTTATTTTGGCTTTACCTTGTTACATTTTCAGCATCATGTCTTTATCATGATATTGGTTTTGTCATCGCATATCATGGACTTTCTTTCACCTCTTTCCCTTATCTTCTCCTGTACTTGCTCTGATTTCTTTGGAAAAGAAAGGTTAAATTATTGGAGTTGTCATGTTTGTTGAGATTCTAATATTTAAGACTCTTGTTAGTGTTTTGTTGTTTTCCTCTTATGTCCGTACTCAAAAGCTAAGAAATTCAATACACTAGTGCAAGTTGAAATGTCTGCCTCATGCTTGTGTGGTCCATTGTTGAGAGATTCAACCCCAGGATTTCTAAAGGTCAACTACTCCGTTTTTTTTATAGGCAAACGTTAGTAGTTAGTTGTTAGTAATTACAAATGCTCCTCCTCAAGGTTCGAACCCTGGACCACCATCTCCAACACCTATTTCTACCCTTAACTCAACCAAGTGAGCTACCCCTCACACCCTGAGCTTCAGATTTAGGTTCCCTGCAATCAGAGCAATCCTACATTCACACAATCACAATTAATGAATTTGAGTAGTTTGATCAAGACCAACCGGCTCATATTTCATTAAGAGTGGATGGTGGGGATAAGCTTCAAATTTTGATCGAATTGCTCGCATTTATTAACTGCGCTAGAAATCCAATTACCTTTGGTACCATAGGGATGGTTAAAACTGAATCATGCTCTCTTATTGGGGGACCATAGGATGATGACCAGGTCTTGGTTGATTTACGAAGGAGACAATCAAGATAAGGGTCCCATTGAGACCCTCAATTTGGAGAGCAACTAACCAACTACCCATGAGACAGAAGCACTTCAGATTAATCAAACATCACCTTATCCAGCACCTCCCCCACTTTTCTATCCTATGGACAAAGAAAGGGAATTAAAGAATAGGTCATGATGCTAACATTTGAATTGATGAGTGGGATGATGACGATTTTAGTGGCTTGATCCTCCAATAAGGTGCTACCTATCATCTACTTTTGCTTATTAAGGTGTTTGTACACCAGTCAGTGATGAATTCACCATTGTATTAAAAGTGTAAGACTTAGTTTTTGACATTCTTATGCAATTGACTCTTTCAAATAAAATGCGATGTGCATCGATCCAACAGTTGAATTTTTCATTTCAATAAAAAAAACAATTGAATTTTGATAATTTATCTAGCTTTTATATCAAAAAAGTTCAAAACTTTAACAACAATAAATATATAATTAAATGATTCTTATTTTTATTTGCAAAAAAAAAAGATTCTTATTTTCATTAGTTTTAAAAAATATACGATGCTAATTTTTATTTATTTCATAACATACTAAATGACTTTTTTTGGCGATTTTTTCCAGATATGATGTGTTAATAGCTTGCAATACAATATGTACCAAAAAAGCTTCCAAATACAATGGTTAATTTTAAGATACATTAGATTAGAGACATGTATCCATTAATTTTTTTTTCTGAATGGTGTCAGCTAAAATCTTAAATTGATTAAATAGCCGTCCTCTTTTTTTTTTTTGTAATAAGGCCTGATCCCTACTTACTTACACACATACATATCACATTAGTTATTTGTCCCAAATTTCATATATAATGACGGGCTGCGCCTACGGTGGGATATTTTAAATTTAAACCATGGTGGTCCAATTTTTATGATGCAATTGAATTACAAAAATGTCCCTTCTTAAAATTTTTTCCATCTTTCTCCTTCTCCTTCCCTCATCACCATGGTCACCTCATGTGCAGGACCTTTCCCCACAACCCTTACGAAATCTGCACTTCGGTGGTTCTTCACCCTGCTTCTAGCCCCCATCAACACCTTCTCCGACCTCTCCGCCCAATTCCTTGAACGAGATGCACTCTGCAAGGCTTTCCCCAAAACTCACCATCTAGATCTTGACTTTTTCCTCTCCTGCTACTTCAATTTATTCTTTCCCTTCATCAAGATTGGGGGTAGGAAAAGGGGGTGGGGAGGGAGAAGGGTTGGTGATGGGGTGGGTTTGGAGAACATGGACTGCATCTTCCCGGTCAAGATCAGGCAGGAGGTGGGGGTGGGTTGGGAGAGACAAGGGTGTTTTGGTAAACTAAAATATATTTCACAAATGAAATTTTTTAATGTTTATTTATCTGAACCGTTAAAAGTTAAAAAAATTAGATCTAACGGTGCAAACTAAATTGGCTCACCGTGGACCACTTTTAAAAGTGGCCCACTGTAGGTAAAACCATAATGAGGTGACCCTAACTTGTTTCTTTATTGAGTCTCAAATTGTTGAAACGTCGCAAATATGGAAACTCCCAATAATGAGCTTCTGCACACTTGCACTATTGGGAGGAAACAAGAGGGATCAGATGATCATTCCATGAAAGTAGCCGTTATTATTGAACATACTTGAACGTTAAATTTAACACCCTTCTTCCTCCCCCTTTGCCTTTACTTGATTTGTAGGGGATAAAAATTTAAGTTGTATGAGGAAATGCAATCTCCCAAATATTTGGTTTCACCGACCATTTCCCTGCTATCCAATTTTTTAAATCGTTGTGAAAAAGATTCATACTCATATTTTAGTGTCAACTCCATTGCAGGTTGTCATATTTTTCTTATTTTGTAATAAAGCCTCTTCTAAAATTGATGAATTAAAAATATTGATAGACTTAAGATGTGCCAGAAAATATCTCTAAACACATCAAAATTCTCTTGAAGCCTATGCCGATGTGTTAGGTCTAAAATTACTATATCATGTTTTGATAATACAAATAAAAAGAAAGGATTTTGTTGTTACATTGTAATTTAAAAGGTATCTTTAATGTTGCACAAAGTTTATATCAATTTCGAAAGAAAGCTAAGTCTTCGCGTGAGCTACAAAATAAAAAACTCTTTGGAATATCTTAGGTTGAGAAACAGTACTAACTTTCTCAAGATTCTAGAGGTACGCTGAGCTACATCGTATATCAAGTATATCATACATCGAGTCTATCAAGAACAAATGCACACAAGAGTTTGTACACTTTGTTAAGAAGTTTCCCTGGTACAAAAGAGAACTTTATACTTGGATCAGAAAGGATAGTTTGTTGACTAAGTAGAAATGAAAAAGGTGAGGCCTCAAACGTTCAAAAAGAAAATCTCAGTCCAGTCATCACATCAGATAAATGTATCTTCGACTGCAGCAAAACACTGCACATTAAAGTGACGTTAGAGAATATACGTTGAAGTAGAAGCACCTCAACCTTCAATCTTCCTTTACTCTGACGGGAAAAAGCTAAGCAACAAAAAAAAAAAAGACCAAATTTAATCATTCTGAAAAAAGAACCAAAATTCTCTCAAAGTATTCAAGTACTAGAGTGCAAACTGAGATGTAATTGTCTACTATCCTATTCATGGAATACTTGAGTAGAACCAACACCTTATGTTAAAATAAGTTAAGAGAAGTCTTTGATAATACTTGAGTGAATAGTGGAAAATCTTGATGGATATCAATGACTGGACGTGGCCTAAGTTTGGTGAACCATGATAACTTATGTGTGCTGACTATTGTAACGCCCCGACTTTCAGGGGTCACCATAGTAACCTGCTAAAATAAATATGTAATGTTTTCCAAAAGCATTTATAAACACGACTATATTTTTTTCTCGTATTTTCAAAACATGTCATGCCTACTCCCAACTGTAAAGCAAATTACATCTAGCCTTGAACAAGGCAAGTACCCGAGGGTAAGACGAAAGCACACAACCTACAAAAACTAACAAGAATCAGATTCATCAACGAATCCATTATGCAAAGACGCCACAAATCCGACGTACTCCCTACGATCTCCACATCAGGAAACCGTAGGAAAGCAAAGCACCGGAACCTACCAGAAAACCTCAAAGATAACTTCCTAAAAACATTATGCAAGTTTAACCAATAATAGTAAGCTCTCTATCCCAAGGCTCTAGCCCCACACCCGACTCTATTCTTCTAGTCTTCCACAATTCTTCAAGTCCTCATCTCCAACTCGCACAAAGGTTAAACTCCATTTGTTGTTCTTTTTTTTATGGTTGTCTACATTTTAGCTAAGATGTTTTATCTGTCAAGATGTGCGACCAAATGTTGGAGCATCTGGTGCGACATTTGTCCCTGCAGAGCTGCTGTGTGTTGCATGTTTATTCAAGAAGCTTTGGATTGTTTTACGTGATCAACAAGCTAGGGTTGTTGTAGAACCTTTCGTGTGTTATCTAAAAATATATCAGGTGTAATCAAATTTGATGAAGAATATTTGATTTGGTTTAAATTGTAGAAGATTATATCTTCTTGTGTTCAAATATTATTTGATAAGATTTGTTTCTGGTTTTAAAGATTGACAACCAGATTTTCTCCATATTAAATCTGTGGTGATTGTTTTATTATGTGAATCTATGAAGGAAGATTTGCTTCTGATTTTAGTTTGTGGAGAAAATATGTATGAGATCAAATCATTGACAAGATTTATTCCATGTTTAGTTTATGGACTCTTTGTTCGTTCAGCCCATTGAAGATCAAAGTCTGCATAAGAACGACTATTTAAGGAAGCTTAACCCTAATTTCTAAGTGTGCGTTGGGCACCTTTTGGTGGTGCTTTTAGGGTTTGTGGTTGTGAGTCCTTATTGTGTTATTTGTATACCACTATACTGCCTCCATTGATCATCATATGGCATAAAGTCGGTTTGTTTTAGTTAAGTTGTAATCTCTTCAAACCTGTGTTGCTTATTGTTTTTACCAATCACTGTGGCAATGATTGAGAGAAAGTGAGAGAGACTCTCACACTTAGGGGAAATACTAAGTAAAAATGCATTGGGTAGATTATGAAAAGAACTATGAGCTGATGTGTTCATGAGTGTCTGTAGTTCCTAAATCTTGAGATAGTAGATTTCCTTTCTTTGGGTGCAAACCCTCCAGACGTAGGTGATGGTACACCGAACTGGGTTACCAATCATCTGTGTTCTTCTTTATTATTTTGCTGGTTTAATACTGTATTGCACTTGTGATTTATCTGTTGTACGTTGTGCACGATGTCCTAGACATTTGGTATAACATTTGTCCTGTGTGTGAACCAGAATTTCACCATCGAAGATTCTCCATCGCCTAATAGCGTTAAGCGGCCAAACAACAAGTAGCAAGCAGAAAGGGTTAACTCCATACAATTACCACATATAAAAGAGAAAAACGTGCTATTCAAATTTAATAACATAGCATGGTAAATAAACTAGCAACTTAACTCAAGTTAGATGACAACTCATCCTATCAATCATGAAATCGAATCATATATTAACAAAATCAACAATATGGTTTTAAAACGGATATCAACAACTTAACAACATAAATTAACTCATGAATCAATAACTTAGCAACATAGATTAACTTAGATAACAATAACCTTAACAGGGTTTCCCGAACTTTTTCTTCGATCTTATTTAATTCTTAGGTAATCTTAGGTGATATATAGGGTAAGGAAACACTCGAAACAATCACGAGAGCCAAAACAAGAATAAGGGCTTTTTGGTCCAATAAAATTACCCGAAAACTCAAAGTTGATATTTTTCGAAATAGATTTTGAATAGCGATAACCAAGGCCTTTATAAACAACTAATCTCAAAGACACTAAGCAAGATCGAGACTTTAAGCGTCAAAAAGTAACAGTTGAGTGAAAATTGGTTTTTGGCTCAGATTTCAGATCTACGACGACTCGGTGAAAATCCGAGCACACAGATCATAAATATAGCCTGTTTGGTTAGTATAGAAGGTATTTGAAAAGAAAAATCGAAGCTATCAGACATTTTGACATTTTGCTCATAACTTTGAGCACAGGAAGAAGAAAATGATGCAAGGGTTATGAAGGTTACCTCTGTGCCTATCCAACACAACTGAAATCGGGATGATCGGGCAAGAATCGGCGAAGTTATATCCTCCTCCTCTCTCTCTCTCTCTCTCTCTCTCTCTCTCTCTCTCTATCTCTAAGCCGCGGCCACCCCATGGGAAATGAAGAAGATATTTTGTTTTTCTCCTTTTATAGGAGAAGGGAAAAGAAGAAAAAGAAAGATTTCGCGGGTCCGGCCGTTTCGATACTTTCGTCTGCTGATAATAAATTGAGTATTCGGCAACAGAATGTCGAAACTCAAAACGAGGTTCTTTAAATTGAAGAAAACGATCCAAACGCCATATGAATCAGAATACGCCGAAAAACTACTTTTTGCAGTTGACGTCGGATAAAGAAACTTCCTTTTGAAGAAAGACTGCACTCGTCGAAAGAAATGAGGTTACGCGGATGGAAACTTCGTTAGAAGCTCCGAATAGAAAAACTCTTTATTCAGGGTCTTAATTAAAGTCCCCGAGAAGATAAGGTCTAGCTTCGACGGACTTCCCGGAAGCGAAACATATCACGCGTACAATCTAGAGTTCTGTAATGAAACACTAGTCATGGGAAAAATACCCTGAGAGTCTTATTTTTCTAACGATTTTGAATTTCTCTTAAAGAGTGCTCTAGGAGCGGAAATAGTCTTTTTTCGGACACTCTCGACCTTAGTCAGGTGCGAATATGGCGCGTGCTATCACTTAAGCTGACTACAATATCATCCATAGTCATAAACTGAACTTATTTATCATATAAATAGTTTTCATGACTCGCAATAGGGTTCGTTTCAGAAAAATAACATAAAAATAATAGAATAGAAATACTCAATTAATTAATACAACGAAAATAAATAAATAATCTAGTTATTTATTTCGGGGACTTACAACTATCTCTTTCATTCTTTCTGTCGTCTATCAAACTCTGATATCTATTTTCCACCGAATTGAAAATCACTTTGAAGGAATATCTTATTGAATTAATATTGTTGTTTGAAAAGTTTCAAGTGACACCCCTTCGACTTGTGAACTGTTAGACCAACGTTGTACACTTGTCCGGGTTATGTTCCTTTAATTAAAGCAAGATGTTTCTTGATGCAACCATGTTCTTTGATATATGTTCAACCATGTACTTTCCTTCTTGTGTTAATCGGATATTTGTGACCAATTATTGTTCTGCTCTTTCATAGTTGTGTTTTTTTTTGATAAGCCAAAATTGCATTCAACTAGCACAAAGGGTGCTAACCCGAATACAGAGAGGAGAACTAGTCAAAGAGACTAGAACCCGAAAAGATCATAGATTAAAATTACATGCTACCTTAGAAATACTAGACACAGTAGCACATAAACACAAATTGTGCCAAACCCGCAATACAAGCACAATTCCCATGATATGAAACCAAAAACCTTCCCACAAATATCATACGGTTCCCATTCCCATTTTTATAATTATGATAAACACCAATGACCAGCTTTGCTTCTAGCTAGTTCCTGCTTCCCATCTCCAATTCTCGACCCCGTTCCATTCATAAAGACTGAATGCATACACCTGGGTTTTGCTTCCACTCGAACCACGAATAAGAAAACCCCTCCACTTTTGCTCGCAGCCACCGCCAAGCTCTAAGTTGTGCCAGTTCCAGAATTATGGTGCTGTCAAAGGCTGACCCGTTGAAAATTTCCTTATTCCTACACAGCCATATGGTCCATATAATTGCCATCCATATAACACATTCCCCTTCACGTTGACCTTTACTCTTGCCAATAGAAGGAAATTGGAGCAGATGTTCCTTGGTTGTAGGCACCAAAGTCGTCATCGCCCCGAGCCAAGCTGAGCACTCGTACCAAATTTGGTTCGTAGCATTACACAGTAAAAATAGATGAGTTGAGGACTCCTCCTGCAGCCCACATAAGGGGCATAAGGATTCGTATGGATTCAAAATAACGTGCCTCCTGCGAAGATTGTCCCGCGTCTGAATTCTATCTTTCAGTAGCCTCCAAGCAAAAGCCTTAACATTAGAGGGAACCGGTACTGACCAAACCAACTTGAAGACAGGTTCAGGTTCCTTTAAATGTTGTGCCTGCAAAAACAAATACGAAGAGTTAACTGAATAATTTCCCTCCCCATCATGCCTCCAACTCCACTTGTCACTCTTTTTTTCAGTCAATTGCACAACCATCAAACTTGTCACCATATCCTCCAACCATCCCTCCTCACGCCCTCGTAACCTTCTACGCCATTTGAATTCCCATCTCCATACTCCATTTATCCACTGCCCCATGTTTTTGACATATTCGCGTTTTTGGGTTGAGAAGTTATAAAGTCTGTGATATCTGAGCTCCAGAGAACCAGTTCCAAGCCAATTTTCCGCCCAGAACTTGGTAGCATCCCCCTCAAAAACAGACTTCTGCAGTCCAGTTTCAAACCAATTCCAACCATCACTCATGCAAATAGCCTTTACATCTCTCCACCACAGTGAGTCACCATATTTTTCACTCCTCGCCTTTACCACCCTACACCAAAGGCTATTTGGGTCGCTAAGAAATCTCCACTGCCATTTTCCAAGGAGGGCCGTATTAAATAAGCGCCAATCTTTAACTCCCAGCCCCCCATGATCTTTAGGTTTGCAAACCTCAGACCATTTCACCCATGCAATCTTACTCTCCAAATCCACACCGCCCCAAAGAAATCTCCGTATAATTCCCGTACAAGCACTAAGGACTCCGGCAGGCAATTTAAAGAAAGAAAGATAAAACAAAGGTAACGCGGACAATACACTCTGTATGAGACAAAGTCTGTAACACCCCGATTTCGGTGGCGTCACTTTAGTAACCAAAAGAAAATACTTTAAGCGGAAAAACGTGAATTATTTTTTTTCGACAATATAACTGAAGACAGAAAGCAATAAAACTCCCCAACAAAAGATAAAAGGAACTACTATACAACTATATATACATGCCTCGTGTCGGGTGACAGAAAAAGTAACGCCCGAAGGCAATATGTACAGTCCAAAATAAAGATGCTGTGTCCGCAACACTAACCTACAAAAACTGAGAGCAAGTTGGCCCAGCGGCCTAAGAAAAGACCCCCTAAATCCAACCAGCTCTCTGTGATCTCCATAGGAAACCACACAAAAGCTACCGGTAGGAAAACTACCCGGTCCCCAAAAACGGAAACATGACGGTCAGAGCATCGACACAACTCCTACACTATCCCTACCCGAGGAGCCCACACTAGCACTCGATCCTACATGCTAGCGCGGTCGTCATCCGAATCTGCATCCAGGACGACTAGATCGGCGTACTCAACACTGCCCTCTCTGTCCACCCTAATGCGCTCCCGCACTGGACTCTCGGGCTCGGGGCCCGGAACGAGATCCGCAACGACAGCAGCAGCAGTAGACGGACTAGACTCCGTCGAAGCCCCACCTACTGGCAACTCCTCAGAAGGGTCCTCATCATCTGAAGGAGATGGTGGCGGTGGAGGTACTCCCAAGCCGGGTCCACAGTGTACTCCTGGAGGCAGGTTGAAGCTCACTATGTGCCTCCTCATTACTCCCTCCGTCAAGCGTCCAAATCGATCGACACGGTCCTCCATGATCCGACCGGTGTAGGTCGCACGGTGGCCCTCGGGATCGACCACCCATGCACCTGGGTCGTCTTGGTCAAGCATCTCGTACCTGGTCCCCCCTGACGGGCTGACCATGGTAAACCAATCCCCCATACTCATCTGACAAATGGCGTAGTCCGCCCAAACACACACAGCAGACGCGAGGGTCAACTCCAAAGAATTATATAATTAATAAAGCCAGATATAATTATAGAATAATATATACTCGCCTCTCAGGCTTATAAGTTTTGGAGTAGCTTCCTAGGGTTGCATGTATCACAATAAATATAAAGAGCCACAAAAACAAGTAGCATGCCTCAAAAAAATAGGATAAACAGTTACCAATCACACTCAGCAAACAAGTTAGCATGTATGTTGCATGAAATGCAATGCTGGGTAACAAAATGCATTCCGGAAGAAGGATGGACATCAACGAGACGGCCCTAACACCAGCCACGGTGGGTACCTTCCTGCTCGCGTGTCTCTTACACCACACAAAAGTAGTCAGATCAGCAGTGAACCCGTAGGTCTGCCATTCCGTCTGCTACTGAGGACCACCGTAGTGTCCTAAATATGGAAATCCGGGTCTTATGACCATTTTGGAATCCACCGAGGTCCGGTATCACGCCGTGTATTAACCTCAAAATGAGTGCATGAATGCAAGTGATTAGCCAAACAACGTCTCCGACCTCACCCGACACGTCGCCACGTGTTCTAGCTAACTTAAAGTCTCAAAAAAAAATACCCTAAGGTAAATGTCGATTCTGCGACAAAATACAATTAATCATAAACAAAAGAGTGCAATCACTCACGACAACTCTTCGAGTCATCAATGCTCTCACGAAGTCTCACGCTTCTGTGGAGTCTCACACATTCACAAAGTCTCACGCTTCAGTGAAGTTTTATGCTTTCACGAGGTCTCACGCCTCAGTGAATTTACACACTTGCACGAAGTCTCACGCTTCAATGAAGTTTCATGCTGTTCACGAGGTCTCACGCCTCAGTGAAGATCCATGCTTTCCACAAGGTCTCACACCTCAGTGGAGTATCACGCATTCACAAGGTCTCACACCTCCGTGAAGCTTCTCGGCTCATCCCTTGGATGGCTAAACAATTGCTCCCAGAGCGAATGAGTATTAACATACCCAAAACTCGAAATCTTTCCAACACTTGGATCCGACGACACTTCTCATTTTCCAAAACTAAACATCAATCCAAAGCTTGCATCCGTGATTGTTATCTTTATTTAAAGGTTTAGAGGTTGTTTAGTATCTTATGAATTTCTTAATAAAAATAGCTCTTTTTGTCTTATCGTATTCCCTAAGAGTTCAAAGTTCCCATAAACCCAAGTAATTCCCTGAGAAGGTCTCGATCCATTGGAGCATGACAAGGTCCGAACTCCGTTCGTCCTTTTTAAAACTCTCTCAAAATCTCATAAAAATTCGGCATGACCTGCCCGCAATCCTCACTTTTCAGAATCTCAGGTACAAGTGTAATAGCATCATTGAAACAGCTCAACCAAAAGACATAAACAGCATATTCCAACACATCCTAAGTTAACCATGTAGCACATAGCATGTGAATCATTTAGCACACAATATCATGGCATCAAGTACTCAACAAGTTCGGCCGAAGCCTCAGAAATCATTTCAGACATTTAGCAATTAGGTGCATAACACATAAATCAAGTCGAATTTCATCGACACCTAAAGCATTATCTAGTAATTCAGAGAGTAGCCCTCACCGGTGGGTCTTCCAGCTTCCTCCTCAAGATGTTCTCCAAACTCTTCTCCTTGATTTCTTGGAATCTCCTCAAACGAACCTTAAGCAAAAATCACAGAAATCAACACCAAGAGTCAGAAACTCAGCAATCAAAGAGTCCTAGGGTTACACAGTACACTACTACCTCTGTGGTACGACAATCTAACGCGTTAAGACAAGTTTTCGAAAAATCGGATTCTCCTCCCCCCTTGATATAGCTCTCGGCCACTTTCCTTAATTGGAAGGGTCGATTTTTCTTCGATCAAACTTGGTTCCTAGGTTAACATAAGCCGTAACTAAGACGGTTCTAGGCTCGGAAAAATTTTCGGATCGAAAACTGATATAGGGGTAGTTTGGTCATTATTTTTAGCTCAGAATTTCAAAATTGGATTTTTGAAAAACAAATTGGATGGGGACGTCCACAACGACGTTTATGACGAAAAATCCTACTAGCACTAAGCCAAGTCGATAGATTAGAGCGTAAAGGTTGCGACTTTGGCGAAAAATGGGTATTTAGGGTAGAAATTGATCCCGGCGGCATTTCGTCGACATTTGACAAAATCTAATCCGCAGAACACGCTCAGGAGCATGCAGGGAAGAAGTTTAGACGCTGAAATCAACTGATTTGAACAGTTTTTCAAAAACCTCAAAATTTTGAACTCAGAAAGTCGCAGGAGAAATGGACAGAAACGACGATTCGAAGGAGAGTATAGATTACCTACCTCGAGGTCTTCGATTAGTGACGAACGGTGAAGCAAACGGGCAAGAAACGACGAAGATCCGGATCTCTCTCTCTCTCTAGAAACTCGCGGCTTGGAGGGGTGGGGAAAATGGGTTTTGTGAAAAAAATCTAATTTTTCAACTATTTATAGGTTTTGGAAAAAACGGAAAAATGATTTTTTTGCGATTCCGATTTTTCCTGCGCGTTCCTCTGCGCATTCTAAGATAGGTTCTGGCGACAGAATTCCAGAACTCAAAATAGAATTCTTGGAATTAAACCAAAAGATCCAAAATCGGCATAAGTCGGTGTAAGTCGGTTTATCCCGAAAAACTACTTTTTGCAGTGATCGTCGGATGAGAAAACTTCCTTCTGAAGAAAGATTAGGAATGATGAGAGAAGTAGGAGAACGCGGGTGGAATCTTCATTTGAGTTTCCGGATAGAAAAAGTCTTCATCGTCTGTCGATCTTAGGTTTTTCGAACTATCAGGGATTCCGTTTCGGCAAACTTCCGAGAATTGGAATTTGACGTTCGTACATTCCAGGATTTCGCATCGAAATGGTTGTTTAAGGACGGAAAAGAGAAGTTCTAACATTTCTCTGAGGATTTGTGGAAATTAGTTTCCATCGTGTCCTAAAGCGTAAATTAACTATTCACTAATACCTTCGACCTAGGATTTAGCGTATGTTAATCGTGCTATAACCCTTTCGGTTTTTCGATACATTCTTGGACTTTTCCTGAACCTCTTTCCTTCCCAAATTTATCTTAATCAAATAACTCTTTTATTTTATTCACTTATCCAAAACGTTAAAACTTGGGCCTTACATTACTACCCTCCAAAAAGAAAGTTTCGACCTCGAAACTTAAGGGTCAGTAAAAAGTTCTGGATACTGTTCCTTGATCTTTTCCTTCAGCTCCCACGTTGCATCACCGGTGTCCTTGTTCCAAATAACCTTCACTAACTCGATCTCTTTACCCCTCAGCTGCTTTACCCTTGTGTCACCAATGCTGATTGGCGGTGTCTCGAAAGACAAGTTATCCTTCAACTCAATGTCATCCAGCTCGATGACGTGCGTCGGATCAGCAATATACTTCCGCAGTTGTGACACATGGAATACATCGTGAACATTTGATAGAAAAGACGGTAGTGCGATCTGGTAAGCTACCGGTCCTACACGACGAGTAATCTGATAAGGTCCAATGAACTTTGGCGTCAGCTTTCTTGACTTGATTGCTCGACCAACTCCTGTAGTCTGGGTAACTCGCAGGAACACATGATCTCCTTCTTCGAATTCCAGGGTTCTGCGCCTTTGATCTGCATAGCTCTTCTGTCTACTCTGAGAAGCCTTCATCTTTTCCCTGATCTGTTTAATCTTCTCAGTTGTCTGTTGCAGAAGTTCCGGTCCTACTAACAAATTCTCTCCATCCTGATACCAACATAAAGGTGTTCTACACTTGCGGCCATACAATGCCTCATACGGTGCCATACCTATGGTCGTATGGAAACTGTTGTTATATGTGAATTCAATCAGTGGCAATAGGGTGTCCCAACTGCCCTTATTGTCTAACACGCAAGCTCGTAGCAAATCCTCCAATGATTGGATAGTTCTCTCAGTTTGCCCATCAGTCTGTGGATGATAAGCAGAGCTTAATCTCAGCCTCGTTCCCAAAGCCTCATGAAGAGCTCCCCACAGATGTGAAGTAAACTTCGGGTCTCTATCGGAAACGATACTTGTTGGCACTCCATGAAGTCGCACAATCTCAGCTATATAAATCTCTGATAGCTTATCCACATTGTACGTAGTTCTCACCGGTATGAAATGAGCCGACTTAGTCAGTCGATCCACGATTACCCAAATCGAGTCATATCCTCTTTGAGTTCTTGGTAACGCCACGACAAAATCCATCGATATGCTATCCCATTTCCATTGAGGTACATCTAAGCTTTGTAGCATACCCGCAGATTTCTGATGTTCCACCTTCGCCTTTTGACAGGTCAAACATGCAGCTACGTATTCTGCCACTTGTCTTTTCATTCCTGGCCACCAAAAATTCACCTTCAAGTCCTGGTGCATCTTTTTCATTCCAGGGTGAATACTCAGCTTACTTTTGTGACCTTCGTCCAGTATCAACCTCCTTAGGTCAGGGTTGTTGGGTACGCAAACTCTACCCTTACACCGTAGGATATTGTCACTTCCTACCTTAAATTCCGGGTCCTTACCCCGAATCACCAAATTCCTTTTTCCGAGTAAAAATTCATCTTGTAACTGTTGGTCTCGGATTTCTTCCATCAATCCATTGGTAATCCTGATCATCCCGAACCTCAGTTCTCCCTCGGATACTCTTACGTCCAAACTCAAATCTCGGAATTGTTCCAGCAGTTGTAGCTCCTTCACCATCATTGACGAGATATGCATTTTCCTGCTCAATGCATCAACAACAACATTAGCTTTTCCAGGATGGTATTGTAAGGTAAAATCGTAATCCTTGAGAAACTCCATCCAACGTCGTTGTCTCATGTTCAACTCCTTCTGGTCAAACAAGTACTTCAAGCTCTTGTGATCGCTAAATATGGTGAAATTGCATCCATATAAGTGATGTCTCCAGATTTTCAACGAAAACACAATGGCAGCAAGTTCTAAGTCATGAGTCGGATAGTTCTTCTCATGAGTCTTCAGTTGTCGTGAAGCATAAGCCACCACTTTCCGATGCTGCATCAGCACACATCCCAAACCTTGATGCGAAGCATCACAGTACACTTCATACGGTTCCTCTGGTTGGGGTAAGACGAGTACAGGTGACGTCGTCAGACGTTCCTTCATTGTCTGAAAACTAGTTTCGCACGCTTCGGTCCATGCAAAAGGTTGATCCTTTCTCGTAAGTTGAGTCAAGGGTCCAACGATCTTGGCGAAATTCTCAATGAAGCGACGATAGTATCCCGCCAAACCGACAAAACTCCTGATCTCAGTCACGGTCTTTGGCCGTTCCCATGACAACACCGTCTCTACCTTTGCTGGATCCACAGCTATACCTTCTTTAGAAATCACATGGCCCAAGAATTTTACCTCTTCGAGCCAAAATTCACACTTAGAAGGGTTGGCGTACAACTTTGTCTCTCTCAACACTTGTAAAACCTGACGCAAGTGCCCTTCATGATCTTCAGCGTTCTTTGAGTAGATCAGAATGTCGTCGATAAACACCACGACGAATCGATCCAAGAACGGATGGAATGTCCTGTTCATGTAATCCATGAAGATAGCAGGTGCGTTTGTCACCCCAAATGGCATCACTAGATACTCATAGTGTCCATAACGAGTCCGGAATGCCGTCTTCTGGATATCCTCAGTCTTTACTCTGATCTGATGGTAACCCGACTTCAGGTCTATCTTTGAGAATATCGCAGCTCCTCGTAGTTGATCCATTAAATCATCAATTCTGGGTAGCGGATACCTATTCTTGACGGTTACTTTGTTCAGTTGTCGATAGTCGACACAAAGTCTAGATTTCCCATCCTTCTTCTTCACCAATAAGACGGGTGCTCCCCAAGGTGAAACGCTTGGTCGGATGAATCCTTTCGACAGAAGATCCTCAAGTTGAGACTTCAACTCCACCAATTCCGCAGGTGCCATCCGATATGGTGCAATCGAAATCGGTCCTGTTCCCGGTACGATGTCAATAGCAAACTCAATGTCGCGTACAGGCGGCAAACCAGGTACATCGCCAGGAAAAACATCCGCGAAGTCCCTCACAACTGGAATATTACTCACTTCCGAATTTCCTTTACTCTCCAAGCTCAACAAAACTGAATACTCTTGAGATCCTTCATTCAGAGAAACATTAATATGATTGGCGGATAGATACTCGGAAAGGTCCGAGTCAGGAAATACCACTCTCTTTCGGCTACAGTCCAGAAGACAATGGTAGTGGGACAACCAGTCCATCCCTAGGATAACATCTAGGTTCTTGAGAGTTAGGCACACTAGGTTAGCATGGTAAACTTTATCCCTATAGGTTACTGGGCAATACATGCATGCAGTATTGGCAAGCAGAGTTTTGGCAGGTGTGGTAACTATAAGATCGAAACTCAAAGCAGTAACGGGAAGTTTTAATCTAGTAGCACATTCCCTAGAGATAAAAGAGTGCGTTGCTCCGGAATCAAAAAGTACAGTTAGGAGATTACCGTCAATCTCGCAATCTCCCCTGATCAGACCATCAACATCTTCAGCTTCTTCACCATCCATGGTGTAAACTCTTGCCTTGGCAGCAGGACGCTTCCCACGAGCAGTGTTTACAGCTGGTTCTGTCTTAGGTGCTCTGCATTGAGCAGCAGTATGCCCCAACTTGTTACAGTTAAAGCATTTGGGCCTCATGTCAGTACAAGCATTGGCATAGTGCCCAGGCTGCCCACATCTGTAACAGGTCATCTCCCTGTTCACAGTCTGACCTCCAGAACCTCCAGCAGTACCCACCATGGGCCTATAAGATCCTGAAGCAATTCCTCTACCTGCAGGACGTTGATACGGCTTCCTACTCTGAAATCTCCCTCTGCCTTGAAAATTTTGAGAGCCCGACCTCATCGGCCCTCCTGTCCCAACACGGTTCAGTCTCCTGTTCTTCATTATCTCCACCTCAGTGGCTTTCTCAACCAAAGTCTGAAAACGAGTGATCCCCAACGGTTTCACCGAGTCTTCAATATCGGGCCTCAGCCCATTCACAAAGCGCTTGCACATGTAGGGTTCATCGACCCCATTGCGGAAGAATCGAAAGTGCTTGGCCAACGATTCCAGCTTGGCAGCATATTCCGGGATGGACATGCTACCCTGACGAAGTGTCAGGAATTGCGACTCACGCTCGTCCCGCGCACTATCTGGAAAATACTTTTCCAGAAAAGCAGCACGAAACGAAACCCAGTTCACTTCCAAGTTGTTTGCTTCCATCATTCCTCTGGCGCCTCTCCACCAGTACTCAGCATCACCCAACAGTAGAAAGGTTGCCATTCCCACCTTGGCCCCCTCAGCAGTCTGCAATACACCGAAGATCTTTTCAATCTCCTGGATCCAGAGATCCGCTTTGTCCGGGTCCGTACCCCCCGAGAATTTAGGTGGATCCTGTCTCCTAAAATCATTCAGGCCTCTGTTTTGATCCATTGTCACTTCCCTCTGGCGTTGGTGCTGATCACGTGCCTCCTCAGCAGCACGCCTCATAGCATTATCGTTTGCCTGTGCAGTCACAGCTTGGGCCATAGTGGCCATCATCTCAGCTAGTTGGTTAGCGTTCACCATGTTCTGCTAAATTAACAAACAGTTAGTGCTCATCATAAGATAGCATCTAATATAACTATACAATATGATTAAGCAATAACTTCAAACAATTCTAAGCGAAAAATCGCTTGGCAGACAATCAATTTTTACTCTTTGCAGAGTCACACAACCTAGCACAGAAGACCTATTCCCCAAAGACTCCCGAAAGACTCGACTAAGCTCTGATACCACAAATGTAACACCCCGATTTCGGTGGCGTCACTTTAGTAACCAAAAGAAAATACTTTAAGCGGAAAAACGTGAATTATTTTTTTTCGACAATATAACTGAAGACAGAAAGCAATAAAACTCCCCAACAAAAGATAAAAGGAACTACTATACAACTATATATACATGCCTCGTGTCGGGTGACAGAAAAAGTAACGCCCGAAGGCAATATGTACAGTCCAAAATAAAGATGCTGTGTCCGCAACACTAACCTACAAAAACTGAGAGCAAGTTGGCCCAGCGGCCTAAGAAAAGACCCCCTAAATCCAACCAGCTCTCTGTGATCTCCATAGGAAACCACACAAAAGCTACCGGTAGGAAAACTACCCGGTCCCCAAAAACGGAAACATGACGGTCAGAGCATCGACACAACTCCTACACTATCCCTACCCGAGGAGCCCACACTAGCACTCGATCCTACATGCTAGCGCGGTCGTCATCCGAATCTGCATCCAGGACGACTAGATCGGCGTACTCAACACTGCCCTCTCTGTCCACCCTAATGCGCTCCCGCACTGGACTCTCGGGCTCGGGGCCCGGAACGAGATCCGCAACGACAGCAGCAGCAGTAGACGGACTAGACTCCGTCGAAGCCCCACCTACTGGCAACTCCTCAGAAGGGTCCTCATCATCTGAAGGAGATGGTGGCGGTGGAGGTACTCCCAAGCCGGGTCCACAGTGTACTCCTGGAGGCAGGTTGAAGCTCACTATGTGCCTCCTCATTACTCCCTCCGTCAAGCGTCCAAATCGATCGACACGGTCCTCCATGATCCGACCGGTGTAGGTCGCACGGTGGCCCTCGGGATCGACCACCCATGCACCTGGGTCGTCTTGGTCAAGCATCTCGTACCTGGTCCCCCCTGACGGGCTGACCATGGTAAACCAATCCCCCATACTCATCTGACAAATGGCGTAGTCCGCCCAAACACACACAGCAGACGCGAGGGTCAACTCCAAAGAATTATATAATTAATAAAGCCAGATATAATTATAGAATAATATATACTCGCCTCTCAGGCTTATAAGTTTTGGAGTAGCTTCCTAGGGTTGCATGTATCACAATAAATATAAAGAGCCACAAAAACAAGTAGCATGCCTCAAAAAAATAGGATAAACAGTTACCAATCACACTCAGCAAACAAGTTAGCATGTATGTTGCATGAAATGCAATGCTGGGTAACAAAATGCATTCCGGAAGAAGGATGGACATCAACGAGACGGCCCTAACACCAGCCACGGTGGGTACCTTCCTGCTCGCGTGTCTCTTACACCACACAAAAGTAGTCAGATCAGCAGTGAACCCGTAGGTCTGCCATTCCGTCTGCTACTGAGGACCACCGTAGTGTCCTAAATATGGAAATCCGGGTCTTATGACCATTTTGGAATCCACCGAGGTCCGGTATCACGCCGTGTATTAACCTCAAAATGAGTGCATGAATGCAAGTGATTAGCCAAACAACGTCTCCGACCTCACCCGACACGTCGCCACGTGTTCTAGCTAACTTAAAGTCTCAAAAAAAAATACCCTAAGGTAAATGTCGATTCTGCGACAAAATACAATTAATCATAAACAAAAGAGTGCAATCACTCACGACAACTCTTCGAGTCATCAATGCTCTCACGAAGTCTCACGCTTCTGTGGAGTCTCACACATTCACAAAGTCTCACGCTTCAGTGAAGTTTTATGCTTTCACGAGGTCTCACGCCTCAGTGAATTTACACACTTGCACGAAGTCTCACGCTTCAATGAAGTTTCATGCTGTTCACGAGGTCTCACGCCTCAGTGAAGATCCATGCTTTCCACAAGGTCTCACACCTCAGTGGAGTATCACGCATTCACAAGGTCTCACACCTCCGTGAAGCTTCTCGGCTCATCCCTTGGATGGCTAAACAATTGCTCCCAGAGCGAATGAGTATTAACATACCCAAAACTCGAAATCTTTCCAACACTTGGATCCGACGACACTTCTCATTTTCCAAAACTAAACATCAATCCAAAGCTTGCATCAGTGATTGTTATCTTTATTTAAAGGTTTAGAGGTTGTTTAGTATCTTATGAATTTCTTAATAAAAATAGCTCTTTTTGTCTTATCGTATTCCCTAAGAGTTCAAAGTTCCCATAAACCCAAGTAATTCCCTGAGAAGGTCTCGATCCATTGGAGCATGACAAGGTCCGAACTCCGTTCGTCCTTTTTAAAACTCTCTCAAAATCTCATAAAAATTCGGCATGACCTGCCCGCAATCCTCACTTTTCAGAATCTCAGGTACAAGTGTAATAGCATCATTGAAACAGCTCAACCAAAAGACATAAACAGCATATTCCAACACATCCTAAGTTAACCATGTAGCACATAGCATGTGAATCATTTAGCACACAATATCATGGCATCAAGTACTCAACAAGTTCGGCCGAAGCCTCAGAAATCATTTCAGACATTTAGCAATTAGGTGCATAACACATAAATCAAGTCGAATTTCATCGACACCTAAAGCATTATCTAGTAATTCAGAGAGTAGCCCTCACCGGTGGGTCTTCCAGCTTCCTCCTCAAGATGTTCTCCAAACTCTTCTCCTTGATTTCTTGGAATCTCCTCAAACGAACCTTAAGCAAAAATCACAGAAATCAACACCAAGAGTCAGAAACTCAGCAATCAAAGAGTCCTAGGGTTACACAGTACACTACTACCTCTGTGGTACGACAATCTAACGCGTTAAGACAAGTTTTCGAAAAATCGGATTCTCCTCCCCCCTTGATATAGCTCTCGGCCACTTTCCTTAATTGGAAGGGTCGATTTTTCTTCGATCAAACTTGGTTCCTAGGTTAACATAAGCCGTAACTAAGACGGTTCTAGGCTCGGAAAAATTTTCGGATCGAAAACTGATATAGGGGTAGTTTGGTCATTATTTTTAGCTCAGAATTTCAAAATTGGATTTTTGAAAAACAAATTGGATGGGGACGTCCACAACGACGTTTATGACGACAAATCCTACTAGCACTAAGCCAAGTCGATAGATTAGAGCGTAAAGGTTGCGACTTTGGCGAAAAATGGGTATTTAGGGTAGAAATTGATCCCGGCGGCATTTCGTCGACATTTGACAAAATCTAATCCGCAGAACACGCTCAGGAGCATGCAGGGAAGAAGTTTAGACGCTGAAATCAACTGATTTGAACAGTTTTTCAAAAACCTCAAAATTTTGAACTCAGAAAGTCGCAGGAGAAATGGACAGAAACGACGATTCGAAGGAGAGTATAGATTACCTACCTCGAGGTCTTCGATTAGTGACGAACGGTGAAGCAAACGGGCAAGAAACGACGAAGATCCGGATCTCTCTCTCTCTCTAGAAACTCGCGGCTTGGAGGGGTGGGGAAAATGGGTTTTGTGAAAAAAATCTAATTTTTCAACTATTTATAGGTTTTGGAAAAAACGGAAAAATGATTTTTTTGCGATTCCGATTTTTCCTGCGCGTTCCTCTGCGCATTCTAAGATAGGTTCTGGCGACAGAATTCCAGAACTCAAAATAGAATTCTTGGAATTAAACCAAAAGATCCAAAATCGGCATAAGTCGGTGTAAGTCGGTTTATCCCGAAAAACTACTTTTTGCAGTGATCGTCGGATGAGAAAACTTCCTTCTGAAGAAAGATTAGGAATGATGAGAGAAGTAGGAGAACGCGGGTGGAATCTTCATTTGAGTTTCCGGATAGAAAAAGTCTTCATCGTCTGTCGATCTTAGGTTTTTCGAACTATCAGGGATTCCGTTTCGGCAAACTTCCGAGAATTGGAATTTGACGTTCGTACATTCCAGGATTTCGCATCGAAATGGTTGTTTAAGGACGGAAAAGAGAAGTTCTAACATTTCTCTGAGGATTTGTGGAAATTAGTTTCCATCGTGTCCTAAAGCGTAAATTAACTATTCACTAATACCTTCGACCTAGGATTTAGCGTATGTTAATCGTGCTATAACCCTTTCGGTTTTTCGATACATTCTTGGACTTTTCCTGAACCTCTTTCCTTCCCAAATTTATCTTAATCAAATAACTCTTTTATTTTATTCACTTATCCAAAACGTTAAAACTTGGGCCTTACAAAGTCTTCCACCAAAAGAAATGTGTTTCTGTTTCCAGGAAGAGAGTCTCCCTTTCAGCTTACTGACAACCGGCTCCCACAGTGCCAGACTATTCGATTTTCCTCCCACTGGAATGCCTAGATAGATGAATGGGATGCTCATGATTTTACAGTGGAGCACAGCTGCAAACCTGTTAAGATCCTCCAAACCCACGGCCACCCCCGCCAGCTTGCTTTTATGAAAATTGACTTTTAAGCCGGAAATCAATTCAAAGCACCGTAAGAGACACTTCAGAGTTATCACATTTTGTACTGTTGCATCCCCTATGAATACTGTGTCATCTGCGAATTGTAACATTGAAATAGTAACCTCCGCATTTTCGCCAAATTTAAATCCCTCAAATTTGCCTAAATTCAATGCACTGTGAAATAACCCATTTAGTCCCTCTGCCACAATCAAAAAAAGAAACGGGGCAAGTGGATCCCCTTGGCGTAATCCTTTTGACATCCTGAACTCGTCACAAGGGCTACCATTCACCAGAACTGAAACTGAAGCGGAGCTAATACAGTTCATGATCCAGTGAATCCATTTCCTACTAAAATTCATTATGTTCATCATATATTCTAAGAATTCCCAACTTACTGAATCGTATGCTTTTTCATAGTCAACTTTAAATACCAGAGTTGATTTCTTTGCTTTTTTTTTGCAACATCCAGCACCTCATTTACTACAACCACACTGTCAAGCATATGTCGACCACCCAAGAAAGCAAACTGGTTGTCATAAATCACCCGCGGGAGCACCCTTTTTAGTCTTATTGCTAGTAGCTTCGACACAACCTTATACATACAGCCTATCAAGGATATAGGCCGGAAATCATTTAAGCTCAGTGGGGAACTAACCTTCGGAATCAGCACTATAAAGGAAGCATTGCTGCCCCTAGGCCATGCACCCCTCCTCCAAAAGTCCTCAACAACTCTCTGAAAATCATCTTTGAGCAGATGCCAGAACTTCTGAATGAATTTGAAATTAAACCCATCCGGTCCTGGGCTTTTGTCCCCTCCACACTCCCAAACAGCTTCCTTCACTTCAAACTCCTCAAACTGACTTGTTAAAACCTCATTATCTTCCTGTGATAACGTGTTAAACATCACCCCATTCAGTTGCGGACTTGCCCACGGATTTGCTGCAAACCGTCTTTCAAAGAAACTCTTTGCCTCTTCGTTAACCTTCCTCGATTCTTCTTCCCACACACCCTCCACCATCAATCCTACAATGGAATTTGTGCGCCTTCTCCAATTAATAAGAGAATGAAAATAACGAGTATTTTGATCTCCTTCCTTGAGCCACTGAGATCTTGATTTCTGACATAGTAGTGATTCCTGTAATTTTAAAATCTGCCAAAAATCATCTATTACTGATTTGCGCAAATTTACTTCTTCCTCAGATAATCCACTCTCCTCCTCTTTTCTGTCCAGTTCATTGATCCTGGCAACTGCAGTATCTCTTCTATTCCTCAAGTCCCCGAACACCTCATTATTCCACCCCTTTAGTTTTGATTTCAGACCCTTTAACTTTTCTTTGAGTCTGAATGCCCCCCATCCAGTAACTTGTTCTTCCTCCCAAGCTTTTTGCACAAAGCCCTCAAGCCGTGGATCCTTCATCCAACAATTCAACACTCGGAAGGGCTTTGGACCCCAATCCTGATTATTTGTCCTCAGTAATAAAGCACAGTGGTCTGATATGTCTCTGCTGAGGCCAAGTTGTGTTGAGTGAGGCCAATGAGCAAGCCACTCAGGAGATAGCAAGAAACGATCAATTCTGCTATGTGCTTGGCCGTTTGGCCTGTACCAGGTAAATTTTCTTCCAGATAGTGGAAGATCAATTACCTCAAGCTCCTCAATAAAACTATTAAATTATGTTGTATCTCTCCTTTGAGCACCTGTGTTTACCGCCACCCCCCTACGTTCTTCATCAGACCGAACAGAGTTGAAGTCACCACCCAAGCACCAGAGAACTGCCGGGCAGCTACGCTTCCACTCTATTAGTTCTCTCCACAAGAGCCTTTTCTCCTCAATCCTGCAAGGCGAATACACATTTACCACCACAGAAATTTCAGTCATATCACGCCACTTCCCTATTAGACCAATAAAGCTTGGCCTAAGGATGCAATCTTGCAAAGTAAAAACCCCTGTCTTCCATACACATACTAGTCCTCCCCCTCTGTTTACCGCCGGAGAAGCTCGCCACTCAAAGACAGAATCACCCCACAGTTGCGAACAAATACTCACATCCAGTACTTCCAACTTTGTCTCCTGTATGCATATCATGTCTACTTGTTCCTTGGCCACAAGTTCTCGAATTGTTCTCCTCTTGGCCCTGCTGCCAAGACCTCTGACATTGAAGGATACAATCTTCATGGGATACATTCAGAATACCTGATTGGCTCACAGCCAACCTGCCCTCTTGCCTCAGCTTCATCCCGAGTTTCCAGTTCGGTTAATCTCCTGATGATTTCATCCTCATTACCCCTTGCCGTGACACCAATCTCTTTTCCTAGTAGCCACAAGCGTGATTGCCTGGGTCTTATCTCTCCCCAACATTCGACACCCCCCTTTGTGCGCTGGGTTGTGCAGGATGGGTACCTACATCGCTTTTGTTTTTTGAATTCGCCCTGCTTTGAGGGCGTCGTAGGAGCCTGAAAGGATTGTTCATCAGCACAGCATCATCATCAACACGCCTTCTGGAAACAATTTGATTATGCTGAGCTCTTCCCAGCTCACTAATCAATGGTGCTTCCTTCAGACCTGGAGAATTTATCACTATTTCTCGATTATTCTCCTCTACCTGCTCCATCAGTGTGTTATTATCCTCCAGAATATCATCTTGCTGCCCCACGTTTCTGTTTGGGTCTGTTATATTGTCCACAGTCCTAACTGAGTCCAATATAGTTGTTGGGCCAAGGCCCACATTATCAGGATTAGGATTCAAAGGAACAACTGTTTCAGCCTCATGCACAATCTCCAAATTACCCTCTAATTGATTTTCTGGCGGGGCCCTCTCAACAACAACTTCCACACCCTCCAACTGATTTGTTATTGGGTCCACCATAGTCAACGGATTCTCCTTAATTCCCTCAATCATTGATTCCTCAATAATTGGTCCCTCGATGTGTGCAATTGGAGTAATCACGCCGTCATTGGAACCTGGTGAATTACTCGCTTCTAGAGAATGATTAATGTCTTCATGATCACCGGCCTGACCCTCAACATTCTCCGGCCAGATCCCATCGTCGTCCCCGTCAGATCCCTCCATCTCCGACGACATCATCATCCCTGCATTCAACGACCACCCAGATCTAACTTCATCTTCGTCCCCCGAATCCTCCATGTCGCAGCAAGTTGGGCACCTTACTGTGCCTGCTTCTTCAAATATTCTTAGAGTAAAATACACTCACCCCCCTCAAGATTTGCAAGAATGACACTCCACCCCATTCTTTTTAAAAATCTACACTCCACCCCATTTTTTATAAAGGCAAATTTTAGTGACGAAAACAAATTCCTCACTACTAAAAACTAATTACTAATTAGTAAAAATTTAAATAAATTTAATGCATATACACTATCATACATTAATTTATGAAAATAATTTTACTGAATTAAATTTAAAAAAACCATTCACTCTGTCTGTTAAGTCCACGTCTCATCTATCTCCAAATCATATTTCTCACCACAAACGGCCACCACCAAGCCTTTACTCCCTTTAACACGGCTCCACCGTCCCACAATGTGAAACCCCATGGCACCTCCATGCCTCAAAGTTTTGTTGCGACCTGAACCCCAGAACGTGAATCGCACATCCCTAAAGCCACTTGTTCAACTACTTCTTGTGAATTTCACCCTTTGAAGTTGTGAGCGAACGCTCTATTGGTCTTAGATATTGTTGGATTTTGTTAAAAACGATGCTCCACCGCCTCGTTGGGCTCTAATAACCTCAGATCCACTTCATATTTTCATAATTTTGTTTCTCTATTTTCTTCACCCATTTGTGTTGCTTTTTTGGCCTACAACCCAATTTTGAAAATTGGAGGTATAAAGAGATTATTTTGATTAAAATTGAATTATTACCAAATATGAAAACACAAGCATGTTTCACTATGTTCGAGATATGGTTTGTAAATCGGGCAGGTGTGCTATTGCATAATTTGCATTATGAATTTACGGAGGAAAAACGCGATTGAGAGAATGAGGAGGATTGTGATGTTTTCATTTTTAAATTTATTGGATTATATTGATTTTTTTTTTGAAATTATTGATTAACAATTTAAATAATAACTAATTATTAATGAAAAATATTTTTCGTCACTAAATTTTCCTTTATATAAAATGGGGTGGGATGTAGATTTTAGATAAGAATGGGGTGGAGTGTAATTCTAACAAACCTTAAGGGGGGTGAGTGTACTTCATATTCTTATGGTATATGTTGTGCCATTGATCATAATCTTCCTTGCCCATGATATAAAATCCAAGGCAGTTGTTTTGATCTGGACACCTGCAAATTCCAATACAGCAAACAATTTAGTCTCCTCATCTATCTTGATTAGATCCCCCACTGGTACCAGAATATTTCTCAGGCATTCCTCCGTCCACAGATGTAATGGTATACCTGTACAGCGAACCCATGTCATGCGATTCGTCATAGCAATATCTATCGACCCAGGGCGAATATTACTCATATACTCTTCAATCCATCCATTCGCTCCCGATAAAGCCTCCTTCAAGTTCAGATCCTCCGGGCCCGAGATCAGCACTTTATCATCCCCCATGTAATGAATACGGACCGTGTTATGGCCTTCCAGCATGAATGCATCATGCAGTAGAGGAAGCATTTCAAGATTTTTGACCGTCCCCACCATGCTCCTGCTAATCCAGTCCTCCACCGGTGGTATCTCTGAGCCACACCACACTTCTGTGCTTGCCATCTTTTGATTTTCTACCTTCCCCCCCTGATCAGTGACCTTCGCCTTCAGCCCCATCGTGACCGCTTGTGCATAGGAGTGATAGTGAGTTTTCCTTATGCTCGAGACCTTTCTTGCTCCTGCCCCTTTGTGACCTTCGGTTTTCCCTCCTACCTTTCTATGGAGTGTATCTGCCAGCACCTTGTTTACTCTAGCAAACCTTGCCAGATTCACTTGGACCTTTTCTATCCAATCACAATCTGATTTAGTCTCCTTTCCAGATCCTTAACGTCTTTCACGTCTCTGAAGCGTACAAAACCGAACCTCATGCCCTTCTTGGACCTCCGTGCTGGTATAAAGACTTCCCACACCTTTTCATATCTCTGAAAGACTTTCCACATTGCTTCTTCTCCAAAGCTATCCGGGAAATTGGAGAAGAAGAATGTTGAAATGTCCCCTCTCTTTCTGTTTCTCACCATCGTCCATCCTTCTTCTCTTAAATCTTGTTGATTGTTCTGGTTTCTCCTCCTCCACTCCCAACTCCCACTCCCTCTCACTCCATCTTTCTCTCTCATTTATACTTTTAATGACAACAAGATAAATTGTCTAAAGCCTCTTTCATAGTTGTGTAAAATGCACATCACTTTTAGCCACCAACCTTCTTCCTCTCTCCTATTTCTTTCTTTTAGCCTAAAAGGACACTCATATTTTATATTTCCAATGTTTTTATGTGTAAATTCCAACAAATCTTTATATAACTTTTACTTTCCACTCATCTCACACCCTAAAGTTTTAAATTCCTTTCTGAACAGACTTCCATAATTACACCTAGTGATTACAACAACAATCGTTTTTGTTTCTCACATTTTAAGCTCAACCACAAAGATCATCACGATATGCAAATATGTGTATCAATAAAAAGGTGTCAATTAGCTCCCTAAATACTGTAGACACTACACCCAGAGTATTGAAACAGAAAAATCATCTCATTAGTTATAAAAATATTTTTGCAAGCCACACTTATACAAGGAGGTTCGAAATTGGAATAAGCATCTTCGTGGCCTCTGTGTTCATCAACACATCATTTGAAAGCATGTCTACTTCATTGGACCTAATAAAGTTCATATTGAACATCGTATGACATAGAGAAAAGGGATAGGCTTTTGTTTTCTACTATTCGAGTTATAGAAACAAGAACAAGTTGTAATTTATTGAGTTCTTGAACCCCGCAAACCATGTTTAATGCAAATTAACGTGTTGGGTTTAGAAGAAGAAATTCCACCTTACCGGGTTCTTGAATCCAACAATAATTATTGTGTACCGAGATTAGAACCCGAAAACAACTCCAACGTCTCGAGAAGTAGAACTCATAATTGTCTTACACATTTCTTCCTAAAATTACCAAAATTAAATGTCAAAATTCTAAATTACATACATGGAAATCAAGAACTAGGTAAAACGTAGATCTGCTCCACTAAACTCGGAAAGAGCTTCTTGGTCGAGGAGAGGGAGAAATGGTGAAAGTTATGGTGAGTGAAAATGGTGGAGAACGATGGTGAGAGATGGTGGAGAATGATGGTGATGAAAAATGGTGGAGAGTGAACATGAGGGAAATTGGTGGGGAGATGATGAGGGTGTTGAGAGAGAGTTATTGTGAAAATGAAGAGATGATGAGAGGGTGGGTGGGGGGGGGGGGGCGGGGTGTATGAGTGGTGATCGGGTGTGAGGCGAGGGGTAGTTTTGGACTTTACAAAATAAAGGGGGGAGAGGGTGATTTGGGTTGGGAGTGAGAATCATTGCCCTTAAATATTGAGTTTTGATTCACTAACACATCATTTTCTCTACCATCTCATTTTCACTATCTTTCTCTTATCTCTCACTTCTATTCCTATCACGTCGCCCATCATATCTCACTTTTTTCTATTTTTCCTTCTTAAATCTCATGGTGGAGGTGTGCTTTATTGATGAACAAAACTTTATTGTTAAATATTAGATTGATGATCAATGTGATCGGTTCAAAGCTTTCATTAAGGAAAATGTTATGATCTTCGCATTAAATCCACTCACACCTCAATGATAGAAATATGATACTAGGTACATTCATTCATTATTAACGGTCAATTTTGAAGAAAAAAGATTATTGCTATTTATCTATTTACTTATTATTTTAAGAGAGCATTAAATGATATTTTTTTCAAATAATACCCTCGTGCGAGTAATAAAAGAAGAAAGATAAAATACATTTCATAGGGTAAAATAAGAAAATAAATAAACTTTTTTTAAAGTTTACAACATCAACTGCACTCCTTTATATGTATGTTTCTTATCTGGACGTTAAATAAGAACGGAAGTAATATATAATATGATATGAGAAAAGAGAAATATAATTATAAAATGCGGGTAAATAAATATAGAATTGAAAGTTGGGGTGAATAAAACAAAGAAGTTCCTTTTTACATTATAAATTATATATAAAAAAACATTATAAGACAAGGAACTTTTCCTCAAGAAGTTCTTTTTTGTGTTAAATTGCACTTTACTCACTCAATTTAACTCGAGTGTGCTGAATATTAAAAGTCTTCTTAACTTAGAAGTTTAAATAACCACTTTTACTACCGCCACCGTCACATGTTTGAGTGGAGTTCATTTATCGTGAAAGAAAAATACAATTTCCAAATGATTTTGCATCAGATACTCTTTTAGAAGTCTACGCTCTATGATAACTTTTCTATCCAATTATTTTAAGAATTGTTTTAAATATCTTGGTTCGAGTCTTACACTAAAACAAAGATATTTTTTGGTATATCGGAAAGTTAAATTGCACCAGATAGGAATTGATCCCTGGACCTCCCCCCTACCCAACCCTATGTCTCCCAGCTCCTAACTACCAATTGAGCTATCCTACGGGAACAGATGAAGATATTTTTGAGTCAAATTAAATTACTTCCCATAAAAGATAAATTTATTAGAGCAAGAATGAGATAATAAAATAAGAATTAATTACTTAATCCCTTTATCAATACTTAAGATTAAGATTTTGTTTGGTAGATTTGACATGAAACATGATACATATGTTTTGTTGTATTTGTCATATTTTTAAGATGGAAAAAAATGATATAAGACTCATGAAATAATACATTTTAATTTCGCGGAAAAGAGTAGAATAGAAGAGAATATAACATATTACTCTCTTAAATATTTTACACTTTAAAAAATGTCCTTAATTTATATTTAAACTCTTTTGTATCTAAATAGTTTAAAATATTTTCTTAAAGTGAAAATCACTTATTATATCTATAGACAAACATAAATAATTTTCTACTTTTAAAAATGACACTTAAAATAAAATTAATTATTTTCTCAAAAGTGAAATCACTTTCTTTAAGCAATGACCAACAAACCAATCATTTTTCATTTAAAAGTGCATTAGAAAGAATTCATTTTTCGAAAAGCTACTATAACAAGTGCGTTTGCTTCAATTTATTTTTAGAAAAATCATTTTTTTCTTAAAATTGAAAGATGTATGTTCCAGCTTTTTAAAATTATATTTTTTTAGAAAATGAAAATATAATAGATAGAAAGAGTTCTTGAGAACACTCTCTCTCAAGTGAGGTAAAACAACAAAGGAAACAAACATAAAAAAATAGAATATTAAAATAAAAACATAACAATCTAAAAACAGGTGAATAAAACTGCCTAGAATCACAAAACAAACGAGTTCTGGACCAGGAAACATGATACACAAGGTAGCTAGTAAAAAAAGAGAGCATTAAAATTATTATTTTAAAAAATATAAAAATAAGTTATTTATATGCAATCGCAGATTAGATTTAAATTGCTCAGTCCTGTTATTGATCATCCTTCCCTTATACACCAAATGGTAATAAATTCACAAGTCATTAATGATCAAAGATAAACTAGAGTTCAAAAAAAAAAGATAAACTAGCAGCATGGCCAATACGACGAATTCAAAAATCAAAATAGATACAACATGTATATAAGCTGCTTCTTAGAAATAGTTAATGGTGGCAAGCAGGTTACAATTGACTCGAGTGAAGTTGACACTAGCAAGCAAATGCCAAACAACAATGCTGGTTGATCGTTGCTTGTAGTGTGCTTATGCATAATAGTTCAAGCTTGCTTTCTTCTTTGCTTGGACTTGAATGATACCCTCATTGAAGTCCTCATGGTTCACCTGTCATTGGACAAAAAACATATTTACTGATTATTTCCACATTAGCAAAGACATTTCATATCATAAATTCTAGCTAGATCCAAAAAGTCATGGCATTAAGCAAGCCAACAGAAAACAAAAGAAAGAAATATCCAAACAGAAATGACAACCCAGTAAACTTGTGCAATATTAGTGAATAGGTCTTGGAAATTAGTTCAGGATTAGAATCTCATTGACCTTATGTGTGTTGAGGTAGACTGTATTGGGATAAAACATATCTACAAAGAGTCGAATAATTTGGCTGATTATTTAGCCAAATCGGGGTGCAATCGGGTAAGCCCTGTTTGGGCTATGATGTGAGTTGGTCTTTTACTTTTTTGGGTGGCTGATCATATTACCCTCCTTTCTTGCTACTCCTTCTTTTATGTTTTTTGTGATTACTGGTTGGTGTTTTTATGCCTGCTAGTGCTGGTCCTGTGTTCTCTCTTGCTTGAGTGTCTTGATCTGCATCTCTTTATCGAAGGGTGTTGGTTTGTGTTTTTTACGGGTTTGGATAGAAACTCTTTGCAGCACGGTTTTGGCTTGGTACTTTTGTGGATGTTTGGTCTATGCTATTCATCTCCTCTAGAGAACTTTTGCAGATGCTTGCTTCATGCTTGGAAAGCCTCCTCGCCTGGGCTGGAATTTTCCTGTCGAGCTTTCCTTTATTTTCTTCTCATGTTGCTTCTGTTTAAGTTTTTTGTTTTTGTTATTGTGTCAATGCTCTCCTTGTTGAAGCTTTAGTGTGTTTGTTAATTATCTTTTGTAATGTTTGTATATTGTACCGCTCATGAGAGTTTTGCTCTCATGTTATCTTTAATTTATATTTTATTTGTCGAAAATAAATTAAAGAATTTAAGTTCTCAGTGTAACAAAAAAAGAATTTCCGACGAATAGGTTATGTTGTTTTCAAAATAATTCCATCTTTAATTTTTTTTCACATATATATATATATATACACACATTTTTGGATCACTAATTTTTATTTTGTCATAATTATTATTTAACTTCGATATTAAGGTGACAAAAAATTGTGGAATAAAATTATCAAAAAAAAATTGTGGAATAAATTTATTTTAAATTAATATTTAAATGCAATCATGTTAATACAATTGTAAAAATTATTCGTTTTAAGGCAAGGTATTATCTTGGTTTTCGATGTAAAGAAAAATCTACATTGCAAAAGTTTTCTCTTAGGTAGCCTAGCTACTTAATAAAAATAAACTACATAACCGCCATTGGTCAAGAGAGAAAAATTATACAATCGAGAAAAAAAGTGATAAATTTTTCACTTATTAACCATATACAATGTCCATCTTAAACTACAACTTTCAATAATCTTGTTGTTAGTTTCAAACTACAGCTCATTGGTGAAATCCCTACAATCTTCTCCAGATGCTGTGAGCCTTTATACTGCTACATCAACACCTTTTATATACCCTTCTGTCCATTTAGGATTTGACAATGCAAAAGTTCTCATTCATGGTACAAATCTTCGCAAGTCCTAAATCTGCGATCTTAGGAGTGAGATCCTCATCCAAAAGTATATTATGAGGCTTAATATCCTAATGGATAATGTTGGTCGTGCAACCCTTATGCAAGTAGTCTATCCCTTTGGCTATGTCAACTGTGATCTTGTGTAAAGGAACTTGTCGAGAGAACCGTTCAGCGTGAACTCATATTTAAGAGCTTTGAAGGAGTCATCCAACAATACCCCACAAGACGAAAAATATTAATATGTCTTGTTTGAGTGGTTTCTCCAATCCTTAATGTTTCGACCTATTTGAGTAAAGGAACTTGTCGACAGAACCGTTTAGCATGACCTCATAAAAAAGAGCCTTGAAGGAGTCATCCCACAATTTAGTGGCGAAATTCCTACAATCTCCTCCAGATGCTTTGAGCATTTTTTTATTGCTCGTCAACACCTTTGATATTCCTGCTTTGAGACTTTTGACGATTTCACGGTGGCACGATGGAAAAGGAAGATGAAATAGGGGAAGATTCATGGATCTGCTTGAGGCAAAAACCTGGTTTGGCTATCGATGGGTTGTTTTTTGGATGTGGTGTTTGCGTCTGGATGGTTTCTCTCCATCATCTCCTTTCTATCTGTTTGTGGCCAACAACTCTAGACAACATCACCTTTTAAAGCACGATTGTGCACAACTAATTGTTGCATTTTCTATAAATAGCATATCAAATTGTGTGGCAAGCCCACTTTTTGTGCACACCAGTTGATTTTGTTGTGATGGTTGGGTTTTGTGCTATTTTTAGTGGCTCTGGTTTGTTGAAAGGCTAGTGGCTAGAGTTGGAGAAACTAAGGGGTAAAGAAATACATAGATCCTACGAAAATGATCCATACCTCATTTGTTGAAAAACTGTAACTTAAAGAAAATATGTTGGACGAAGTCTTTCTCAGACCAAACCCCTACCAGTCCAGTCTTAATACTCTGACATATGTCCATCTTGAAGAACGAAATTAGGCCCTTAAGGGGAGCATATCTAGTGAGAGAGGTAAGAGAACCAAGTTATAACCATCAGATTAAAATTAGTGGCTGGGTTTTAAGGAAAAGTTTGTTTCCCATATAATTTTAAGAGAAAATTGGACACATGTGTGCAATAGGGATAGAGGCTCCAAGGATGTGTGATGCATGTCATGTTTAATACCTTTAAAAATTTTAGATAATAATAGATAAAAATTAATCCTCTCCCTCTCACTTAAATAATACTCTTTTTACTATATGCTTAATTGCAACTTTAGTCCCTGATGTTTTAAAAAATCATGATTTTAGTCCCTCACCTAATTTAATTACAAGAATAGTCCCTCACGTTCCCTCCCGTTTGCAACGTTAGTCCTTCCGTCTAATTATTAACGGAGAAGGCTTATGTGGCAACGCACATCCCTCTCACGTTGCCAAGAAAAATGGTTGAACTGCACTTTTGGTCCCCTACTTATACGCATTGTGTAGTTTTGGTCCTTAGAGTTCAAAAGTAACATTAACATTAATAAAAAACAAAAAAATGATGACTTTTCATCTTCTTTAAAAATTGCATTCAAATTAAAATTTATTTTACTATCCCTGATTATGATTTTATAAAATATTTATTTAAATTCTTAATAAGTAATGTTTTGATAACAATCATAATTGTTTCGCTTTCTATCCTATATAATTTAAATTGAAATTATTTATTTATAATCCCCGATGTTTGTTATCGATATCTTTTGTATTAGTTTGAATGTATTGATTAAAGATATTTTTATTATTCTATAAAATATAAACAAATCAGCACACATATTTTTAATTATTTAAAATTAAAATTAACTTTACTATTCCTGATTATGATTATATAAATATGTAATTAAATTCATTTTCAGGTATTTCTTTTGTTTTTTATTAATTTGAATGTAACTTTTGAACTTTAAGGACCAAAACTGCATAATGTGTATAAGTAGGGGACTAAAAGTGCAGTTAAACCATTTTTCTTGGTCACATGAGAGGCATGTGCGTTGCCACATAAGCCATCTCCGTTAATAATTAGACGGAATGACTAACGTTGCAAACAGGAGGGAACGTGAGGGACTAATCTTGTAATTAAATTAGGTGAGGGACTAAAATCGTGGTTTATGTAAACGTTAAGGAAAGTTGCAATTAAGCCTTTACTATATATGCCCGAGACCCTGTAAAACATTACAACACTAATCTAAATAAAAAATATAAATGAAGAACAAATTAAACTCCCTTGAAAAAGAATACAAATTAGGTGAACTTCACCAAAAAAAGATAAACTACATTTGGATTTGGATCTTTTTATGTAACATGATATTGTCACATAAAAATTGTGTCTATTAAATTATACCTATATATAGAATCCTAATTACTAAGGGTCTGTTTGGTACGCTGCATAGTATAATGTCAGATAGTATAATGCCTGATTGTATTAGGCCTGATAGGATAGGGCCAGATAAAATTTTAATACTATACAGCGTTTGGTCATACACTGTATAATTTGGTGGCGACTCTGGTGGCAAGGTAGTGGTGGTATTGAAACGTGATGATGATGGCAATGGTGGTGGATGGTGGTGGCAACGACGGTGGTGGCAACGACGGTGGTGGTAATAGTGGCGGTAGTGGCGATGGTGGTGGTGGTGGAGGGTGGTGACAGTGGAGGGTGGTATGGGTGGCGGCAGTGGTATTGTGGTGGTGGAGGGTGGGGGCGGCGGCAATGGTGGTATAAAGGTATCAATGATGGTGGTAGTGGTGGAGCATGGTGGTTGTGGCGCCGATAGTGGTGGTGGTGATGGCGACACTGGCGGCAGGGGTGGCGGTACTGGTGGCGGTGGTGGTAGAGGGTGGTGGTGGCGGCAGTGGTAGTGGTAGTAGTGGCGATAACTAGAGCGTGGTAGTGGTGGCGGCGAGAGTGGTGGTGGTGGCGGCAGTGGTGGTTCCGGTAGTGTAAAGGCAGTGGTGGTGAAGGGTGGTTGTGGGGGTGGCGGTGGAGAGTGGTGGTGGCGACAATGGTGGTGGTGGTAGTGGCGGCGACGGTGGTTGCAGTGTTGGTGGAGGCGGTGGGTGTGGAGGGTGGTTGTGGTGGCGGGGACGGTGGTGGTGGTGGCGGCGACAGTGGTGGCGGTAGTGATGCTGGTGGGGGTGGTACTGGTTGCAGGGGTGGTGGCGGTTTGAGAGCTCTGGAGAGAAGAACCACCCTGGGCCGCCGCCAGGGGGTGGTGTGGAAGAGTCTTCGAGTGGACCTGCCAGACGGAAGCTGTCCTTCCGTGACAAGCTGATGGGCAGGGGGGGAGGGGGAAGCCCCACCGCCGCGGAGAGCATCAAATCTTCGAGAAGAGGGGAAGATGACGGTAAGCTACGCCAATGGCAATGATCACTTGCCGGAAGTGATGGTAACAGAAGACGTCTTGAAGGAACTATGTGCCCCATGGGAGGAAGCCTTAGTGGTCACACTCTTGGGAAAGAAGCTTGGATACAGGACCATGAAGTCCAAACTAGCAAGTTTGTGGCGGCTGTCAGGCGACTTTGAGCTACGGGATGTAGACAATGGTTTCTATATGGTGAAGTTTGATAACCAGGAAGATAGGGCAAAGGAGATGGACGGGGGCCCCTGGATGGTGTTTGATCATTATCTTGCTGTCTCCACTTGGTCCCTAGAATTCATCTCGCCAGAAGAAAATTAAAGGTCACAAAAACCCTAGCATGGATTCGGTTTCCTGGGCTAAATATGGTGTTCTATGACGATAGTTTTTGTTGGGGCTTGCGTCGGTGATTGGAAAAGCTGTGAGGGTGGATACAAACACTCTGAATGCTGATAGAGGGCATTTTTCCCGTGTATGTGTGGAACTAGACCTGACTAAGCCTGTCATCGAAAAAGTTAGAGTGTAGGGTTTCTGGCACAGAGTGGAGTATGATGGGTTACACATTATTTTATCCAATTGTGGATGCTATGGTCATATGGGAAGGCAATGTGTGCTAACGGTGCAACTCCTGGAGAAAGTCATCAACTCGACACCTGGGAAGAAGTAGGCTTTGGTCGCTGGCAATGATGCAGCACCGGTGATAATTACTCAGTTGGAAACAGTTACGAAAATCACGGTGACGAATAATGCAGTTAAGGTCACCAGTGAAATTGGTGAGCCAATTAATGCTCAAACTGACAAAACAGAATCTACGGCACGTGGGGCAGGTACGGAGTCCACACAAATCCAGAAGGTGATTGAGGTCTTTGGGGAGTGGATGAAAGTTTCAAGGAGGAAGCCAAAAGCTTCCCTGTAACACCCCGATTTCGGTGGCGTCACTTTAGTAACCAAAAATCAAATAAAGCGGAAAAGCAGATATTTTTTTTTCTTTCGTTTTGCTTAAATAAAAAGACTTGTCGAATTAAAGACTCAACCCAATCGCGATTAACTATGACTAACATACAATATAAGTACAGCCCTCGCTGCAACTAAAAACATCGTCACGAGTGTCCTCAAGTGACGGAAAGTAACTGAAAGTGGTGCATGCAGCCAAATAAGTGCGACGCATAGTTAAAGTCATAACCTTTATAAATACAGTCCTCCTGAAAGTAAGTCAGCCCAGAACGGCCTCCAAAAGACCTCCTACGTCCGACAAACTCCCGGTGATCCTCATGGAAGAGAACCACACAACAAGCTAAATAGTCAGGGACCTACCCTGCCCCAAAATAAGAAATGACAATCAGAGCTTTGACAACGACACCCGATATACTACACCCCTAAGATCGACCCTCATCCGATCCTGCATGAAGTCCGGTTCCACGTCGAAGGCTCAGTAGTAGTCATTTCGCTCCGGGTCCTCCCCGAACGACGAACCATCATGAATCAGCTATTGATTGTCTGGCAGCAGGCCGACCGCCCAAACACAAACATGAACACAAAGCCAATGCGTGAGGGTCAACTCACAGTATATGATAAATAATACAAGCAACATGTGAAGAATAAGGGGGTATATATATATGTTGTATATATACATATAAGTTCTGCATTGCCTACCCTAAGGTATATACATGGCATGTTATCGAATCTCTAGTAACAACACAATATTCAATATCTCAACATTTCAACAAATAACATAACGATGTTCACCAATATCAAATCATCAAAATCTCAACATATGAAGTTAGGTGATAAGGTTAGTCAAACAATGTATCGTCCTCCCAACGCACAAGTGTCTAACTAAACAAATGTTCCATGTCGTTTGCCCTAGGGTAAACGACGATGAAATCTCACGCTTCCATGAAGTCTCACGCTTCAATGGAGTCTTACGCTTTCACGAAGTCTCACACTTCAATGAAATCTCACACATTCACGAAGTCTCATGCTTCAGTGAATCTTCACGCATTCAAGAAGTCTCACGCTTCAGTGAAGCTTCCCGGCTCATCCTTTGGATGGCTAAATAAACTGCTCAAAGAGCGAAGGAGTACCAATGTACTTGGAAACTTATAGTTCCCCGGCTTATCCTTTAGATAGCCAAACAACAAACTGCTCATCGAGCGAAAAGTACCAACGTACTTAGAAACTTATTAGTTTCCCCAAAACTTGGATTCGGCGACACTTCTCATTTTCCAAAACGTTATCCAAGCCCTAAGCTTTCATCTGACATTGTTATCATTATTTAAAGGGTTCAGAGGTTGTTTAGTGTATTATGAATTTTCCTTGTAAAATAGTTTCCATTTAGGTTTATCTCTAATCTTATAAGTTTAAAAGATCCCATCATCCCAAGTAACTCCCAGAGAAGGTCTCGATCCACTAAAATAATAAGGGTCCGAACCTCGGTTCGTCCCATCAAACTTTTTCCCAAATTCTCATCTTGAGTATGACATAACTACCCGTTTCCCCACACTCTGACGTTCCACAAATATTCGTATAATTGCACACTATAATCAATATAATCCAGCAAATCATGTGCACAAGTATTCACATAGCCTATGATTATCCATTTAGTAAGTACAGCATATGAATCAATCAATGGCAAATCAAAGCGATAAATAAATCCCAATCACCAATGTCGGTCGAAGCCTCAGAAAACGGAGGCACACGTCTCAATTAGTTCACTCGGCCGAAGCCTCCAGAAAACATTTCCTAGTCAATCAACAATCAAGTGCATAAACAATAAATCAAGTCGAATTGGTCGACGCCTAAAACATTAGCTAGCAAGGTAAGTTGCCCTCACCTCTAGTTCCTCCAGAATCACAGTGTAAGTCACACTCACAAGCTTGCTCAGTCAAGTCCAAGGTTTCCAGAAACGAACCTTAGAGCAAACAAAGCAAAAATCAAACAAAATAAGTCGGTACAATCGAAACAATACTAACTAACGTTAGACAAAGCTCAAGGAGCTTCCCCAAATGGATCAGTTTTGACTCGATTCAAGTTTTGTAAAAAAACACTTTATTCGCTAAAACGTGCATAACTCGAGCTACAGAACTCGGAATGACACGAAACCAAAGCAACAATTTCGACAACGGAGAGAGCTACGCTATAACTCAGGTCATACAGACCCAAAAATTATTTTTGGACACGGTACCATACCAAATAAGTTTCGGCCACTATCAAAATAGGGTTTCCTGAACTTTTTCTTCGATCTAATTTAATTCCTAGGTATTCTTAGGCGATATCTAGGCCAGGAAAACTCTCAGAAAAATTATCGGGTCGAAAACTAACACAAGGGTATTTTGGTCAGTGTATTTAGCCCGAAAACTCAAAGTCGGAATTTTGAAAAATAAATTTTATGAGCGTGTTCCTAATGACATTTATAACAACTAATCCTACTAACGCTAAGCTCAGTCAGGAGTTTTTGATTCAAAAAGCGAAGCTTTTACCCAAAAATGGGTTTTTCCAGAAAATTGGATCTCTGCGACGATTCGGCGAGATTCAGCAGAAAACAACCGGATATTCATGCTCTTGGGCATGTAGGCAATAAGTTTAGACACAGAAATAAAGTTATTTGAACACTTTTACAAAAAGCTCAAAACTTTGAGCACGGAAAGACATAGAGAAAAACGACATAATTTACGATCAGAGGTAAGGAAAAGCATCAGTACCTCGAGGCCTACGCGTAGCAACGAACAGAGCGACGATCACACAAGAATCGGCGAAAATCAATTCTCCCCTCCTTCCTCCTCAAGCTCTCGGCCGTGTGTGTGTGTTGGTGGTGATGATATTTTTTTTTTGATTTTTCAAGCTATTTATAGAAAATAGAAAACGCGGGAAAATGAATATTTCGCGATTCCGATTTTTCATGCACATTCCTCTGTGAATTATAAGATAGAATCTGGCGACAAAATTTCAGAACTTGAAATAGATTTCTTGGAATTTAAGCAAACGATTCACTAACGGTGTTAATCGATTTAACCCGAAAAGTTACTTTTTGCAGTTGATGTCGGATGACAAAACTTCCTTCTGAAGAAAGATTGGAAACATAGAAAGAAATGGGTGTACTCGTGTGGAATCTTCATTTGAAGCTCCGAATAGAAAGAGTCTTCATCGACAGTTTACTTTAAGGTTCTTGAGCTATCAGGGATTCAGTTTCGGCAAACTTCCGAGAATTGGAATCGGACGTTCGTACATTCTAGGGTTTCGTGTCGAAACACTTATCATGGAAAGGAATAAGAGAAATTCTTATATTCCTCTGAAGATTTTTTTGAGTTAGTTCCTATAATGCTTTAGGAGTAAATTAATTGTTTACTAACATTCTTGCCCTAGGTGTAAGCGAATAAGACTCGCGCTATAACTTATATCGACTTTAATACTATTCTTAGTCTTTTCCTGAACTTTCTCCTTCATAAATTTATTCCATTCAGTAAACACTTGTTCAGGTTTCCTTCACGATACATCGAAACCTAACCGTGGATAGGAATTTAATTAATTAATTATATAACTGAAATTTTGGGTCTCACATTCTCCGCCCATCAGGGAGTCAATAAAGGAAAAACTGACAAGGAAATGATTGGTAATCATGGGGGTGGAAAACCCAAAGAAAAATGGCAGAATCATGAGGTGAAGATCCCCAAAAAAACTGAATTACCGAGGTTTGACCCAAAAGCAACCACAGGTTTCAATGCTGGCAGTAATGGGACATTGAATGTGACAAAGAAAAGATAGGCTATTGGGAGTGAGTGGGAGAAGTTAAGTAACCCGAAGGAGCAAAATGTGGGGCCTGTGGACAGGCAGCAGCCAATTAAAAAAGGTGTTCAAATGGAGGGGCCACCAATAATATTTGGGGCCTCTACCAACCTAGAGGAGGAGACTGATGACTACATGACAAGGTTTAAAAGCATTGTGAACCAGGATAACAACGGGGATGGCTCAAGCAAGACTAAAGAACCTTCCATGAATGCAGGTTAACCTCCCTGGTCCGTGCCCAGGGCTTGGGTTTGGGGCCCCCTATCCATTAATTTAGTTTAATGATTGGTTTCGAAGATTTTAGTTTTGTTTCCTGGAATGTACGTGGAGCACTGCTTGAAGATGGCAGACTCTATGTCAAGAACATGATCCATCATAAAAAGCCAGACATGGTTTTTATTGTGGAACCTTGTTGTCAGTTTGAGAGAGTTCGGCGATTCTGGACCTCCATGGGCTTCACTTCTCTTTGTTTGCAAGAAGCGGAGGGATTTAGTGGTGGTATCTGGATTCTGAAAAATGACAGATCAGCCATGTCTTAGCGCCTGATTAGCCAACACCGTCAGGCCATTACCTTAGAGCTGTGGAGGGACAATGCGTCCTGGGCTTGCAGCGCAGTATATGGGTCTCCATATCCTACGGGGAGAGAAGTCTTGTGGCAGCATCTCCTGGACCTGAGGAACAACATTATTCAACCTTGGCTTTTGGTGGGGGACTTTAATGAAATCTTGTACCCATTAGAGGTGAGAGGTGGGGAGTTTGTGATGGCAAGAGCAGACCAATTTGCATCGGTGCTAGATTCTTGTCGACTAGTTGACCTGGGAATGGTGGGTGGTCCATTTACCTGGTTAAAAAAAGGAAACATGCTCACCTTATCCAAAAGACTTTGATCGTGCCCTAGGCGATGTGGATTGGCGGTTAGCTTTTCCGGAAGCTTATGTGGAAAACCTGAGTAGAATTCATTCCGATCATTCCCCTCTTTTGGTTCATTGTGGATCGTGGCAGGAGAGGTGGTCCCACCGTCCTTTCCGCTTTGTGGCAGCGTGGGTGGAGCATCCTGGTTACGCGGCGGTTGTCACTAATGCTTGGAGGAACCAAGAGGAAAATATCAACAGAAAGTTAGATAGGGTTCGCGAGGAGTTCATAACGTTCAACAGTGATGCCGGGGATGATCTTCAAAAGTTAGTTAATGAAGCCTTTCTCACGGGTACAGTGAATGGAGAAATTTTGGAGACATTGGTGGTGCTTATTCCAAAGATTGGCAACCCTTCTACCGTTCGTGAGTTTCGCCCAATAAGCTTATGCAATGTCACTTACAAGCTTATCACGAAGGTCCTGGTGGGAAGGATTAGACCTTTCCTTAATAATATTATTGGGCCGATGCAAAATAGTTTCTTACCATGGCGTGGAACTATGGATAATGCTTTTGTAGCCCAGGAGGTTGTGCACTATATGAGTAAATCTAGCTCAAGGGTGGGGAGCCTGACCTTCAAAATTGACTTGGAAAAAGCACACGATAGTGTCTCTTGGAGTTTTTTCGAGGAGACCCTTGTGCTCTTTGGGTTTCCAGAGAAGATAGTGGAGTTGATCATGTGTTGTGTGAGCTCTTCTCAGATATGTATCCTTTGGAACGTAGATCGTCTTCCTACCTTTAAGCTTGGGCGTGGTTTGAGGAAAGGGGACTCAATTTCCCCCTATTTGTTTGTGCTAGTTATGGAGAGGCTTTCTATCCGGATCCATCAGTTGTTTGATAGTGGAGCTTGGAACCCGATTCAAGTTGCTCATGGGGGTCCCCCAATCTCGCATCTCTTCTTTGCGGATGTCGTTATGTTGTTTTGCAAAGCTAAGATAACCCAGGTTGAGTTGGTGGCGGATGTGTCGAGGAGCTTCTGTGAGAGCTCGGGATTGAAAATTAACATTGCAAAATCTAAGGCTATTACTTCTAAAGGGGTGCGACTTGAGGTTAGAGACCAGATTCAAAGCATTGCTCCAATTCCCTTTGTGAGAGACTTAGGCAAGTACCTAGGGATTCCTCTCAAGGGTAGGAGCCTGAAAAGCAATGATTTCAACTTTATTCTTGATAATATCCAAAAGCGCTTGTCAACCTGGAAAGCGAGTATGCTGAACATGGCGGGGAGGCTTTGTTTGGCACGGTCAGTTATGGCCTCAATACCAACCTATCTGATGTAGGTCTTCTGGATGCCAATGGGTCTCTTGGAGAGGCTGAATCAAACTATCAGGAGGTTCTTGTGGGCTGGTCGAGCTGGGAGTAAAGGGTGGAATTTGGTTAATTGAAAAACTGTTACAAAGGAGAAGAAATATGGGGGACTGGGGGTTCGGGACATGCGGTTAGTGAATACATCGCTCCTTGGTAAATCGGTTTGGAATATGATAGACTAGCCTGGAAAACTTTGGGTAAGGGTGATGTCTCAAAAGTACCTTGCGGGCACTTATATTCTGTAGGCACGGGCAACCACCTCAGCGTCCCCAGCGTGGAGAGGGATTTTGAAGGCTAGGGATTGCCTCTGTGATGGGTTTCGATTTCGGCTGGGGAATGGAAACTCCTCTCTTTGGTATGTGGATTGGAGTGGTGAGGGAAAGCTAGTTACGCGGGTTCCATTCGTGAACATTGCAGATACTAATGTGAAGCTTCGGAACCTGATTCGTGGAAGAACTTGTTGTCTGGACCAGCTTTATACTATGCTTCCAGATGATGCAAAGGAGAGCCTGCTCGGGATTGAGCCCAAATTGGTGGACACGCGTGAAGATGGTTGGGGGTAGGAAGCCAGTAACACGGGAAAATACACGGTGAATGAGGCCTTTAATTAGTTAAACTCTCAGGATAGGGGTGAGAGATCAACTTCTCGTAGCTGGAGATGGGTGTGGAGGTTGAGAGTTCCTGAGAAGGTCAGAGTGTTTGTTTGGATTATGCTGCAAGGTGGTCTCCAAACAAATGCAAACAGAAGTAGGTGTGGGATGGCGGTTTCTCCGGCGTGTTCTTGGTGTTCGTCGCTAGTGGAGGACACCATGAATTGTCTCAGGGACTGTCCCCATTCTAGGGAGATTTGGTCCCGGTTGGGAGCCATATCTTGGAGGAATTTTCGCCAAGATGATCTTTGGACTTGGGTTCATGGTCTCTCGTGTGGTTCGCAGGGTACAAAATTCTTGGGTGCTCTCTAGGGGGTTTGGAAGTGGAGGAATAATATGGTTTTTGGAACTTTGTCGTGGATGGTGGGGGAAGCTTGGAGGAAAACTTGTCACGAAATTGATGAGTTTCATCGGGTACTACAGGGGAACCTTAGTGGAAACTTGGATGATTGGATGATTTCGAGGTGGTTGCCTCCCCCTCAGGGGTGCGCCAAGCTTAACACAAATGGAAGCTTCAGGCCGGAGAACTAGTTTCTGGGAGCTAGTGGTGTGTGTCGGGATGCAAAGGGCCAGTGGATGTTTGGCTTCCAAAACTCAGAGCAGGGCAGGAGTGCGTTTGTGGCATAGGCTATGGCTCAGCGTGATGGTCTCGCGGTGGCTTGGGGCAAGGGGGTGCGTCGGCTGGATTGTGAGGTCGATAACTTAGATTTGGTCAAGGCGGTGAATGACGTAGATTTGGGAAGGTTTGTGCCTGAACTTTTTCAAAACCAAGGAATGCTCAGATGGCAGTGGAAGGTCTTAGTGCGTGGCATCCATAGGGACTGCAATAGAGTGGCAAACTTCTTGGTTAAAACTGCTGGTGGGGTTTCGGGGCTAATAGTCTTAGAAGCCCCCTACCTTGAGCTGTAGGTACTGCTACTCAGAGATGGTGTAGGGTAGGAGTCGTCTGGTTGTTTTGTTTGTTTAGTTTTCCGATGTATCGAAAATAAAAGCTACTTTAGAATGTGCTTGTTTCATCTTATTTTTATATAAAAAAGTAACTTTTTTTAATCTAAAATTCATTTTTTTTAATTTTAAGATGTTAGTTAAAGTTTTAAAAAAATCAAAATTTAAAAAAAAATCAAGAAAATCTATTATGATAAATGAGAAAGAAGATAAAAAAAGGGATTTTAATTTGTGTAGCCAACACAAATTTCTAGAACATAATCTTTTTTTAGAGACCCAAAAATAATTATTTTTTAATCTGAGACAAACTAGTTTATCAGAAAAATATATTATGATAGATGAGAGAGATATAAAAAATTATAATTAATTTAGTTAGAGTAGCTAAACACAAATCGGTTTATGTTTTTCTCAAAATCTCTAAAAATTAATTTCTTTTTTAGAGAGCCAAAAAATTGTATTTTTTTATCTGAAATAAACTCTAAATAACTTAGAGAAATAATCAAATTTCTATTTTTTTTTAAAACATACACAAGGTGCTTAAAATATATATAAGTAATTATTTTTTGAAATAAGTGATTATGTCATGAAATAAGCAATGATAAATAAGCTCTATATTTAATATTCAATTGAGTTCAATTTCTTATACTCAATTAAATATTAAACGTAAAAGGTTATAACATAATTAAAATTATGGTAATATTCTAATAATTTGGAGTCACCAAATACAACACGTGAAACATCATTAACCGAATGTCTCTCTTATTCTGTTCCATTCCGTTCTACCGAATGTTGGTAAGATCTTGAGTTTTTTTTTTTTTTCGTTTTGGTTACACGAAGATCTTGAGTTTACACAAATACATTATCACTATAGTATAAATGGATTTACCAGAATGTGAATATATGTGAATGTGACAAGGTGGATGAGGTATAATTTGAGGGCACGCAGTCACTCACCGCTTCTGTGTTTCTAGAAAGTAGAACTAGAAGAAACCCACTGAATGAATAATTAATTCGAAGAAAAGATCAAGTCCTTCTCGAATCTCGAACACAACTTCACGCGCCAACGTAGACTCAGTTCACTTGCTCCCATTCCACCCTTTCCCAATCAAACCCTGTTATTACGAGAAAGTGACATTTGACCACATGACCCACTCCACGTCAAATCAGAAAAACACTTCCTTCTCCATGTGGCACACTTCATTCCATGCTGACTAGAGATACAATGGCATAATTGCATATCTAAGTTGCTTAAAAATACTTTTGTGAATACAAAATATCAATCCATAAACAACTAATGCAAATTTTACTCTATATTAATAGTTAAAGCTTCTTATTTTTACATAAGCAATCTAGATATTTATATTTTGTTTTTTTTTCGACTTAACGAATTGAGATAAATAAATTATTAAGTACGAGAGAAGAAGTTGTTTAATCCAATTGCTAAAGGAATTGCACCTTAAATTAACCCCACTCCCACCTCAGCATGCTAATGGGAGAAAAGTTAACTAACATTGTTTAACTCTAAGAACTAGTATAATCAAGCACGACAATGGATGCTCTTAGCTAAAACAAAGAATAAACATCACATTTAAACTAACTTTTGACGTAGGTTAGGTCTAACTTGATTTCTAAGATAATATTAGAGTTCTATATTAGATTTTTTTATTGGGCCAATGGATGCTCTGGTTTTTCTATCAGAGTAGTGCAATTTCTCTCATATATTATATATTATAAATTTTGTGTGTATCGATTTTTTGAAAGTAGAAATTATATATATTGCAGGGTAGATAAAAGTACAAAGTCCATCTCCAGAAGAAAAAGGACTTGAAAACAAGACTAAAAATCAGAAGAACAACAATCGACCCCTCAAAAACCGATAATGAAAGAAAATAGATAAGCCCCAAAGGAACATCTAGATACTCAAGGCCCCAAACGAAAAACAAACGCAACTAATAAAACATTCTAAGACAAATGCAACCAACAAAATAGCCACAAAACCCAAAGAACCTCAAACCAAACAATCTAGAACAAGGAAAAGAGGCTGCAGCCCAAAAGAACCTATGTGGGAACGACCAGGATCAACAGCTAGCAAAAATGAATAAACCACCAGTATGGCGCTGCCTTGCGAGTACAAATCTGGGCCTCTATTTGGAGCACAAGAGTCTCATCTGTAAATCATAACTCATGCCTAGATAGTTTCCCATCAGAAGGTCACTCCTTGCCTTAGTCATAACACTAAAAGGTTCTGAAAATTATGTTGGTAAAACCATTAGTTGATTCTCTTCGTTTGCTTCCAACGAGTCCGAGTCCTCAGCTAACAAAGAGCCACTAGAAATAACACGCATTACCGATGATGTGGTTTATCAGTCATGTTACATGCAACCATTATCGTCGGTAATTTTTCCCGCCAAGGTTTCCCGTCAAATTCATAAGTTTCTGATGGTATAAGCCAAAAGTACTATATTTTTATTTTATTTGAAAAAAAAGGTGGTATCGAAAGGAAAAGTTGTTGTTGTTGATAGCGAGAATTAAACATCTTCATTGCTAATCTAGCGTTTTCTTGTAGCTTGGCAAGACATGAGAACATAGTATGAGGCTATCTTCATGAGGAAAGTGCTAATGAGAAAAAAGGGAGCATTAATGAGGGAGAGATAGAGAAAATCATTTCCTCACACAATTGCATCAATGGCCCCCTCTCTTCATGCCATTAGTCTGTGTGACTGTCGTGTTCAATCGCTTCTGCCGCCTGGCTTGCTAGCATGCTCCCCTAACGAGCATGGCTAACACGTTGCTCCCATGCCCCCTTGCAGCCCAACAAGCACATGAGTTGGTGACCGAAAGGCGTTGACTGTGTTAGCGCTATAAATGACGCTTAATGTCCCATGACCAATTGTGGGGTCCAACACATTAATTGGAACTACAACTTTCGATTGATTTAAGGAAATTCAGTTACAAGTGTCGCTCAAACTTGCATTGACATTCTAGAAAATCACACATCACCTCCAGGCGAGCAAAAGTAACTACTTCAACAAAATATTATGATTTTTTTTTTGTCTTTCATGCTTTTGAGAAATTGTAGTTGTTTATCCCAAATAATAATTCTCTTGAGATTCGAGCTTGTATCTCACAATTATAGAGGTCTAGCTTACTACTAATATACCAACACCTATTTGCAATTTTTAAATTTTAAATGTTGCTATATGCTCCAACAATTTCAGGCGAATCATCCTCCGATTCAACAAATTACTTCATCTTTAATTAACATTTTATAGAAACAAAACATAATTCAGAGGATATTTTGGTTGAAAAGTTAGGAGGATACACCATTTCACCTAAATTTTATTTAATTGCTAATTAAATAGTTATTTTTTATTAGTTTAGAAAAAAAAACAACATTAGAACAACACTAGTTTAAAATTAGCAAATTCTAGCACACCTTGTAAGACGTTGATCTCCACATGAGTAATCTAGATTCTTTCTCCTCGCACCGTGTCCGCAACGTGTGAGATAACCTTAACTTTCTTGTTTAATAAAAAACCTTAATTTTCACTAATGACCAACCAAGTGATTAAAGTGAATATTTTGTTTTCAATCTATTTATGGAAATAACTTTTTTCCATTTTCTTGTTTCATTTCCCAACGACCATTAAACTACGCGGTCCAATTTTCCCCAATAAAACCCCTCACTCCTCCCCATTAGGGTTCCAACTTCCATTCCTCACTCAACCGCTTTCTCTCTCTCATCACTTCTCTCTCCAAATTCTCCAAACTTTTCGCTTCCCTTGCCCAATTCCTTCGTGGGTTTCAATCCAATTTCGAATTCCGGAATTCTGGGTTTCACCAATTTTCTAGTTCCAAGCTTTCCAATCAAAAGAGGATTTGAATTCCATATTTTGAGAAGTGGGTACCGGTTTTCAGCTTGAATTGTTGAAAATTTCAAACTTTTTGATCCAAATTTCGGATTTTGGCAACTGGGTCTGTGTTGATTTTGAGAGATAACACCTAGAAGTTTCTGTGTTGATTGATCTTGTTGTGTATGTGAAAATGCGTACTAAAGCAGAATTTCAAGGTTCAATTCTGAGTTTCCGTGGTGCTCAGGTTCACTCCATGGAAGGTTCAACTTTTGACCCGGAGCTTGATTCGTTTCAGAAACACGTCACTGACCGATTCAGCGAGCTGTCTTCGGTTTCAAACGATGAATTGCTCTCACTTTCGTGGATTAGGAAGCTCCTTGATTCATTCATATGTTGCCAAGAGGAATTCAGGATGATTCTCCACAACCACAAGGCGCTAGTGGTGAAATCCCCTTTGGATCGCATGGTGGGTGATTTCTTCGAGCGGAGTGTGAAGGCGTTGGATGTTTGTAACGCAATCCGTGATGGGATTGAGCAGATTAGGCAATGGAAGAAGCTCTTGGAGATTGTTCTATGTGCTTTGGATCAGAAAAAGAACATTGGTGAGGGTCAATTTCGCCGGGCCAAAAAGGCTCTTGTTGATTTAGCTATTGGGATGCTAGATGACAAGGATTCTAATGCTAATTCCATAGCACATAGAAACAGATCATTTGGTAGAAACAATCATAATCAAATTCATAATTCTCATCACAATCATCATCATTTACTTGGATCATCTTCAACTTTTGGTCAATTTCGATCGCTTTCATGGAGTGTCTCGCGGAATTGGTCTGCTGCGAGGCAACTACAAGCAATTGGGAACAACCTGAGCCCTCCTAAGGCGAGTGAAATTGTTGCTACCAATGGCCTTGCATTGGTTGTTTACACAATGAGTTCGATTCTATTGTTCACTATGTGGGCTCTCGTGGCTGCGATTCCTTGCCAGGACCGGGGCTTGAACCTGCATTTCTCGGTTCCGCGGCAGTTTTTGTGGGCTGCTCCGATGACCTCGCTTCACGACCGGATTCTGGAGGAGTCGAGGAAGAGGGAGAGGAAGAATTCTTGTGGGCTGATGAGGGAGATTCAGCAGATTGAGAAGTGTGCTAGGGCGATGAATGAGTTGGGGGATTCTGTGCAGTTTCCTTTGAGTGAGAAGAAAGAGGAGGAGGTTAGGCATAGAGTGCAGGATGTTGTGAGTGTCTGTGAGGACTTGAAAGAGGGATTGGACCCTTTGGAGTGCCAAGTGAGGGAGGTTTTTCGAAGAATTGTGTGCAGTCGAATGGACGGGCTTGATTCACTTGGTAGAGACTAGTAGCAAAACCATCGTCCCCGGTGTCTCATTCCCTGTCATGTCAGAGGATCTTCCATTTGGAGGGAGTCATGTATCTATTAATCATAGAAAATGTATAGCATTTAGGATGTTTGAAGGGGACCTTTGTGGTCTGTGCTGTTTGTTTTTGGTCTTGTGATCTCGCTTAATGTACAATCAATTTTCTCTTTGATTTACTGCATCTGGTTATAGCTAATGCTGTTCATGACTAATAACACATTTGGATCAATTTCTCCTTAATTAGATAAACCTAAAAGCTTCTCGTGCAGTCTACACATGTGTGAATGAGTAATTTATGCATTTCAGAATTAATTGAGAAAAGAGAAGTGGTAATAACATGCTCTTAAATGGTAAGAGCAGAGTGCTCTAGTTTGTAAGCTCTTATGAAGCTTAGCATTTGGGATTGTTTAATTTTCACCAAGGTCCAATTGTTGATGAAGCTCTACTGAACATTTATCTTCCAGTTTGATACATGGTGTTTAATTACTAGCCCATCATCTGGTTTAATAAGATACTCCCTCCGTCCCTTATTATAAAACTCCTTATTGTGAGATATGTTCTGATAAGGTTTTGAAGTTAGACAGAAACTGAGTGTTACATTCTGACCTAAGATTAAATTTAAATAAATGCATAAATATAATTGGAAGCAAGTATTTCGGATATTAAGTAGAAAATGGAAAGCCCAATTGGAAATATACCAAATAATTAACTTACTTATTCGTTTGTCTTTCGAAAAAAAAAAACTTAACGAATAAAGTTCTGATCTACGTTAAAAAAAAAAGTTTTTAATCTAGTGTGGTAAGCAAATAGATCTTCTGTAAGGATGATCACATAAGTTCGAATCTAAAAAAAAAAACTTATAGATAGAAAAAAAAAACTTATTTAGAATAGTTATTGCCACAGCTGCCCAATATTGGGGGGATGAATCTGTTATTGTGAGTTTGAGTTTCCAGTCAAAAGCTATTAAAGTGGTTTGACCTTGACTTTCTCCAGTACCATCCAGGATTGAATTTCTTAGCAAGGTGACACTAGGCACTTGATCCGGGATCTAGTCAAGGTTTGACTCAATCATTTCTATTCTAGCCAATATATTCTTCATAAATCATAACCCTTCATATTGCTATAGGGGTTGTCTTTTTTTGGGTAACATCCTATTTATTTTTTTCAAAATGTCATTCTAAAACATAAAAAATCACTTTTCCCCCAAAGACCTAATTTTTTTTATCAATAAAGCATTAATTGAAATTTGTTTGATAATAACTGTCCACTTAGAATTTCAATAGAACATTAATTGATATTTTTTCATGGTAAATTCTATGGTGCCTGTGGGAAAATGTGGGTGTGGTGCCTCTATGTGGTATGTCAAATAGGAAAGAGACATGTGGCAATTACTATACCAGATCTTTTATTTTCCATCAATTTCAGTTTTTTCTATAAATTCGTAATAAATTATGATATTAATTTTGAGAAGGGTTTTTTAGCAATTGTTAGAAAGTTTCCTATGGTTAATATGAATTTTTACCATGAGTGAGATTTAGTTTGAAGATTGAAAAAGACATTGTTGGTTCATCTTCAACACACCAGTAAACCCTAATCTCACACTTCTTCATCTTCCATTCTACATCTTTGATAGGAGGAACCCATTTTACTAAATGCCCAATCGAACTCAGATGAACCTTCTTTCTTTCAGAGTCTCCCATCGAACCCTTACTTCGTCGAAGAGAGATCGAACCCTAACCTTCCTCTTTCATTCAATCTTTGCCATCGAACCCTAACGTTCATTCGCATAGCTCCGTCGAATATCGCTCACTGCAAATCACCACCGTCGTTGGTGACTGTCGTTGGCCATTGTCTCTCGTCGAAGCTTGTTCGTCGTTGAGCAGGAGCACAATCGTTGAGAGGGGCCGCAATCGCTATTGGCTTCGTTGTCCTTCTGCAAAAGAAGTGCTCTGTCGAAGCTTATTGTAGGATTCTTCCGAGGAAGAGAAACGTGCTTTTGAATTGGATGCTCTGATTAACTGGTATGGTTCAGATTACACGATCGTTGATTTCAATTTGGAATGGTTCGTTTAACCAATTTTCTTGTTCGATCATTTAGTTAGGGTATTTTATAATTTGTGATTATTTTGAATAAGCTAAGGAGATTTCTGTTAATCATTAGGACCATCTTCACCTTTCCGTTTTATGGTTTCTGCATAATATGAAACTTTATGAGCTCATGAACAATTTTATTTCTACTTCTCATGCCATTATCTTCCTGTTACTCAAACTGAAAATTCCATTTTTCTCATCAAAGCTTTGAATCTTGGAATTTGGCTTGTCATTGCAGGGGTAATGAAACCTTCTCTCCTGATCAAAGTGATTTAGGCAGGAAGTATTATATAAATGACAATATGTACCAGATTTTGGAGCATTAAAAATTATTAGGCTTGACGTCTTATATGATACCTTACTGTGTGTGCTATTTGCAAGTGACTGTGTGATCAACTTCTAAGTAATGTATAATATATTGTTAAGTAATGTTTGTTATATTGTTTCATGGTTCTGCAAATAATGCATGTGTTTGTTGGATTATCTTTATTTTTGAAGGTTAGAATAATTATTGACTTATTGTTACTTGAAGTAATAGAAGATTAGCACTGAGCAGAGCCTGGAATGAAATTCAGAGTTTGAAAAATTAGATGGCAGAATATTAGTTTTCTTACCCAAGAAAGATGACAATACCACATTGCATTTGCAAAGTTTGTCGATGGGTCCTTACTTTGTGCAGCATACAGAAGCCAAATGCACCCACCCTACTGCATACTGCTATAAGTATTTGTGCTTTTGCTTAATGTGCTTGACTTGTATGTTTAAAATTTGCTTGTGATTTCTGCCCTTGTTGGTCCCATTTCACGGTTTTCCCTATATGCTTCAATCCAATTACCAACACAACTCAAATGCTACTGTGAATATGTTGTAGATCCATGTCGTCTCTACAACTTCGTCTTCTCCTCTCCTCTCTCTCTCTCTCTCTCGTCTGGAAGTTCTTCTCTGGGGAAGGAAGAGAGTCTGGAGACTGGAGAGTGATGAAGAATAATGAATAATTGAGAGGTTAAAAAGTTACTTTTACTATGGTAACTGTTTTAGTTAGGGACCAGTTAGCAAATATATAAACTCTTTTTTTTTTCTGAAACAATATTATTTAAAAATCATTTTAGGATAAATGGAAAAGTCACCTCATTTAATACATGTTTTGTTGCTACTGGTCCAACTAGACGGAGGCACCATACCTGCATCTGGGAGGAGGCACCACATCAGGCACCTTTTTTCATATAATACTCCTTTAAGAACAATAAAAAAGAGAGATAAAAATACAATACAAAAGGTAAATTAGTACAATAAATAATATATTTCAAAAATTTAACAATCTTAATTGCATTTCTAAATATGCGTGTTACTTTTATTTTTAGACAGTTATTTTAAAATGTAGGGAGAACTACCTCCGGTTCTACTTTTAAAAATGAAGTTTAGTTATTGAATAGTTGAAGATATTATATTTAAATCACCTTTGATAAGTATATATTTTAAATTACTCAGGTTTTGCTCGTAAAAAAAAAGTTACCCAGGTTTTTGTCCTGATGCAACAGACAAAATTTGAATGGATAAAGAAGATTTCTGTCATTTTCTAGGATTAAATTTCTAAGGAAATCTTTTGCAAATACTAACATTTTAATTTCCCTCTTCTTGCATTCTTGGAGGCGGAGCATGGTAATTTCTGGCATATAAATGTTTTTTTTGAAACTTAAGAGTGCAGTTAGAATGTCAACCTTTACTAGGATATGAACTTTTTCTCATCACAATCTTAATTATTTAGAGCGTGTGTGGGATTTGTTATAATTTTGTTAAAAAGCATCCCAAAATATATAAGCTATGTTTGACAAATCTAACTGAAAAAGTAGTTGAAAGCTTATAAGTTAATTAAAAGCTGGAAAATTATCAAATTGAAAAAAATGTTCGATAAAACTAACTGTTACGGTTAAAAGCATCAAAAGAAAACAAGTGATTTAAATTTGTTGTAACATTCTAATAAGGGCGATTTCACTAACTTACATAATAGTAATTTTTGTCATTCAATAATTATTATATTCTTTCTTTTTTTTATTTGGTCAAAATTATTATATTCTTTCTATTACCTTCAAAATATATACCCTTCTATAGGAATGGAGCCCAGCCCAAAGAGCACCTGGCCCTGAGATAAGTACCTACATAAAAAAAAATGTAATGCCAAAAATAAATGAGCTTAGTAAAGATATTTCAACCCGAGTATTTTTACAGTAAGAGAATTGTGTGAGCCTTGTGAAATGTGAAACATGTAATTTGAACTTTAGACAAGCGGTTATGTACAGAATAAACAAGCCACCACATCCACACGCTCTTCTCCATACATTTTGCTTGGCTTCAAAATTGATATGTAATGTGAACTTCAATTCACTTTGAGCATTAATACTTAGTACTGCTATCAAAACAAGCATACTACACAGGATTTTCTTCATACTTTAGTGCACAAATTTATCTTTTTCTAGCTTTTCTATGCCGAACAAATACAAATACAAGAGATACAAGGAGAGCTGTTCCTGCTAAGACCAAAGGAACATACAATTTCTTTGACCATTTTGTCTCCTTTTTCCCTCCACTCGCTTCCTCTTTACATTCTTTTTGCTCCTCTAATACTTGAAAGTCTTCCCCACATACTTCATCTCTTTGCTCATAGGCTCTTTCTTCTTCAATTTCATGTTTTTGTTCCTGATCTTTGTTTATTATGCATTGTTGATCTGCAGGGGACTGTGGTTGTAGATTTTCTATTTTGTCAACTGCTTGTTCTGTTTCAATTCTGGTTGACTCTTGTACATTTATATTAGAGTCCTTTATTTCTTGTGACCCTTGATGTCCAACTTCATGATCAGCATCTTTTTTGTCTTTTTCTTCAACTTCAAACTGCTGCTGAGTGCTTGATGAGCTTGAAAATTTTGATAGTTGAGCCCCTTTATCTGCTACTACCTCTGATGTTGTAGCTCCTTCTGTGGGTTCAATTGATTCTTTTGGCTTATCAATGTCAAATTTTGGCTCAGCGTTACTCTTTGCATTAGAAAGTTTTTTTGTAGCTTGTGCAAATCCTTCTTCTTTTGAAGTAGTTGCTTCTAGTTCCAGTGCATGAATGAGCCTTTCCTCCTCCTTTTCTTGCTGTGGATCCTTTATCATTGGCATTTCATTCTCTATGCTTGGCCTTGATAATACGCGAGGCTCTTTCCTTTCAACTTCTTTGTTTCGAGTTATTTCAATCGGTGTTGGAGGGTCAGCCCCCATTTTAGTAGTGACTTCTTCTGATTGATGTTCTCTCTTTCCAGTCTCATGCATTTTTTCTGCAACCTGTTTCAATCCACTAGCATTTTCAAATTCTGGAGTTATTTCCTTCATTTTAGGCTTCTTTTCTTCTGCTGTTTGAGTAGTTTTTCCATTCTCTCCTTTGAGTAATTGTCTTGAAGCCTCTTTGGCTTCTTCACTGTTTGCAAACTTTGACCCTTTCCTTTTCTCAAGAACGGTTTCTTCTCCATGGCCTTGTTTCAATAACTCTTCTTGATATGCTGTAATTTTTGGTGCTTTCGTGTCTTCTGAGCCGTAACCATATCGTTCCCTTTCTCTCAATTCTGGTAAAGGTACATCCCCTTTTGTCTTTGGTAATTTCCATTCTCTAGTTGGCTTTTCTAATTCCTGAGGCTCTTTGCTTTTCATCTCTGCTGTTAGAGGTGACAAATCTTTCTGCTGTAGCTCTTCAATCTCATTCTTTGGAACCGTCTCTTCACCTTCCACACTTTCTACACTTGGAAGTGAAGACATTGCTTCCAATGATTCTGCTTCTTTCTCAACTACTTCTGATTTTGTATAATGCTCTTTCTCTTGTGTTGATTCCATGGACTCTGGGATACATTTAGCTTTATCCACCATTCCAGTATAAGCTTTTAAAATTTCATCCTGTATCCTGGACTGCTCATCAATAACATTTTCAACAGTGTGTTCATCACTTTCAAAAGTTGCTTTCAAGCCACTTTTGGTTTCCATCCTTTCAGGTTCAGCTTGTGTGTATTCTTTTTTTGGCATCTCATTTTCTATAGTCAGTTCTTTTACAACTACCTTGCCAAAATCTATTGGAACATATTGTTGTACTTTTTTTGGCATCTCTTCTTTTGCAGCTTTAGTGTCTTCGGAGCTGTAACCATATCGTTCCCTCTCTCTCGATTCTAGTAAAGGGCCATCCCCTTTTGTCTTTGGAAATTTCCATTCTATAACTGGTTTTTCAAATTCTAGAGGCTCTTTGCTTCTCATTTCTTCTGTTAGAGGTGACAAGTCTTTCTGCTGTAGCTCTTCAATCTGATTTTTCGGAACCGCCTCTTCAACTCCCACACTTTCTACACTTTCAAGTGAAGACTCTGCTTCTTTCTCAAAAGCTTCTGATTTCATATGAAGCTCTTTCTCTTGTGAGGTTTTCATAGACTCTGAGATGCATTTAATTGTATCCACCTTTTCATTATCAGCTTTTAGAATTTCCTCCTGTAACTTGGGCTTCTCATCAATAACATTTTCAGTAGTGTTGTCATCTCTTTTAAGATTTGCACTGAAGTCCCTTTTGATTTCCATCCTTTCAGGTTCAGCTATTGGGCTAGCATCTGCTACATATTCTTTTTCGATCATCTCATTTTCTATAGTAAGTACTTTTACAACTACCTTGCCAAAATCCATTGGCACATATTGTTGATCTCTATCATCAATTTTAATTTTAGGCTCTGCAGTTTCTTCTTGAATTGTCTCCCTCCCTTTTTGTCTTCTGTGAAGTTCATCTTTTGTAATGACTTCTCCTTTCTTATAGTTCTTCTCTAGAGGATTTTTTGGCTTCAATTTTTCCGTTTGTTTACATTCTTGGTTCTCCTTCATTTCAATTAAATTTTGCATCTCTTTAGTAGGATCTTCCTTTTGTGATTCTTGTGATGCTTTATATTTTGCTGCACTACCTTCATATAGTTTATCTTTCTCATCTATCTGGGATTGCTGAGTTGATGGAAACCATGATACTGATGATGGTTTATCCACTTGATCTTCTATAGTTGGAACCTCTTTGGTGATCTCTTTGTCATTAGTGTATTGTTGTCTTTCTCCCACATGTTTTGATTTCTTTGGCTGTAAAGTACCTTGGCTGGCACTTTGATCATTCTTTGATTCATGAGTCTCATTGCTTTGAATTGTTGGAGGTAGCAGCTTTGTCTTCTGTCTCTTATCCTGTGCACTCCCTTGTTCAACCTCGTTCAATTCCTTACCTTCTACTTTTGCAGATTGCAAATCTCTTTCAGGAGTTCTTTTCTCTACTGCTTTTGGATGTTTTTCCTCTGGTGCTTCTTGCAAAGTCTGGGCAGTTCTTCCACTCTGAGACTCTTCAATTTTTTTCTTTGTTGTAGAACCAAAAAGTTCTGTCTCCCCACTCATTATTATCGCCTCATCTCCTTTGACCTCTTCTGATTCTTCTATCTCTTTATCCTTTGATCCCTCTCTTGTCTTTCCAAGTGAATCTGCAACTTTCATAGGAAACTTTCTTGCTGTAGAGCTGGCTTCATATGTTCCTTTCCCCATCTCTTCATATAAACAATGCTGATTTTTTTCCTTACCTAGAACCTTAGGCTCTTGTGTTTCTTCATGTGTGTTCTCCCTAGTTATATCTTTCCTCAGACCACCATCTTCTTCAACTTGGACCTTTTCATATTTCTTTTCTCTTACTTTTTTCACAAGTTGCTCAATTTTTGCACCCTCTTCTTTGCCATAATCTGATTTCTCCATCTTTTCCATACTCTTTTTCTTGGCTGTCCCTTCTTTTGATTCTTCTATCTTTGTATCCTGCAGTCCCTCTCTTGTACTTTCTAGTGACTCTATTTTCTTTGTTGGAAACTCTTCTTTAGAAGCCTCGCTTGCTTGGAACCTTCCTTTACTCATGTCATTTTGCAAACCATGTTGACCTTTCCCCTTACTTCGAGTCACAGGATCCTTTAGTACTAACGCTCCTTTATGTGGTTTATCTATGGCCTTTCTTTTAATCTTAGAGCCCTCAGTTTCCTTCTCTAAGGTCTCAGTTACTGTGCTTTTCTCAATAACTTCCTCAGTTCTCTTCTTTGATGCTTCTCCTTCCACCTTTGCCATTGAACTTTCATTTTCAGCCATTTCCTCTTTGATCACCTCTTTTAGTTCTTCCATATTTGCAACCTTGAATCCTTTGCTCCCATCTTGCTCTGCTACCTGCTTTGGCAGCTCTTCAGATATACTGTTTGATACATCAAATCTTCCTTTACCAGTATTTTCAAGTACTTGTTGTTTACCACTATCCTTAGTTCCATTCTTACTCTTCCCAATTTCCTTTAGCATTACCTCTTTTGTTTTTCCTTCCTTTGCTTCCAAAGGCATCTCTTTGGGTCCTTCACCTTCACCCTTCTCCAGAAAATATTCAATCTCTTTCCCCTTTCTTTTGACCATTTCTTCTTTGACATCTTTTGCTTCTTTTAATTTTGTAAAATCTATTACTTCAGTTTCCTCATTACTACCTTTGGGTAACTGCTTAGGAAACTCTTCACATAAATTTATCACTCTATCAAATTCTTCCTTAACAACCTTTTCTCTAACACATTCTTGATCTCCACCCTCAGTTTCAATCTTTGGCTTCTTTATGTCCTTGTGAATGGTATCTCCAAATATAGTTTTCTGAGTTTCCTTATTGGCTTCAAAATGCATCCTTTCAGATACCCCTCCATCAGTTTTCCCTTCATTGCTGTCAGTTTTCTCCATTTGTTGAATCTTAGGTTCTTTAAATTCTTCTTTTAAGCTTGCACCAACAATGTTGCTAGGAATATGATTAGAAACAGTTTCATCAAGTTCTGATGTCTTCATTTCTTCTAATCTTTCAACACTACTTTCTTTCACTCTTTCTTTAACTCTATCCTCAGCTTCACATACTGGTTCTCCAAAATGTTTTTGTTTAGACTCTCCATATGTATCTTCCTCAGTAAGACTATTATTGGCCCTCATTATCATGCTAGTTTCCTCTGTCTCCATCTTCTCCACAGTACTTATAGTTTCCCCCTTTTGTTTCTCTTCATTTATGTTTCCATTGTCATCATCAATCCTGTTATCAGATACCATTTTTTCCTTCTTCTCCACAAAACTTCCATTCTCCTTCATTCCTCCAATATCAGAATCCTTATGTCCACTTGTATCTCCAATTTTCTGTGGGGTACCTGCACCTACATCTTGCTCTATTTCTGATGTCTTCATTGCTACAGATTGTGCCTCTCTATCCCTTTCTCTCATCCCTTTGACCTTTGCATCCTCAATCCTTAACATAGTTTCTTCTATTTCTTTTGGGCTTCTGTTTCTAGTTATGTCCCCACTGGCATCATCAAGCTTCTTGTCCGATACCCCTCTTTCCTTCTTCTCAACATTTTCACTCTCCTTCAACTTTTGAACCTCAGAATCTTTATCTTGGCTTCTATCTTCAAGCTTCTGGGAAACAAGTACAGCAATACTTTTGTCATGCTCTGATATCTTCATTACTTCATGTCCTTCCTGGCCAACCTTTTCCCTCACACTTTCTCCATTTCCATCAATTCCCAAATTGGATGTCTCTACTTCATTTTGTATTGTCTCCCTATTTATTTCCTTATTGGCATCATCAAGCATCTTATCAGATACTCCATTCTCCATGAAACTTTCACTACCCTCCACTCCTTCTTTAGATCCTTTTTGGCTTGTCTCTCCAACACAGCTAAGATCATGTATAGTTTCATTTTTCTCTTGAGCTGATTTCCCTCTTTCTTCAGATTCTTCTTCCTTGACCTCTTCTATCCTAACCCCACAAATTCCTTTTACCAATTTTGGCATGAAAATATTTATACTCCATTCCTCTTCATCATACTTTGCTTTGATTTTATCCAAATTCACCCCATCAGGAATCTTGAAAACCCTATTGAACCCTGTAATTTTAACCTCTTTCCTGTGCATTACCCATCCCATCATCAACAGTTCCTGAATTGGCTTCTTTCCACTAATTGATATCTTACTACCATCTTTACTAATCTTGATGTCAATATCATTCCTTTTATAACCTGTATTTGCATGCCTAATTACCAAGGTATATAACATACAAGATAAAAGAAAAAAAAGAAAGACATATAAATTAATTAGGCCTAATTACATCTTTACTCCCTATAGTTTCAAAATTAATGTGATTTTGGTCCCTATAGTTTCAATTGCTCCAATTAAATCATCTACTTTTAAAATTGAATAAATTTTGTCGAAATGTTAATTTGTTTTTCAACGGAAAAATTGATATATATCACATTTTTTGACTTATTACGTGACATAAATCGTGTTAGCATGCGATTCACATAAAATATAGTAATCCACATCATTTTTTTTTTTTTCATTAGAGTCTGGACTAGAGCAATTGAATCTATATGGACAAATTTCACGCAGTTGCAAATTCATAGGTAGCAAAAGTGCATTAAGTGAATTAGTTATTATATAAGAATGAATGAGAGAAGTAACTGACCTTTAAGATAGGCAGAGAGGATGAACATGGTGTTTGTTTCTCTAGACTGAAAGACCGGTCCTTTGTCCTTGGCCAATTGATACTCAGAGATGGAAGCAATGTCATCTCTAGTTTTTGTGATTTTAAGCCCTAATGCAAGCTCCATCTTCGTTGCTGCTAGAATTAATATTTGCTTAAAAGAACAAGGATGGGAAAAAATGGTTCAAAAGGGTAAAACGTTAAAATTTTAAATTAATGAGTAATAGAGCAGGAACATGATGTGAGATATGAGGCTTTGATCATTATATTGTCTCAAAATGAGCATATAATATTCTTTTCTTCTACATGTGGCTCTTGTGGGAGGGTCGGTTGAAAACTTAAACGGTTTTGTATTTATTCTTTCTTTGGCGGGAAGCTACCAGTTCATCTAAAGGTATCAAAACCTCATAAAAAGACATTATATAGTACTTTTAGAATTTATTGCACTTTTAATCTCTGATTGTGCAATTTAAGTATTAATGTGGATTTCAATTTTTTTTTTGTCTTGACTAAGGTATTCCCACAGCCGACAGCCGTGACATTAATTCCTCGCTCCACGGTGAGCGCACTAAGCGGTAGGGGGCTGGCCAAGGAGTTTTTTCTATTCGCAAGAGTTGGGATTCGAACCCCCAACCACTTGCTTAAAGGATGAAGTGCTTAATGTAGATTTCAATTTAAGTATTAATGTTTAAATTTTAAATTTTTTTTTTTGATAGGCAATAGAAATTATATTGAATAGAAGTACAAGGGATACTTCAACCCAATACAGAAAAAAGAAGAGAAGAACAGAATAGAGACGAAAACATTGATGAAACCTAACCAGACCGGAACTACCCACCTAATACTTCAATGAAAATGGACTTAACAAAACCGGCATCGTTAAAACCTTACTAGGATAAAACCCCATTGGGAAAACCTAGTAAGGAAAAAGAGTACCAACTTTGGAAAGTCAAGGGGAAATTTTCAAGGAAGTTTACAAAAGTTCCCACCCCATACCCACCCTTTCCTCATAACAGAGCTTAAATACCAACAAAGCATTCCAATTCCTCCACTAGCTTTTGTGAACCGGAATAGAGCACTTTCCACCCAAAAATGCCAACTCAAACAAAGTCAATTAAAACTATCCATAGTTTCATATTCAGATTGACCACTGCAACAATAAATAAATGATACTAGTCCTTCAAAGAACCTTCAAAATTGGTTGAAAAGAATAGCTCTGCCCACTAGTAATATACCCAAACGCAGTATAAATCCAAAGCACCAAATCATCCAAAGCTCAATACCAAATCCAACGCCAAAGCAGCAGCAGTACAAAGAGGTACCAGCATATTCAAACCTGCCAATTAACCATTTAAACAGCAAGAAACAGAGAACTATTAGTTAAATGAGTCACAAAATTTCCAAGCATCTCCACATCACATATCTTTTAGGCAATCAAGAGGGTTATTATGCCACTCAGAAATGCTATGGATGAAGGCTTTATTTCTTGCACGGAGCCAACACCATGATTTAACCATAGCTTCCTCAAATAACTTTGTTACCTCCGCTTCCTCCTCCCAAGAGAAAAATCCACGCCACCAAGATAATATCACAAGGAGTGGAAATACCCCATACAACACCCAATGAAAACAGGACCAGGAATCACAAATTTAGATGCTATCCAAAACAGAACCAGCACCCCACTCTAGCTATTTGATGAACTTGGAAATATGAACACCCAGGCAAAATGGCATAAAGGTTAAAGAGCAAAAGAATCATCCAGCACAACAGAATATCATCGAGAGTCATCAAGACATGATAGGGGTTCATTTATCCACTCGTAGGTACCATGCAAAAAGCTCTTGGTCTTGTATCGCAGCCACTCCCAAGCCTTCACCCTTGCCAGCTCGAACACAGATTGTGGGTCAAAATTTACATCTTTAAAAATTTTTCCATTCCTTCCCATCCAAACATGCCAGATAACCGCCAACCAAACTGTAAACAGACCAGCCTTTGGGGACGAAGACCATAAGCCATGAAATTGCAAAAAATGCAGGAGCCACAAAACAGAAACCAAGCCAATCCAAAACCAAATACCATACCTGCAGCACACACGGACAAAGAAGGAACAGATGACTAACAGACTCATCTACAGCACCACATAGGGGACATAATGGATCAGTAATTGGGATTTGTCTGCGCATCAAATTATCACGAGTTTGGATTCTATTTAGCAGCACCTTCCAACCTACTGATAAAGCATTTGAAGGAGCCCCAATTTTCCACAGTAGCTTGAAGCAAGGTTCTTCTCTCTCCACATCAGGATAGCACAAGCTATCATATGCCGACTTGACGGAATAAATTCCATCCCTTTCTCTCACCCAGCACCATGCATCACTTCTTCCTCTAATTGGTGTGAATGATGAAGCAATTCCCACCATTGTAGCAAGTTGGGAAGCCTTTTCACCCGTCACATTTTCAGACCATTTGAAATCCCAAATCCACTTACCATCAACCCATTTTCCTACTTCCACCAGAGTCATACCTTTATGTTCAGACATCCTGAATAGATCAGCAAAACGTTCTTGAAATATGCCCTGGCCATGCCAATTCTCTTCCCAAAAGTGCGTGTAATTTCCTTCACCAAGCCTCCAACAAAGCCCGTTTTCAAACCATAAACCAGCAGGCTCACCCACGCAGGTTATGAGGAAGTCTTTCCACCACGCAGATGCCCTTGAGTTATGTCCCTTCCCATATTTTGATATCAAAACTCTACACCACAATTGTTCCTGTTCATGAAGCATCCTCCAGCGCCATTTGCCTAACAAAGCAACATTGAACTGGTCTAGATCTCTCACACCAAGCCCTCCTTCAGATTTCGGTCTACAAACATTTGCCCAGCTAACCCAAGGTATCTTTTTCACCTCATCCGAGCCTCCCCATAAGAACCGCAACATGATTTGATTACATCTTTTAATCACCCCTTTAGGTAACCTGAAAAAAGAAATAAAATACAACGGTAAAGCTGTTAGTACACTCCTAATCAGGTATATCCTTCCTCCAAATGACAAGTGCTTTCCCTTCCAAGTTGAGAGCCTTTTTCTCATTTTAGCCAAAACCAGTTCCCAAGTTGAAAGCCTTCGAGGACTTCCTCCTATTGGCAGGCCAAGATACACGAAGGGGATGGCCATCACGCGACAATGAAGTAGAGCAGCAAAACAAGCTGTCACATCTTCCTGTACTGAAATACCAGCTAGTTTACTTTTATGGAAATTTACCTTCATGCCTGATGCTAGCTCAAAGCACCTCAAGACACATTTCAACACAATGACATTTTGAATGCATGCTTTGCCAATAAACAAAGCGTCATCCGCGAACTGAAGTATTGACAACTCTACTGGTTCATCCTTGCCCACTTTAAGAGGAATAAAATTATTTGTCTCTACTGCCTGCTTTAGGATGTCGTTCAGACCCTCTGCCACAATCAGAAATAGAAACGGAGCTAATGGATCACCCTGTCTCACACCCTTTTCCATCTTGAACTCATCAGTTGGACTACCGTTCACAAGAACTGAAACAAAAGAAGACTCTAAGCAACCAACAACCCACATAACCCACTTTTCACAAAAATTGAGTCTCCTCATCATATATACCAGAAACCTCCACCTTATGGAATCGTAAGCTTTCTCAAAATCCACCTTAAAAATTATAGATGGGGATTTTCTCATCTTGGCATCATGAACTGCTTCATTCGCGATCAACACACTATCCAACATACTCCTTCCCCCCAAAAAAGCAAATTGAGTATCAGTAATCACCTTAGGTAAAACCTTCTTGATTCTTGCTGCCAGAATTTTTGTTACCACCTTATAAAGGCAGCCAACCAATGATATGGGCCTATAATCATTAAGACTTTGCGGAGAATCTATTTTAGGAATCAAAGCTAGGAACGATGAATTTGTCCCCCTTGGCCATTTTCCTGTATCATGGAACTCATCCAATGTCTGCTTCATATCATCTTTTAAGAGGTGCCAATACTCCTTAATAAAACGAAAATTGTACCCATCTGGTCCAGGACTCTTGCTTCCATCACAATCCCAAACAGCCTCCTTGATCTCCTCAATCTCAAATTTCGCCGTCAACCAAACATTATCTCTTTCTGTGATACGGTTGAAAGGTACCCCATCAAGATTAGGGAAGATATCACTTGATTCACTAAACTTTGATTAAAAAAACCTTAAAAGGTTTAAATTTTAAAATGAGTAATTTAACTCATACAAATTTTCATTAGTATAAATTAAGTCCTTCCACAACGATCTATATATCTATGTAAAGGAGACTTGAGTTTTTTGCATTAAATACATCAAGTAATTCCTACCTCTACATTAAAATACACTAAAAATAAAGAATTTCATTTGCAATAAATATAATAAATAATAAAATTAAAACTGAATAAATTGTAATGTCAAAAACTATTCAACTAACAACATTAAATAATATATTTATAAACTTATTTATCTTCATTTTTTAATTATTTATATATTAACTATAAAATTTCCTATCCATTTAAGTTAAAGCTAAATATAATGTGATAAAGAAAATTTAAACATATGTAGTTAAAATATTAATTATTGACCTCAAGTTGAGAAAAAAATTAAATTTATACAGAGTAATATATTTTATATAAAATAAATATATGAAATATCTGAAATAGTCAATGATTAAATGCTTTTCGTAAAGATATACTTAGGATTTTTTTAATAGTTACGTGCGTTGTTTAATATAGATTATAATGTTGTTTTGTGTTATTTTATAAAACATTTTACATACATAAAAAATTAATATATTATAGTCATTTAAGTCTTTTAGAATAAACTTTTTATATACATTAAAAAGTGTATAGAGTATACACAAGATGATATTTAGAATAAAATTTTATTTAATAAAATTTTTATATGGAAACATTATTTATAATTAAAATTAATTAATTTTATCAATAGAAAATTAGCAAATAGTTTTAAAATTAAAAAGTGCCGCAGTAATTTATTAATAAAAAATTTTTAAAAAATTTTTAAAATTAAAATTATTAAGTATGACGTGGATGTCAAAAAAGTATGACGTGTGTATTTTTTTCAGAAATTTATTCAATTATAAATTTTGATCTATTATATATTAGTAAAAAAGATCAACTTAAAGAAGTATAACAGAGAAAAATAATTAAGGCTAAAATTAAAAAATAATTAATTTACTAAATAATATTTTAGAAAATTAAAATTTATTGTAACTAAAAGTTAATTAATTGTTGATAAAAAGTATAAAAAAAATGTTGATAGAATTTATTTGGTGATATTAAAACATATTAATTGATTTAAAATATTTGAAGTGCACTTTATAATTTATTGTATGTTTAAATAAATACATTTTTAAATTGTTAAAATTATTTCAATGATAATTATTAAATTTGAATAGTATTAATTATTTACGCATAGAAAACTCTAATACTCATAATGAAATGTTTTAATACAATTATTTTTATTTTATTATAATTTATAAGTAAAAAAATATCTAGAATATATTTAACATTTTTATTTAAACTATAATAAATTTTATATAGTGTTGATAAAATTATAAAACACCCGTGCAACGCACGGGTTTTATATCTAGTTTTGACTAATTGCAAATGGAAATTGGTGAAGTGACGTTGTCTAGATCTTAATTGGCTTTATGTGTATCATACTATCATGCACTATTATTGTCACTTAATCATTATATTTTCATTTTAAAATTAATTTCCATGTCATCAGCCACACCCTTCTTCTTCATTAATCCACTCACCCTCACACCTTCCCTTATCCTTCAATTTTTTTTTTTGAGAGATCCTCCATATATAGCTGAAACCACCCAAACCTCCTTCAACTCACAATTTCCACCATACCACGCCTTAACCTCCTCCTCATCATGCAGCCACCTCACCACGCCCTAACCTCCTCATCAACACCCATCTTGAACCCTAGCTAAGCCAGAAAATTCTGCATCTTGCAGCGACTTCAGCGCTATCGTCCAACCCACATCCACCTTTCTTCAAGGACTTCCCTATCTTTCTCTAATTGTAGGCACCACATTGCAGGTTTGCTTCGGGTGGAATCAAAACCAAAATTCGCTATAAATGCACGAATAAATATAAGATCTTATTTCTTAAATTTACAGTTTTTTTTTTCTTCTTCACGAAACTCCATTTTTAACTAGTCACAAAAGAAATAAAAAATGTAAATTTAAATTATTATTTGAGGTCTAGCTCGTAATTCATTCACATAATTAATTGACACAAATAAAATGCAAAGCAGAAAATCATGATCAATATATAAGAGAATTTTTGTTGGTAAATTCTGTCGTACCCATAAAATATTTTGGGTATGGTACCCGCGTTGAGTAATTTAATAGATGATTATTATATTTTTTTAGGTAAATTTTACATTTTCGCATTTCATTTTACTATTTAATTATTTTCATCTCATTAAATTTGTTTTTGGCTTAATTGCAAACTTTAGTCCCCCACATTTACCATATCCACGATTTTGGTCCCCCACTAAATTTAATTACATGGATGGTCCCCCACGTTAACTCATGTGTGCAACGTTGGTCCTCCGTCCAATATCCGTTAAAAATTGAACGGTGACTGGAAAAAAACCCAGAAATTAATCATGTTCATCTCCTCCTCTCATGAACTTCATCATTTTCTTCATGAATTCTGGAAAAATCTCAGAAATCATCAAATTCTCAAACAAAGTCAATCCCAAAATCAATCTCTTCAACGCACACCCAAAATCAATCTTTTCACACAAACAATCCTAGGAACAAACATATGCAAGCACAAGTACAGTTGAATTAAGAATGATGCAATCTTAGTTTTGAATTCAATTCAATTAGGACTTGGGACTACAACAATAACATCTCACTCAGAACATAGGAATTTCAATGATACAGTTACCAAAAAATGAACCACAAAGAATGGACATGCACGAAATCTTCCTCCTCCTTCATCTTCTTCTTTCCCACTTCCCCAATTTCTTCCTCCTCCTCCTTCATCTTCTTTCCCACTTCCCCAATTTCTGAAACCCTAAATCTTCAACATGCACGAAATCTAAAATCAAATCAATCCCTATCAATCTGTTGAGGCAAAACAGAGATTTGTTTGGTTGGTTGAGATTTGACTTTGAAGTGGGAGACTGAGAGAGAACGAGGGAGAACAAGAGAGAGTTGCAACTGTTCAGAATTGATTATTTCTGGAATTTTTTCAGAATTCATGAAGAAGATGATGAAGTTCATGAGAGGAGGAGATGAACATGATTAATTTATGTGTTTTTTCCCTGTTACCGTTCAATTTTTAACGGAAATTAGACGGAGGACCAAAGTTGCACACATGAGTTAACGTGGGGGACCATCCATGTAATTAAATTTAGTGGGAGACCAAAATCGTGGATATGGTAAATGTGGGGGACCAAAGTTGCAATTAAGCCTTTGTTTTTTTAATGAAAAATGGTTTAGTTGTAGAGATGAACGATGATAATTGAAATGCGCGCAAAATGATCATGATTGATGGATGAACAAAACCTAAAAAAAACACAACCTACAAATTTCATGTCTCTAAGAATGAAACGTTGCATTATAACAATAAAATAACATCAAAATTATAACTTGTACATGCTTTTTTATTATTGAATTATCTCATTTTAGGTACATACCTTGATTTGGGTTAAGGTACCATAACAAACGCCATTTTTTTTTACATAATATAATAAAGTAATCTCGAGTTACTTTACAAGAATATCAATATATATAGTCGAATTACACAGCACACAAATAATTATAAGCAAATATATATGAAGATACAGCAGGGAATTAATATTCAAAGTTCAAACACCTTCCTAACTAGCTCAAAAGTTATTTAGAGACACCCTTGCTTCTGATGAGCCTTAATTCATTACACTTGTATATATTGCATGTTCAGCCAAACAGGTGGTGGTGCTTCTTTCCATGAGCTTCCTCGTCTTCCTTCTTAGCATCCTTTTTCTCATGGTGTTCATGGAAGGCAAAACCACCAGCTCCAACGGCAGCTGCAGCAGCAATCTCCTCTTCTATCTTGTGCTTGTGAGCATGTTCTGGGTCTTTCTTCTCGTTGTGCTTCTCATGCTATATATATTATAACGCAAGTCAGCAATAAATATATATAGTCATGTGTCTTTAGTTCCCATAAAAAGAACCAATTTGCTTTAGTAGGTCTTCAATTTTTAAAACAGATTAAGTTGATCTTGTTTTCAGTTGATTCATGACAATGTTGTTGGGGAGATCAGGAAGTCCAAAGCAGAGGTGTGTCTTCAGTACCAAATTAAGTGCAATTGAACACCACATCTTGACCTAATTAATATATAACACATTAGATTAATTTATGGGTCACATCTCTCATGTTTTCTTCATATCATTCATTCTTAATGTATGTGAGACTTCACCTCAAATTTGAATTCACAATACACAAAACATGTCACAGTGTCAAGTGTATATATATATATATATATTATATATAAATATATAAATAAGGGATCAATTATATATCTAAAAAAAATGTTTCTGTCCATATTTCAAACAAGGAAAAACTATGGTGTGCAATATATAAAATACAGTAAAATGATTACCAAGGCATAAGCACCAGCAGCCGAAGCACCGAGTTCACCAAGGTGCTCAAGATGCTTGTGGTGCTTCTCCTCCTTCTTGTAGTTAACCTCATCAGGGTTATCCTCATCCTTGTGGTGGAGAAGGTGGTGGTGGTGCTTCTCCTCCGCCATGATTATGGTTGCTAGGTGACTAAGATGGATTAAAGAACATAAACTGTATAATTGGGTTAATGGTTGGATGTGAGAGTTGTGAAGGACTGATTACCTATTTATAAATTGATGATTAACCTGTTGATCCCAGGTGTTATTAATTGGTTGGTTAAAGTGATACTTTCTCGTTAGCCATGATTAGTGATTTGTCAAAATATAATAAAAATCTGGATCCCTATCTATCCTTTTGATTACCCATATTCATTTAATTTTTATCTCTGGCCAATTAATAGTATTTTTTTTAGCAAAAAATGCAGCCAATTAATAGTATATTCTCAACAACAACATTAATTGATGACTTTCATTTCTGTTAAAACTTTATATCAACATTTTCAGTCATACTTTATAGTATTAAGTATAATATGTATGAAAATGTCTAGCATTAAATAATTGATTTTATGATTAAATGATGAAGGGATGTATGGTTTGGTATATATATTTAAGTGAAGAGACATGATTTTTGGATAAAGCGATATGACTCTTTGTAAGAAATTACATGATTTTTATAAGCACATGACTTTTGAATAATGGGATATGACATTTTGTATCAAATGATTTACTCCGGAAGAGAGTCTACATATAATGCTTGATGGTAGAACTATAAGGATGATGAAGGACTTGAACATTGTCCCTATCTATGTCCATAAAATTAAAGTATTTGTATCTATATTTTCCATCACTAAAGAAAGAGCATAGAAGGAAAGGGAAGGAGATAGAAGAGGTTCTCAATTACTAAAGAATAAAGAAAGTGTTTCTCTATTCGTGATCAAGAACATTCTACAAGAACATAAAAAAGGATCAACTACACACATGCATATGGATAGAGGTTAGAACTCCACAAACATTCTAACTTTTGAAGACTATGAATTCTTAAGATTCATCTCTTCTACATGCTTTCATTAATGATTAAGTTTACATAATAATTATTAATTAACAAAAAAGTAACACAGTTTGTGTTTTGTTGAAAGTGCTACACAACTCTTAGGAGAAAAAGAAGGGAGGCAGATATGTAGAAGATTTATCTCTTTGTTTCTATAAGATGCTGGCATAGCATTTTTATGGTGTCTAATTATATAATGAGTAGCTAAGCTCACTCTCTCGAGGTTTCAATGTAGAAGATTATTTGAACCTCCTTATTTTATATATGTTATTTCAATTCAATTATAATGTATTTTCCCTTTGCATGCTTAATTAATTAATCATATGAATATTATGACAATTTACTCCTTACAGCAGGGGAAATTAACCTATGAAAAAGTAAAGAGGATTGGATATGGAATTATTTTTGGTGTACTTCTAGCGGAGATAATAGAATTAGTTCTTGATTTCAACTAGGCTATGATTGGGTTGCGAAATAAACATTAGGTAACTTCTCACCTTTAATCCTTATTTGCACAAACAAGCCTGCATGGCCGTGGTGATAAGTAGTGTACTAAGGTAAGTAATTCAGGTATAATTAACCAGGAAGTTTATCTAACACATGAAAAGCATAGTGGACACATATGCTCTTCTTATAACATATAAATATTCAGAGAGAAGATTCAATAACTTTGCAATTTCGAGGTTCTCTTATTACGATTCATTATCTCATTCTTCTTGTTTTCGTCTGTGCATATTCACAACACCACATGCTTTCAAACTTATACTTGAATTAATTTGTCTATCTAGTCCAATGGATTCAAAGACAACGACAAAGCGTTGAGGGAGACAAAGAGGTGATCAGCAGTAACATCCCACCCTAGACCTGTTCGCTTAGATTATAGTAGTAATATTTGTTAAGTTCAAACGCATCATATAGTTTTAAAATCTAATTTTGATCAATAACAATTTTAGTATACATAGAAGTATTTCGCTGAAATTTAAACTTATAAATTAATTTGAATTTTAGGATTTATTCTTTACGAATAAAGGACCTCAACGTTAATCTATATATCCTAAAGATTAAGATTCAAATTTGTAAGAATGTCTGGCACACATGTGACACAAGCCGAGCCACATCCACTTCTAATCGTCTAAGGCCAGCTCATCATTCAGAAAGATTGAAGGCAAATGTCAAAGCACCAACGATAAAGTCAGAATGCAACCAGCTGCTAAGGATTCAAACGAGATCACGTGAAAATTTTCTCTCTCCTTGAAGCACACTGACCAATGAGGAAAAGTACAACATGTCAACATCAAATTTTTTAATTGTCTCACTTCTGAAAAGTAGCCAAAGTCTATTGCCACCTACTTTTTTTTTATATAAGCCAAGATATATATTGAAGAGAAGCACAAAGGGTACTTCAACCCAATATAGAGTAATGAAAATTACAAAAGCTAAAAATAGCAAATACAAATAAACACTCAACAAGCCCCTTGGTAGCAAGACAAACCACCAAGAGGACAAAACATATAAAACACACTGTTCCGATCTAGAACATAGAATCAAGGAATGGTGCCTAGAGTGTGTGGAGTGTGATCGGAAATCTTAGAGAGATGAACTCTTAACTGTTTAGAGAGAGAAAATATAACTGAATTTCAATGTTGTTATTGTCAAATGAGCTAAGAGTCCCTTACAATTAGTAACTGTCCCCTATTTATAGATTTGGGGTTGGGCCTTCGTGCCTTTAATCTGTCTAAATGGGCCGGTTGGGCCTTGGGGTGCGAGGCCCAAAAGACCTGGGTCTATCCCGTGCTTAAGTGTGAGCATCCTGGGCGAGGGACCCTGGGGGCTCGCCTAGTCCACAAGTCCACAAGACACCGAGCTCGAAGCATGAGAGCTGAGTGTGTCTTTAAACAGAATAACCCAAGGCGAAGACCATAGAAGACTAAACAATGCCAAAACTTATCAGAATTAAAAAGCAATGGCCAAAGTAAAGTAAAAAATCTAAGTCAAAAATCTACGTATTTCAAACTTTTCGCTGCACCATCCCTTCCTCAAGCAAATTGAGTCCACAAGCAGTCTCTCGGCGATGACATCTGACCCGCTCGCCTCGCCAGCCCTGCGCACGTGCCTTGAATCATGATATCTCGCCAAGTGTCATGCGTTCGCCACGCGTTGTGCCCTGAAGTGATGCCTAAGTCAGCAAATCTACTGAATCTCAACTGTCAATTTTGAAATGTCTTTTCAAATCTCAACGAACCCTGCCAACCCAAATTTCGACCGGTAACCTTCCGTTACTGTACCTTCCTTTTAATGCGTTACGTCTAATTCTGGCATTTTTGAATTCGAACCAATCAGCATCAACGGTTACAACTTTTCGCCTGACACGTTGCCTTCACTTTCTATCCTCTCATCCTTTAAGTTCTCTTCCCCACATTTCCCCTCTTTCCTTGTTAACTATCTCCCCACTCGCTCCTGATTCCTGTGCCGGCCTTCCTTACTAATCCTGTGAATCTCTTGCTCCGCTTCTTGCTCTTCCTTCCACAATCCCTCCTCTGGTTAGTTCTTTTCTCTTCTCCTTCTCATTTTTGATGTTCTTCGCAGGGGCTCTATCCTCTCTCGAGGAAATCAAGGCTCACCGCTTGGCAACCTTTGCCACTCTCCCCCTTATCACGGAGGCACCCAACCAAGAAATCCTCAACCAATCATCTGAACTGTCAACCAGCGAATCTATCTCTAACCTTTCCCATCAAGTCGGTGGGTTTTGCTACTCCTCCTTGCTTAATGACCTCCTTCGCACCACCGGCTTCCAAGAACAAGACCGCCCTTGGCAGCACCGAGAGTTTAACGATCTCAGATACTCTCACTTTTTCTTTATCCATGAATACCTATTCCTTGATCTGAACATAAAACTTCCCTTCTCCTCTTTCCTCACCCTCATGTTGCGCAGCATCAATGTTTCCCCTTGCCAACTTCACCCTTGTTCCTAGGCCTACCTACGATGTTTCGAGATTCTTTGCCACACTGTTGATGTAGCGCCTTCTCCTGCCCTTTTTCCCCTCCTTTTTGAGGTGGATCTTCAAAGATCTTAAGGTTAGGTCGTCTTGGCCCCTAGGTCTGGTCGAGAACGATTCACTCCTTACGGGGTAGGCTCAGAATCTTATCTCGCTCGAAGATACTTCCGAATCATTATCCATCCTGCCTACCCCTCGTTATTCACGGAGAGGGAAGGAAAAACCCTTTTCCCTCTTTACTGGACCTCATCCCCTCGATCTTTAAATGGCCCCCATACCATGTCTCCTTCCCCCAGAGACAGTATTGCCCTGAAAACCTTACTCCAACTCCCGCTCCTGAATTGTGTTGACCTGCTTGATGCCCCCCCAAGATCTAAATTGCTTCCCCGATTAGGTCCTGATTTCTGTATGTTTGTCGCTTACTTTCTTCTTCGCTTTTCCCCCTGATGACTTTTTTTCCTTTCCTTTTTCAGGTAGAACGATGAAGTTTTCTACTGCTGAATTGTTGAGTGCCTTTGTTCTCAGCAGCTCCAAGGCCTTTTCCTCTGCCCATGCCGAAGAGAAAAGACAGAGCTCGCCGACTGACGAAGGTGCCCCAAAGAAGAGTAAGGCGAGCGAAGCGATTCCCTCCGTCATCTCCCCTGTTTCTGGCGAAGAAGGCATCATTCCCATCCCTTGTTCCTCCTCGGATGCGGGCAAGTCTCCTGCAGCCGATCACCAGCGCGAGGCGAACGCCTCTGCTACAGCTCACCCCTCGCCGTCTGGTGATCGCCCGAACTCTCCGACCAATGTTTTACCAACTCCTCCTTCTCCAAGAATGTCGTTGGGGGGAAGGAAACTTCGCCCGATCACCCAAAGGGCCCCTCTGGCGACTCCAACTCCGATCCATTTTCCTTCCTTCTCTCTCATCCAAACCTTGAGAAGTTGAGGGAAGTTCCCAGCCAGAACCCGCAAGATGTGGCTCAGGAAGCTGTGTCGAACCTTCTTCGCGCGGGTTGCCTGTTTGCCCAGGTAGCTTGGCAGGCTCGCCCCCTATTTGGCGCTGCTAAGCTTCGCCAGGAAGTGGAGACTCTACGTGCCGCCAACCTTCGATTCGATGAAACTTGCTCCAACCTACGCCACCAGCAAGCTTCTGAGGCGGAGAAAACGTCAAAGATGGAAAAGCAAGTTGCTGAGGCAAACTAGCGCGGGCCGCGGCGAATGAGAAAGAAGAGAATCTGGAAGCCAAGATTGACGAACTCAAGCAGACCCTTGAAACTAAGGATGCCGCCCTCGCTGCTCAAGAGAAAAATCTTATCAGCAAGGAAGAAGAGATTGCCCAACTGCGCAAGGATTTATCGGACAGGCGCAAGGCTCTCGCCGACGCTCGTTCTGATCTAGAGTCCAAGTGCAAACTTCTGGCCGACAATGATGCTCAAACCAAAATTTGGGAGGAGCAAATGAAGAACGACGCAGCTTAGACAGCAGCTGTTGAACGCATCCGGGGCTTCTTGATCGCCAAGGCTCAAGTCAAACATCTTCATCCTAATGTTAACCTTGACTCTTTGGGAGTTTTTAAGAAGATTACACCTGCTGGACTGGAAGGTGCTGAAGATCCTCCGGGGGTTGCTGGCGTTGACCTAGGGGATGTTGTTAAAACAGGAATGAGAACATAGATAAAAACAATGCTTCTTTACTTATTTGGATTATTGTAATTTAACTTTGAATTGCTTTATTTCAGTTCCTACTTGTCTTTGCGTTTTACGCATGGTTTAATGTTTTCCGATTTTTATTCTCTTGTCCCCTCCGCTTTGTTTATTAATTTCTGAATTACGTCTGACGACATTGATGGTGTGCTGGGTTCGACTAGGGCTCTTGTAATTTCTAAACTAAGGCTTTCTTTCACACGCATATTTCCCGTAAGATCAAGTGTGGCCTCGCCAGCCTTATTAGGCGAGGACTTATAATTGCTCAGGGCCCAATGGCCATTTGGGTTTACCCGAGTCTTTTGAGCCTAGTTTGAACAATGCTCGCCCATATTTCGGGGAGATTATCGGGATAAGAAGCTTATCCGCACACATCGCCGACGAGTGACGGCGAGCTGCGTCGGACTTTCCGGAGCAATCCCCAGACATCAAGGTCGTGTTGGGATTGCCACCTTTAGGGAATTTTTCCCACCGAGCCCTCGCCGCAATTCAGTGTGATTGAAATTGCTGGATACAATTTCTGTATTTTCAATCAGACGTGATAGTCAACAAACTCCTGAGATGGAGAACAAGAACGTTGAAGGAATGAAAAACGGTAGAAAGGGGGGGTTTGAATAACGTTTTCAGAATAAAACTTCCACCTTAATATTTTAGCAAATCTTCTGAGACACAAGTAAGGTGCTTAAGATAAGAGATTAGAAAAGCACACAAGGATTTTATCCTGATTCACTTGACGAATCACTCAAGCTAGTCCAGTCCACTCGTGAAGGTGATTTCTTCCTTCTTAGAATGAAGGCAATCCACTAATCAAATAATTGTTACAACTGCACTTGAAACCTACAAGTGACTAACAATACACTGACTTAGCTCACACTAAGATTCACTCTCTTAGTCTTCTCTAGGATCCGATCAACCTTGATCTCCTAAAGGTAAACTAAACAACTGTTTTAGAAATATTGTTTACAAAGAATTTGCTTCTTAAAAGCTTGTAGTAAACACAATGAATTCAATGAAGAAAGAATGCTTAGAAGATTTGAATATAGCTTGCGTGTGTGAGATTCTTCCAACCGCATCTTTCAATCTTCAGCCTCTATATATACTCCAAGGATTAGGGTTTGAACGCTGCATGAGAATGCTACCGTTGGAGGGCAGATCTGGAATTTCCAGCTTCTGTTGTGGCTGAGAATGTTAGGTTAGGTCGTCAGGATAGTACATTTGCTTTTGTACTTTGGATAGTGACTTGACCTTTAACCTAGTAGACTTCTGATCAGAGGAATGCTTCGTGTTGGAACTTGTGAAGCTTGTTGATTAGAGTCAGAGGGAAGCATGGATCCTCTGACCGTTGTACCTTCTGATTCTGAACTCAGAGGAGAAGTACTTGGTCTTCAGAGCCATTTTGCTTTTGGACTTCAGAGTCTCCACTTTTCAGCTTCTGGATCTTCAGAGTCTTCTACACCATCAGAACATCTGAACCTTCAGAGTGTCTGGGTTGTCAGAACGTCTGGATCTTCAGAACTTCAAGTGAGTTGAGTCCATATCAGAGCTTGATTGACTTCAGATCTTCTGAAGCTTTTCTACTGTTTAGATTGAACATAGAGATTGCGAAAGCGTTGCTTGGGTCACTCTTTAAGCACAGTGCTTCTGATTTGTGTGAGATTGTGTTAAGGTCAGAGTCTGTTAAGAACACACTCAGAAAACACGTTAGAGTACCACAATTTTTCATACTAAAAAGTTAACTTGTAATCGTCAAAACATAGAGTTGTACTACTCGATCAAAACTTGATCTTACAAACGTGTCTTTGTTTTTACCATTCAGGCACTTTCGGCCGACAATTTCTTTGAACAAAGTACAAAAGGATTTTCCCTCGCCAAGTCTGCTGCCGATCTTTGCATCGGTTTCAGCGTTTTTTTATTGACCTCGTTAGCTGTAGTAGTATTTTAGACTGGCAGCGTTCCACGATCTTGGCATTCGCTTCCCATCCAAGCTTTCCAGGTGATAAGCTCCCTTCCCCAGGACCTTCAAGATTCTGTATGGTCCCTCCCAGATTGGGCTCAACTTGTTTCCCGTGATCCTTGTTCGTTTCTTAAGCACCAAATCCCCTGCTTGCATCTCTCTTGGTCGCACCTTCGTGTCATACTTAGCCGCTGCTCGCTGTTTCATCGCCGCTTCCCTTAGGCAAGATTCGTCACGTGTCTCTGACAACAGGTCCAGCTCCATCGCCATATTCAATGCATTCTCGCCCTCAAACTTTGGCACTGTTCGCCATGAGCTGTTGTCGATTTCCACGGGGAGCATATCATCTGCCCCGTATGTCATCCTGAACGGTGTTTCTCCCGTAGACGAATGCTGCGTCGTGTTATATGACCAAATCACGATCGGAAGTTCGTCCAACCAGGCTCCCTTGGCATCCGAGAGTCTGCGTTTCAATCCTCGCAAGATGACTTTGTTCGCTGACTCCGCCTCGCCGTTGGTCTGAGGGTCTTCCACTGACGAAAATCTCCTCTAGATCCCCATTTCTTCGCAAAATTCCTTGGTTTGATTGCTTGCAAATTGCGTCCCATTGTCTGAGACGATCGCCCTTGGCACTCCAAATCGGCACACAATCCTTTGCCAATAAAAACTTATTATCTTGGCTGTCGTTATGCTTGCTAAAGGTTCAGCCTCTATCCATTTAGTAAAGTAATCCACCGCCCCGAGAATGAACTTCATTTGTGATCTGGAAGTGGGAAAAGGCCCGACGAGATCAACTCCCCACATGGCGAAGGGCCAGGGGGAACTAATCATGGCCAATTGCTCCGGCGGGGCTCTGGGTAAATCCGCGAATTGTTGACATTTCTCGCACTTCCTTACAAATTCCGCACAGTCCTTTTTTATCGTGGGCCAATAAAAACCTGCCCTGAGGACTTTACCCGCCAGAGATCTTCCCCCGATGTGGCTCGCGCAAACCTCCTCGTGAACCTCCGTCATGACATCCTCATACTTTTCTGGCGGTAGGCACCTTAAGAGGGGCGAAGTGAATCCTCGCCTGAAAAGGATGCCATCGAGCAACGTGTAATGCTCTGCTTCTCTCCTTTGAGCCTTTGAGTATTTTATCACATCGCCTGGCTCACCCGCCATGATATCAATGATGGGGTTCATCCAAGTTGCCCGGTGATCTATTGAGGCCACTAGTTCTCCCTCAATGCTGGGGTTGGTGAGTGTTTCCTGAATCACGCTTCGGTTATTCCCGGGTTTTCTGGTGCTAGCCAACTTAGCTAGGGCATCAGCCCTTTGATTTTGTGTCCTCGGCACGTACTCGACCACAATCTCCTTTATTCGACTCATAAGCGATCGTACGCGCTCTGGATACTTTATCAAAGTCGGTTCTTTGACCTGAAACTCCCCATTAACCTGATTTTCCACTAACAACGAGTCTGTCATTACCAACAAACTTTCAATTTGCACCTCGATCAGCAGCTTTAGTCCTGCAATTAGAGCTTCATATTCCGCTTGGTTGTTACTGACCTTGAATTGGAATCTGAGAGATTGCTCCAACACCAGTTCTCCCGGCCCCTGTAGTGTGACTCCGGCTCCACATCTGTTGTCGTTCGACGAACCATCGACGAACAACGTCCATTGTGTGTTTACTCTTTCTCCTTCCTCGGGTGTCAATTCTACCACAAAATCTGCCAAGGTCTGCGCCTCAACTCCCCCCTTTTATCATACTGCAATCCATACTCTGACAGCTCCACTGACCATGCGACGAGCCTTCCTAACAAATCTAGTTTCTGCAATACCTGTCTCAAATGAAGGTCAGTTCTCACCTTTACCTGAAAACTTTGAAAGTAAGGTCGCAAACGCCTGGCGGTGACAAGGACGGCGAGCGCCGCCTTTTCTATCTTTTGATACCTTATTTCGGCCCCCTGAAACGTGTGGCTCACAAAGTAAACTATTTTCTGTTCCCCGTCTACCTCCTAAAGGATTACCGAGCTGATCGCATGATCTCCCACGGAGAAGTACAAATTCAGGGGAAGACCTTGGACGGGTTTCGAAAGAACAGGTGGTGCTGACAACATTTCCTTGAGGCGAGTAAAAGCTTCTTCGCATTCTGGACTCCACTCGAATGCTGCGTTCTTCTTAAGGCATTTGAAGAACGGAGCTGACTTATCACCCGAATGAGGCAGAAATCGAGACAAAGCTGCGATTCGCTCAGTTAGCCGCTACACCTCTTTCACATTGCTTGGGCTCGTCATCTCCCGTATCGCCTTGCACTTTTCCGGATTAATCTCAATCCCTCTTGACGTAATCATGAAGCCTAAAAATTTACCCCCTTGTATTCCGAAAGAACATTTCTCCGGATTTAGCCTCATGTCGTGCTTCCGGATTTTGCCAAAGGCTTCCGATACGTCCTCGTGGTGAATCGACCCCAGAACTGACTTAACGATCATGTCATCGACGTACACTTCCATATTCCTTCCTACTTGCCCCTCAAACACCCTGTCCATCAGTCGTTGATACATCGCCCCCGCGTTTTTCAACCTAAAAGGCATGGTCTGATAACAGTAATTTACCCTTGCGGTCATGAAATCCGTTTTTTCTTAGTCAGATGGATGCATTTTGATTTGATGGTACCCCGAGTATGCATCCATTAAACTCAGAAGTTCATTCCCGGAGGCTCCATCCACCAGTTTATCTATGCTAGGTAGAGGGTAGGAATCCTTCGGACATGCCTTATTTAGGTCCGTGTAATCCACACACATTCGCCATTTCCCGTTTGCTTTTTTGACCATTACCACGTTCGCCAACCAGGTAGGGTATTTAATTTCGCGAATAAAATCCGCTGCGACTAGCTTGTTCACCTCTTGCTGGGTCGCCTTCTCCTTTTCATCGCCCATGCGTCCCCGAGACTGGGTTACCGGCTTCGTCCCTAGATTCAGTGCTAATCTATGACAGATGAAGTTCGGGTCTATGTCAGGCATATCCTTGTGACTCCAGGCGAAAAGGTCCAGATTCTCTCCCAACAACTTTGACAACCTCTGCTCCTAGCTTTCACTTAGCATGGTCCCTATTTTGAGTATCTTCTCGCCAAACTTCAACTCTTTGGTTTCTTCTATCGGGGTGGGTCTATTGACTTGCCCCTCGCCCCTTGGATCCAAGTTGTCCTCCTGAGCCTCTACTTCGTTACAACGATGTCCTGTTGAGGCGTTTTTCTTACCATATCGATCCACAGCGTTACAGTAACACTCCCTCGCAACCCTTTGGTCCACCACAATCCGTCCTATTCGCCCGCTCGCCAACGGGTACTTCACTGCCAAATGAGCTGTTGATATCACGGCGCACAGTCGGTTCAAAGTGTTCCTTCCAATGATCACGTTGTATGAGCCTTCTGCCTCTAAGACCAAGTATTTTACTGTTAGTTTTTTGGCATCCTCGCCCTCACCGAATGTGGTATCAAGATCTATGACTCCTTTTACCCACACTCGTTCACCTGCGTATCCTACCAAGGTCCCTTCATACGGGATAAGGTCTCCTTCTCCTATTCCGAGCTGCGTAAACGCTTCGCCATAGATGATATCTGTTGAGCTCCCCTGGTCCAGGAGCGTTCGTTGTACAACGAAGTTGTTAACCCGAAGGGAGATCACGATCGGGTCATCCAGATGTGGTTTTAAACCGAAAAAATCAGTAGGTGAAAACGTGATGTCGGATGTTGAAAACCGAAAGGCGCTTCCGCGACCACATTTACCGTTCTGAGGTATCGCTTGCGCGCTGCACTAGTGATTCCTCCTCCGCTAAAGCCGCCGGCGATTGTGCCTACCTCGCTGATCGTAGACGGTTTGTTGCGCTGTGCCTTATTAGTCTTCCCTATTGTTATCAATTTCGCAACTGCATGCTGTAAAGCTCTGCATTTTCCGGTATCATGACCAGAAACTTGGTGATAAGCACACCACTCCTCCATCATCCTATCCCTCGCCGAAGAAGACTCAAACTTCCTCACGAAACCTCGGTAGCTTTTCCTGTATAATCCACTAGGTTTTAACGCCGCGTCCACTATGGTAATTGCCTCATCTTGTTGTTCCAAACGACCAACGACTTCACCGATCAATTTTTGCCAACTTCCGTTAGCCTCCAATTCTGGAAACTGCGTGCTCACGCTTGCTGGCATTTGCTTGTCCTACTCGTCTCGTTCCTGCGGGATTACGTCTTGTTTTGGCTGATCGCGCACACGCTTTGACTGTCTTCCACGCAATCGATGATACCCTCCCATCGAACCGATTCCAATGGGGGCTCCTATCAACTCAAGAAAATTGCACAAGAGTTTTTGCACCTTCCTTAAAATCGTGATCCACGTTGTCCGGGAATTGAAATCTACCGATCCCCACAAACGGCGCCAATGTTCCGGTCTAGAACATAGAATCAAGGCATGGTGCCTAGAGTGTGTGGAGTATGATCAGAAATCTTAGAGAGATGAACTCTTAACTGTTTAGAGAGAGAAAATATAACTGAATTTCAATGTTGTTATTGCCAAATGAGCTAAGAGTCCTTTACAATTGGTTACCGTCCCCTATTTATAGATTTGAGGTTGGGCCTTCGTTCCTTTAATCTGTCTAAATGGGCCGGTTGGGCCTTGGAGTGCGAGGCCCAAAAGACATGGGTCTATCCCGTGCTTAAGTGTGAGCATCCTGGGCGAGGGACCCTGGGGGCTCGCCCAGTCCACACACTATACAGACATCCACTTGCAACGACTCCTCAAAAGCCTATCCTTCAAAAGAGAAACAAAAACCCCCAACAACCAGATCCTTATTAGCTAAGTTCCATCTTGATACAATTCAATGCTCCACTTAGACTTCACGAGAAAGTTGGTTCGAGCACCTCACAACAAGAGACTTTAGCAAAAGACTCAATTCATGGGATCCCCATTAAAACAAATCAACCAGTAGGCTACCAAGTAACTTCACAAATGGCTATAAAATCCATTAATGCAGCAATTGTTCGGAAACAATCGCTGTTGGGGAAGATGCTGCAACTCTTGGATTGATGAAGTTGAAGACGAAAGCACTTAAGATTCAAAGCGTGCAAAAGCACTAACCTTTAGGTTCAATTCGCCCCCACCAATTAATGTATATTGGATGCAATTGAGAAAACCGGCGAATTCCCTTCAGGATACTTTGAATCCCTTGATGTGGTTTGCACTAACACACCAAGCGTATCTTTGACACCTCTTTATAAAAGGGTGCGTGTTCGAATCCTATAGTTGCACTTTTTTGCTAAATAACTGAATTTATTTCCGGAAATTCACAAATAAAAAAAGATGCCACCAAGATTCGAACCCATTACACACAAGTAGTTAGCTAGTCACACATCCACTGGACCACCATCAACATATTAATTTAAATTGAAAATTAATTATTATGACCATTAATAGAATGCATATTTCCAAGTTCATATATTTTGGAAATATTTCTCACAATCCCCCACCATTTACAAAATATAACTAAATCCATATTTCTGAGAATATCATGGTTTCAGATAATGGTATCTTACGATTTGAACTATTACTTAGTAAGAAATGGGTTCCACTTATCCCAAATAGAGATCGGTAGACAAGCTTTGAACCAACTATTCAATGGAACAAGTGTGCATAACTGACATATGAAATCTCGATATTATCAAAAGAATTTTAAATTTGACACATTCAATAAGGCCTTGTGTCACATATCCTTTTCATGAGAATTTAAGAGTCAAGCTCTTTAACTCCATGAAGCGGCACCACTTCATTCTCATATAGGTAGACTATATCAGAAATGCACCCATAATTATGCATTTCAACAAAAATATGTTATATGTTATTAAGAAGAAAAACTTCATCCTAACACTTTATCCTTATGGTCCAAGTACTTCTACTCTTTGGGAAGTATCGAGAATTAAGTACTTGCAATCACTCTTATAGTGTACTTTAATCATTGAACTCAACACTTAATTTTACCTAAGTGTGAGTTGAGTTTCCACTAATGGTGATCAATTTGATATGGGCTTGATACCCATCCCTAATGATGTCTTCAACACCATTTCCTTTTTCAGACCTTTCGTCAAAGGATCTGCAAGATTCTTTTCAGTTCTTACGAACACTATGGAGATTACTCCATTTGAAATTAAATCCTTCACATAGCTATGTCTTAAATTAATATGTCTGGATTTTTCATTATATACTTGGCTGTATGCTTTTGATAGTGTGCACTGACTATCACAATGTATGGATACTTGTCTCATAAGTTTTGGCCAAATAAGTATCTCATACAATAAATTTCTTAGTCATACAGTTTCTTTACTACATGCAGCAAGAGCAATAAATTCTGCAGCCATGGTGGAGTCGGCAATGCAAGTTTGTTTATTTTAACCCCAAGAAAACGCACATCCACCAAGGTTGAAGATCCATCCCCTAGTGGAAGCATGATCTTCTGCATAAGTTACCCAACTAGCATCTGTATATCCTTCCAAAATTGAAGGATAACCATTATAGGTCAAACTATAATTAATTGTCCCTTTCAAGTATTTCAATACTCTATTAACAACATGCCAATGGTCTTTACTTGAATTACATGTATACCGACTTAACCTACCAACAACATATGCTATATCAGGTCTAGTACAGGTCATGGCATACATTAATCGTCTGATTTCCTTTGAATAATCAAGTTGTGCTACATGACACCCCTTATGTGGTTGTAAATTAGTATTTTGATCAAAAGGGGTAGAAACTGATATGCAATCAAAATAATTAAATTTATTAAGCACTTTCTCAATATAAAGAGATTGGGATAAACCAATACTCTCACCATCTCTTGTGATTTAATTTCCTAAAATCACATCTACTTCACCTAAAATCATATCAAAACTATTGGATAGGAAAGATTTAGTCTTTTCTATCTCATTTAAATCAGTGTCAAATATTAACATATCATCCACATATAAAAAAATCATAACACCTTTTCCATTCTGAAATTTATTATAAACACATTTGTCAGATTCATTTATTTTATATCCATTATCAAGCACAACTTGATCAAACTTTTGGTGTCATTGTTTGGGTGCTTGTTTTAACCCATATAACAACTTAGTCAATTTACACACTTTATATTCTGACCTTTGATAACAAACTCTTCATGTTGTTTCATATACACCTTTTCATCCAACTCTCCATTTAGGAAAATTGACTTAACATCCATTTGATGGATTATAAACTTATAAAACAGAAGCTGGTGCCAACAACACTCTAATTGATGCAATTCTTGCAACATGTGCATAGGTATCAAAATAATCAATACCTTCCTTTTGTGTAAATATTTTAGCAACAAGTCTAGCCTTAAATTTACCAATGGTACTATCAACTATCATTTTCCTTTTAAAGATCCATTTACAACCTATTGGTTTAGACCTTGGAGGAAAATCTACTAGTTTCCAAGTTTTATTTCCCATAATTGAGTCCATTTCTGGATAACTCTCTAAATTATAGCAAATTGGTCCATAACTATTTATGAAATCATTAGTTCCTTCAACAAGGAACATAAAGAAGTCTGATCCATACTCTTTCACTTTACAGATTCTTTTACTTCTTATAGGTTCTAAACTTTCCAGGGCATCTTCAATAGATACATTGCTTTCTAGACTTTGTACATTAGAATGAACAATGTCTTTGGGTTTTTGAATTGAAGTAAATCTATTTTCTTGAAAAATTGTATCTCTTGACTCAATCACCATATTAATGGGATATGAATCATTTGATTCAACAATCATAAATCTATATGCTTTGCTATTTTCAGCATAGACAAGAAATACACATTCAACTCCTCTTTCACCCAATTTCTTTCTTTTTGGTTCATGAACCTTTACAATTGCTCTACAACCCCAAACTTTTAAATAATTAAGGTTGGGTTTTCTTTTGTTCCAGAGTTTATATGGGGTCATATTGTTCCTTTTATTAGAAACTCTATTTAATATATGACATGCATTTACCATGGCTTCCCCCCAATATCCTTTAGATAAACCAGAATAGGAAATACCCTATTTTTCCTTCATGCTATTCCGTTTTGTTGTGGGGAATATGGTGCAAGTGTTTGATGCACAATACTAGTGGACTCAAAATAATCATGGTGATAAAACTTTCCTCCTCTATCACTTTCTAAAACATTTAATGAAAGTTTCATGGTGATACAAATATTTTGATAATTCATTAATTTCACATAATACAAGTGAAACACATTTATTTTACTTTCATCATAATATACATAAAATTGATGAAATTTGAACATCTATTTCGAAAATATGTATAAAATATATATTTTCGATATCAAATTTATGTCCATGTATGACGGTCAGTTCAATGGTTATATTGCTTTACATAATCCAAGTTGGCTCAGGTTCGAATCCCACATCTTCCTTTTTCATTTTTTCATTTTAAAATCTGAAATTTAAACTTTAAAAAACCAAAACAAAAAGGTGTCGATCTGGATCGAACCCACACTTCCTTTCAGCTTATAGCCAATTTCAACCAGCAAGCCAACATTTAGTTTTGAACTTTCCACTCGCAAATAATATACTTAAAGGTATGGCTTACGCAATTTTTCCATTCACAATCAATTCAGCCATGTTCAAAACTCATAAAAATGCATAAGATAATTCACATACAATAAGTTACAAATGTAAACCTCAATCAACATTTATCGTATCATCATGCAATCAAATCATAAGTAATAATGCATTCTTATGATGTAAGCATTTAAGAATAATTTCAAGCATCATTCATTCATGCATAAAGAATTAAACCCAAACACATTCAAACATGAACATTAATATTTCTAGATTGAAGCAATCACATAATCTCAATCATTCATTTTAACCATCATATTCATGCAGCGGAAAAGTAATAATTGAGTTCTCAAAACCATCAAGAATAATTTTCTTCAACTGACATGTTGTTCAAGCTCCTCTCAGAACTCTTTCCTCTTGTGTGGATATACCTACAAGCTTTTCTATACTTGCAAACCCCAAACCTTTGATAATTCTTACATATTTCTGTTGGTTCTCCTGGATTCTCCTTAATGGGGTGCTTAAACAAACAACTGGATCCAAACTTGCACCGCCCATTCTTCACATAATATTCACAATCTGTCAAAGGGTAGTGAGGAGTTCTACCACTCCTTTTCTCTTCATTCACATTTTTGGATCCATCATCAAGTGTGTCCTCCGTTGCGTGATTGAGATCTGACCACTGACTATGAGCAAGGGTAGAAGGCTCAAAACCCAGTTGTTGTTGTTGTGGGTCTTCACCATTGGAAACTTCAGCAGCTGACTTGGACTCAGAGGATTCCTCCGCTCCTGTCTTATTCATAACCTCATAAACAACATTCTTATAGCACCCCCAATATTTATCTTGCTCATTGATATTTGGTTGGCCAAATGAGATAGTCTTAACATACTCCCTTACATCCACAACATTCACCAATTCATCCAAAAACATCATTAGCTGTCCACCCTCCCCTGCATTGAATTAAATAATAACAACAGTTTTAGTTTTCAATATAGAGGATTAAGGAAATTTTGAACAAGATGTAAGGGTATGTAGCTTGCCTAATGAATTGTCATCTCTCTTCCAAGACTTACATGTATGAAGGAAGAATGTTGTGTGTGGCTAAAATGATTACAAAAAACATTCAGAAATTGAGTTAGCCTAGAAATAAATACAATAGTAACATCTCATTCTAATATGTTAATTGACTTACAGAATTAAGCAATGCCTTATATGGAGAATCGTCAACCAGCAAAGTGTTTTCAACATCAAATTTGCATACTCATCCCAAACTTTATTCAAATCCTTAAACACAATTTTTTTATTGTGTTGAGTAGGTAGATCAAATGTTGTTGTTGTACAGTGAGAACCATCCTGCAAAAGTAATTCTTAGAATGTGTTATCAAAAAAAAAATTCCTTAGAATGTGACACAAGACTAAATCCAACATAGAGCTCAAGTCCACTATGACTTGAGTTCATTCAAGGGATATAAATAAGCCAAATGTTGTTGATTGTAACCGAATTTCTCTCTCATTCCTAATCCCAATTCTCAGTTTCTCTCAACTCTTCCCTCTCTTATCTCTTATTCCTATCAATCTAGACTAGAGCACATAAATTGAGTTCTAAATTATTGAAACACTAAGACGTGGAACCAAGAGGAAAAACCCATTAAGAGGGCTGCTGAGAGAGAGACCTAATGGAAGAGTGCGTAAGCTAGGAATAATGAAATATAAGAGTGAAATATAAGAGTTCTCACCCAAATGAAAAGTAACTTCTCTTTCATATCTCCAAATAAAATATCAACCAACTTCTTACAATTGGCTCTACAAAATAGAAATTATGGATATAAGTTTCTACAATGCACATAAATGTCCTCTGACAGAAAAATGGGACAAACTGAACACTATAATTTAATAAAATGGAAATTATAGATGAATGAAGTACCTTTTTTTGGAGGACCAAATAGCCACTACAAAGTTTTCAAAACAGAACTTCAAAAACTCAAGATAATACTTTCTCTTGAACACTAAATGTTTTTTTGTCCACATTTTGAGACTATTTATTTTGAGACTTCTGATTTTGAAATGTTTCGTCTGGTCGAATTTTTCTATGCTTAGATTCATAGTCAAATACTACGTCTGCAAGGACCCCATTTATATCAAGAATAAGAAGTTTCTTCTTCAACTGCACATACAAGAATTGTGGTTAAACGTATAAAATATAAAAATGAGAGAACAACTTGAAGCAAACAAATCTCACATTGAAAATTAAGACACAATCACAATGAGAAACATATTGTTCCAATACCTTTAAACAAGCCTCTCCTCCAAACTTTCTAGAAGGGGATGTCCCAATTCCAAAATCCGAAAACCCGACTCAGGTCCTAACACTTCTCGAATTGCATCTATAGATTAGCATAAAATGTGAGCCAAGAAGTGAAAAGTTCAATCCAATTTAATGAGGTGTAATTTAAGGTAGTTGTCCAACCGCTAGAACATGTAGAGTTTTTCAACTTTTTGACTCCATGTATAATCATTTTCTTCACCTGTTAACATTATTTATCAGAAAAACAATTCATAAAATCCAACAAGAAACTATTGACATTACAATACAACAGAGTAACACAAAGAACAAAATAGATTGACAATCAGGACTATTACATTCAACAAGGATTTAATCCAATAGAGTAGTATACGAAGTGTAGTAGTAAACACTTGTGATATGTGATAGTATAGTTCAGCTTGTACTATTAGTTGTGCTTACCTGGCACTCCAGGTTGCTATATAAGCCCTGGCTGTTATTGTGTCAGTTACCTTTTCCTAACAGAAATAGTAACAGATTACAGTTTTCTTTCTCTCTCTCTCACCTTCTCTTAGTTCTACATGGTATCTAGAGCTTTTTCTTTCCACCAAACCAGATTCATGGCCGCTTCACCGCCACCTACACCACTGCCACCGCCACGGGCTGAGGTGCCTGCGGCGGCGACTTCTTCTACACAAGCTCCATGAGAAGAATTTTCTTTCCCACCTAATTGTCACCTTTACTTCCTTTTTGAAGAAAGTAGAGAAATGCAGAGAAAGACATAGAAAATATCTGAAATCTGTTTCTCAACACTAGTAGGGGAAATTCTGATTTTATTCATAAAAGAACCCTACTATTTATATACAATTTACATACAAGTCTGAATACCTGAAGTTGCCTCTTAGTCTCTGGTGACTTGAGAACAATCCTCAAGTCAACGTGGACTTGACAACATTTCGACTTGATACAACAAGGATTAAAACTCTAGAACAGCCTGAGTCCAGATACCATGACTCAAAGTTAATGCTCTCTGCAAAGTTTGTCACCATGAGGTTCAAAGGTTCTGAATCAGATTATGAGCCTCCTTATCATAGGATTTCTTCTGCTTGCCTTTCTCTGCATAGAATTCATAGGAATAATGTCCATACTTGTGACAATTGTAGTAATTGTACTTCTATGCTGTTCTTCTCCTGTAGGGAAGTGCTCCTATAATCAATATAATTAATAAGAGGTGAATCATCACGAGTTTCAGCACTGTCCCTATCATATTACCATCATCCTCACTTTCGAGTGGCATAGTGAGGGTGTGACGCTCGCTCTCATCATCCTCATCATCCTTCCAATTACAAACTTGTAAGGAAAATAGAAATTGGCATAAGTAATTGAAGCTGTAACAATTAAAATCACCTGATATTCATATTCAGGTCTCTTCCTCTTCCTGTTTATAGCAGTCTTCCTATATTTAATAAGATGTGTATCATCATCAATGCTGCTGCTTCTTTCAAAGGACCCATTAGGAAGATTTGTGACAAGGTAGGAAAACCTATTTGTCCACATACCATTTAACTCTGGATAATTATATGCTTTCCTAGGACCCTCATATAAACACCAATTAATATCTTTGTATTTGTTAGGCTGAATAATGTTCATCTTTCGAATAGCAAAAACATTGACAACCTCCAAATCCAGTTGTTTAAAGCATATGTCGGGACGATTCAAACTAACAGTTTGGTAGCAAATGATAGGCACCATGACATACTTCACACGCAACTGATTCACATCATCCTGAGAGAGCGCCAACCTCCCATATGGGTTCCAAGTAACCTGGCAAACATAAAAATTGACTATGTTAGATAATATGGAACAGATAATGATAATAAGGGTAATAAAAATTAAAATGAAACTTACATCCTCCTCCTTCATCCGGGAAAACAATTTAATGTAATCTTCCACTTTTGTTTTTTTGTGTTTGTTTTTGAAGTATGTGTACACCACATCTATCCAGGTCAAAAACACGGGTTGTATAGGTGGTAAAACAAATGCGTTCCTTATGAAGGGGAACCGCTCTAATGCAAATACCTATAAGAAAGAAATAAAGTACAAGAGTTATTAAATAATATGATTCATATAAATTGAAATGACAATCTAAAAATCTAAAACAACTTACTATCAGGCCCCATGTGAAACAATAAATACTTTTTTTGTCATTACCCAAAGCATTTTTTATGTGTGCAAGAACAACTGCTCCCCAAGCATATTTATTAATTTTTTGTAAATCTAAGAACTCCAAAAAGTCTGGCATAATAGTCCTTTTCCGATTGGGAAGAAGTGTTGTTCCGAACAGGTACATAATGAAAGCCTTTGCATGGGCCTCCACATCAGAATCAGAAGCATCACTGGGCAATTCCTTAAAGTATAAAGGCAATTTATTTATACTGATTGCACCCTTGCCTGTACCTTTTCTGAGCAAATCTCTTGCTTGATAATCCTTCAAATTTAAATGCTTCATGACTAAGTCCACAGCCTCATAAGTAACATATCCAGACACCTGCCACAATCATATCAATATCAAATTGTATTAATGTCTTCAGGCTCATATTCATATAATAAAAAATTGCAAAATGCAAAAAAAATATGAGATAATAGCTCACCTGGATCCCATCTATGGGAAGTCCAGTGATGAAGTAGATATCTTCTAATCTCATATCTAAAAGAAAATCCTTAACCTCTTTTCCAAGTCGAAAGCAACATTTTTCTTTATCATAAACCTCCAAGAGAGCTTCTAGGGGACACAATGGTAAATGGAAGTTACCTTTGGAAAAGCACTCTTTAACCTTAAGAAACTGAGAAAAACAGGTCATTTCAATTTTTTTGGCCACTCTCTCATGCATAGACCATTCACACAGTTTATTCATGTGCATATCAGAAGATTTACCCATAACTAGCTCTCTCAATAAACAACAAACCTGTCAAATACAAAAAAATCAAAATCTCAATAAAAATACACATTATTAAAAGTTGCAATCAGAATTCTGTAATGAGACAAGAAGGCTTGTGTTGCTTAAAATAATGTAGCAATTCAATCCTCACATCTGTTAAAAGTTCCTAATTACTTCCTCCAACATTCCAAACCCTAATAACTAAGAAGGCAATGAACATGTCTCCAGAATTGCTTTGGAAGCACTGCAAGCAAGTTATGCTGAACAAAATGCCTCAAGATGTAGACATGAAGGATGCTCTCCCGTTTTGGAGGTTTGTTGCAATACAATCCCCCGCTCTTATTTATAAGACCCCATTTTGCCTGGTTTTATGTTGTTATTGTGATTGTCTTTTAGGGTACTCGATTTTCTAATAGCATCTTGTATGAATATGCTGCTATGAGGAAGAAAGGAATGCCTACTTACGAGACTAGAAATAAAAAAGATGCTGAGCAATTAGCGGCACACACTGCTATTCTTTCAATTCTGGGTATTCCTTTCTCTGAGATTTAGTATTAGTCTTCAGAAGTTGATTTATCTATGCAGACCGAACTAACTAAAGTGTGTGTATAAAAAAAGGTGATTCTTCCCCAGGGACACTCTATGAGATACTGCAGTCAAAATCTATAGCTTTTGATGTAGGTCGACTAGACATATCTGGCGGCATTGTTGCTAAACATAAATCATCCATTGAAGCAACAATGCCGTCTCTCCCGTCAGATCGAAAACAGTCTTGCGATGATGGTTCAAGTTCAATAATGGGAAAAAAAGAGTAGGTCTTCAAGCTTTTTATGGAAGTGTTGTGCCATCTAACATCCCTTGAAGCCATCAAAGGCAATGTTATTGCAGAGCTTGAAGGTATTGGGGTGGGAATATATTCAACATATTTGTGTAATATCTAACATTAAAGGAGTCCATGGAATGTTCTGATAGTGAAATTTGCATCAGAATCACAATTTTTTCATAACCACTGTTATACCAATCTACGTGAAAGCTAGTAAACACATGACTCCATTTCCTCAAAGAAACACATACAAAATTTCAATTCAAGTGCTGATTTCAGGAATCAATACTTTAACAAAGAAAAAAACATTAACACCCTCATTAAGCTAACTAGTACTTTCCATTAAAAAGGGAGAAAAGGCATTAAGCATGAGAAGAACAGTTAACAATTAAATTCAACCCAATTGTACATGCATCCAGAAATCCATACCTCTAGGGAGATAATCAGTTGATTTTCACAATGAAACAGAATCACAACAGCTGGTGTGGGTAACACAACTATATCAAAAAACCATAAGGAACAAAGTTAAAATAGATATAACATCACAGTGAAAGAGAGAAAGAATGAAGAAGAAGAAAATAGAGAAAGAAAGAAGAGGAAGAGGAAGAGGAAGAGGGGAATGGTAGTAGAAAAACACGAAGAGAACCTGATGCACCGTGCGTGAAGGCTGAGTCGGTGGCCATCGAGGGCTTCGGTGCGTCGTGCGTGAAGGCTGAGACGGTGGGAGGAAGGAAAGAGACAGGTGGTGGTGTTGTTAGTAAAGGAATTAGGGGGTCTGAATGGGAGAGGGGAATTTTTTGGTCAGAATGTGAAAGGGGCTTGTGGAGAGGTTGGGAAAAGAGCCCAACTTTTAGTTTAATCCTTTTTTTTTTTGAATCAGTTTAGTGTAGATTGGCCCAACATCATATGTTAAACTACTATTAACATGTTTTTTTTATAGAGGATGTATTTAGTGAGAAAGCTCTTTTTATGTGAGAAAATTAGAATTCTTATCATCACATCTTTGGAGTAGGTTCGCCCCTGCCACTAGTACAGAGATCAAACTCCTCCAAATTATAAAAACTCCATGGTTAAGTGTACTTGCCTTGGAGCAATATTGGGATGGGTGACCTCCTGAGAAGTTTTCCCGGGAAGCGGGTAAGTGAGGACAAAGCGCGCTGAAAAGACTCGTGTTGTTAGCGTGAGGCCAGTCGTCAGATCGGGATGTTACATCCAACAAGAGGCAAGAATGTCCAACAACCCTTAACCGACTAGAGATTATGACAACTTGTAGCGTTGTAGCAAGAATGACTCCCATGTCTATCATTGACAACCATTTTGATTTTGTTGCCTTCTCTTCTAGTTGGAGTGTTAAACGTTCAATCAATTTATTATAAGTTTCTTCCCCAAACATATAATTGTACTTTTCAGGTCTGGTTTCCATCTCCTGAATCATTAACTCCCGAATCTCAGACCACCCATTATCACCCTTTCCCAAAAAATTTGCAACACATCTAAATCCACAATTCCCATCTGAATCAACATCTCTGATCTTACATATATAAGCATGATATATGGTGGGCAGTCTTTTCAATAAACTCTTGTCAATCCATTCATCAGAAGATGTGCATTGAGGAATCAATGCAAGCCCTTCAAGTTGTTTTATGAGCATCTCCTTTGTTGGGACATCAGCATTTTTAAATTTCAAAGACAGGGCTTCAAATGCTGAATTTAATTTCCGCTTAAGTTCTTGTTTCTGTTTCAAATGACCCTTATTTCTTTGCTTAACCTGGTCTTTAACTACCTATTTTGCATGGTTATGAGTACCCTCTTTAACCGTCACAACCCAACAATTTTCGTGTTCCTTCTTTGGTACTCCTATTAGCTCAAATTTACAACCACATTTTTTGCTTCTAGAGCTCTTAGGAGGCAACCCTTCCTTGTATGCTTTGTATTCACCCCTCCGTTCACACCCTAATATCAAACGTTTCTTCTTTTCTAAGGAAGATTTTGCAGTGGTAATAACAAATCCATTATCCTGCCCCACCTTTTTGGCCCAAATCTTAAGTGCTTCAGCATTTTCGAAACTCTGCAAACAACAAACACAATTAGCTTATTCTTTAATAAACTAAATCAATTGTATTTAGGCTAAGAGAGAGCAATAAGAACCTCTTTTGTTGTAAATGCATCTCTACAATCTATCGTGATAGGTGATTTAACCTCATCGGGGCCTCCTAAGTTTACTTTTGAGGGTGAAGTAGACATTTCCTTTTCCTGAAACATGCAGCAGATCAGAACCCACAAGTCTAACAATGTTATTCACAAGTGGAAGTTCAAGTTTGGAGAATCTTTAACCTTCACATTTGGAGAATCTTTACCCTCATCGGAGCCTCCTGAGTTTGTTTTTGACATTTCCTTATCCTGAAACATGCAGCAGATCAGAACCCATAACCAATAGCTATGAAAAAAATTTCCAGACCAGATTAGATGTGACACTCCATTACAGACACCTTGAACATATTTAACTCAAGTAACAAACATTAAGGAATTACTTTCCAACCATTTCTGCAATATATATCATGACAGAAGGGTGTCTAGAAAGTAGTTATAATGTTTTTATGAAGTAAAAGATGGCAATGTGGAAATCTTCTCGGCAGATATATAACCAGGAAAATAAAACTACTTTCACAATATACAGTAAAGATATGAGGCTCATTATTCTTTGAGTTAAAAGCTATAATATAATGTATCTATATTCCCTAAGACTTGGCATCTATAATTGTGGAGTGATTTGGCTTATCATTCTAGCATTGTCTTGAGACTGAGTTGAAGCTGTAGGGACAGTCATCTTCAAGCCTGGTTTGTTATGCCTCACATCAACATTATACACAAACATCTAAATGGGAAATGTTCAGATTATCCAAAACCCAGCCCTTGTGACCATTTCTCTTGGTAATAAGGGAAAGAAAAAAGGTGAGACAGATTAGTTGAAAAAAGCACAACAAAACTTGGAGTCACCTTTTCTTCAAACAAACTTTTCTATTTTTCTTTAACTTCCTTAATCCTATGTTGGATTTCTGCAAATCTCTGTTCTCCTCAGTTTGCATAATTAACAAGACCAATTACTGTGAATGACTTCAAAACTAAGAAATGAGAGCACAAAATAAGGATAAAACACAGCACTGGAAATAAAGAGCATATTTGTTACATAAGTGATTATATATTATTCAGAATAAGGATTAAACTTCAAAACACAACACTAAAATGTTGAGCACAGTGAAGTTCAATTCTAACATTAAATTAAAGAAGACTAATTGATTTAGCAGTTATTTCATGCATGCTAGATGACTATGTGACATGTGAAATGCTCTAAAATTGACGTGTACCTATCAATTTTGAAACCCCTAAACCTGAATTTAAGGAAAAGTTAGACTTGAAGTTTATTTAACTTGAAGGACCGTAAACCTTCGGAGTTTAGAATCCTCAAACCCGGATAAATGAGAGGTTAGCTTACGCTCACCATCCTAAGGAAAAGACCACAGTCAAGTAAGGCATGCAAAAAGTTACATACCAAATTGTAACTCGTCAATTTATCAGCCCAAACATAATCTCCTAATCAAATTAACTTAATGCACTCTCAAATTAACTAGTTAATTACAACATCTTTAATAGTGCATCAATCATGTGGCAAAACATAAAAAATCACTAGTAACTCAATGGACAAAATGAATTATTATAAGAGGCCTTGGCCCAACATTTGATAGAACATCTTCACTCATACAGATTTTGGGACTTAAAGTGAGCATTTTTCCTATACTTGACCCAATTCTGAGAATTAAAGAAAAACATGTTTTATGAACATCTTCCCTCAGCTCCTAATGTTGTTGCTGGTAACAACAATTGAAAGATCTTGCTTTTGCAACAAAGAAAAATTGTGGGAGTAATTTGATTGTTTCATTTTTGACACTAGAAAAAATCTATGGAATCGTGGTATGAGGGCTAGTAGGAATTGGCATTTAGAAATAAGAATTCATAGTCTTCACACAATACGAATGGTTGTGGGGTACTAACCTCTATTCATAAGTGTAATTGATCCCATTTGATCTTCCTCTTGTTTCAATCATGGTTTCATCTTCCTTCTCTAATGATCTTGTGGTGTTCAGAACATACACCACTTTCAGGGTTGTAAGAAGGAATTGCATCTTCTTCTGCCCTTGATTAAGAACAATTGAACCTAAAGATTGTTGGGAGATAATTTGTGTTGGGGAAGATGTTGCAACTCTTGGATTGATGAAGTTGAAGACTGAAGCACTTGAAGATTCAAAGCGTGCATAAGCACTAACCTTTAGGTTCAATTCGCCCCCACCAATTAATGTATATTGGATGCAATTGAGAAAACTAGCGAATTCCCTTCATGATACTATGAATCCCTTGATGTGGTTTGCACTAACACACCAAGCATATCTTTGACAATAGTTTACAGAAGTATGATTCTCACACTTGACTCATGCATTAGTGAAGTGAATGATGATTTAGGATAAAGTAAATGGAAGAGAAATTGGTCAAAATGAAGTCCAATCTCGTGCATATGTTATGTCTAGTTTTCTGCCCAAATATCTCTTTATATAGAGATACTAACATCCCTTGGTGAAGAGATATATCTCTTTGAGAAACAACTTCCAGAAAACCGTTATATATTATTAATATTCAAAATTAATCCCAATAGACATGTTGGTTCATTTGGCAAACCGTAACTTGCACCTCTTTATAAAAAGGTGCGTGTTCGAATCCTATTGTTGCACTTTTTTGCTAAATAACTGAATTTATTTCCGGAAATAGTGAACTAGTCACACATCCATTGGACCACCATCAACATATTAATTTAACTTGAACATTAATTATTATAAACATTAATAGAATGCATATTTCCAAGTTCGTATATTTTGGAAATATTTCTCACAGCAATTTAATACATTACCTCAGATTGGTCAGCCACTCATAAAAAGATGGGGAAAAATTGCTCTCATTTGATCTCAACCAAAGTCATACCTTGCATTACATCAAATCCACAATTTCATCAATTTCTACATTCTCCCCTCTCAAGATTGAGCCATTCCTTTTCTGCCAAATAGAGTTAACAGTTACAACCAAAATCATATTCAAAATCTGACCAGCTTTTTTGCTCCCCATCAAGAGATACTCAAACTGATTGAAATGAGACTCAACCTCTTCTGCCATAACTGTTTGCCAGCCCATCCACATGCAGACATTCATCCACACACCCCATGATACTCTGCAATTGAAGAACAAGTGCATACTGTTTTCTTCATCACTTGCACATAGACCACACAACAAAGAAGCATTAGAGGGGATTGCATTCCTTTTTGCCAAATCATATCTGGTTTGAACCTTGTTAATAAGGACCCTCCAAGTGCCACCTACTAGCTGACAAGCCTCACCCTTTCGGCAAAAGGAAACACTTAAACAGTAGCATGCATTTAATGCATCTACTAATCGGAGTCATTTGAATCAACGGATTGAACTACGTCACAACGGCCAAAACAACGGTTGAATTTTTCTCACAACGCTACAACAAACGCAAGCAAGTTTTTAAGGCAACTATGAAGAAAGAATGTAAGACCCAGATTTCAGAACTGGATTAAATAATTATTTTTCCGACTCACGCGTAGGATCGGTGTAAGCGTGACAGAAGTTTGCTTTTTGGGAAAGTTTAATGAAGAAGAAAGTTCAGGAATTGCTTGAGGAGAGTACCATAGTCGTTTTAGGAGTTAGTGCGAGTCCTCTGCACACCCGCCTTATGGCAAGAGTGTTCAGAAAAGGCTATTCCGCTCTTAAAGCATTGTTTAAGAGAAATTCTAAATCCTTGGAAAATTAGAAGATCTCTTTATTTTTCCCTCGACCAGCGTTTCATTTCGGAACTCTGGACTGTACGCACGATAGGTTTCACTTCTCGGAAGTCCGACGACGCTAAATTCCATTCTCTCAAAACTCTAAATTCAAACGCTGAATGAAGACTTTTTCTATTCGGAGCTTCTAACGAAGTTTCCATCCGTGTTGCCAGATTTCTTTCTACATTTACAATCTTTCTTCAGAATGAAGTTTCGTCATCCGACTTTCACAGCAAAAAGTAGTTTTTCGGGGCATTTTAGCTCACACCGCTTTTGGATCATTTTCTTCAAATTCAAGAGCCTTGTTTTGAGTTCTGGAATTCTGTCGCCAGAATCTCACTAAGAATTCACAGATGAACGTGCTGCAAAAATCGGAATCGCGAAATATTCATTTTCCCGCGATTTCACTCTCCTATAAATAGAAAAAAAAAACACAAAACTTGCCATTTCTTGTGTGTGTGGCCGTGAGCTTGAGGAGAAAAGAGAGAGGAGAGAACTTCGCCGTTTCTTGACCGATCTTCGTACTGTTCGTTGCTACTTCGCGACATCGAGGTACTCTTGCTTATTCTTACCTCTGGTCATCTTTTATATCACGTTTCTTTATCTCTTTATGAGCTCCTAGTTTCGAGCTTTTCGTAAAATTGTTCGATTTTCCCGATTTTTCTTTTGAACTACCTTATATAATTGCCCAACAAGCTAAATCACTTGCCGATGCGCGCCGATTTCGATCGAGTTGCCAAAGATCTGAAAAACTGTATAAAACCCATTTTTCGCACATATTGAAACTTTATCTTCAAAAAGCCACAATCCGACTTAGTGTCCTTAGGATTAGTTGCTATAAATGTCATTGTGAATGACCCCATCAAATTTGTTTTTCAAAGTTTCGACTTTGAGTTTTTGAACCTTAATTTTGGACCAAAGTGCCCCTAACTAGTCGTAATTCGACCCGGTCGTTCTAAAACTTTTCCGACAGTTTCCTTACCCTAGTATTATCCTAAAACTACCTAGGAATTAAATTAGATCGAAGAAAAAGCGCCGGAACCCCTATTTATAGAGAGTGGCCGAGAGCATGTTTGGGGGGGGGGGGAGAATTTCGTTTTCGCGATAACTCGTTCTCTCGTGCTCGATTGTTGTACTTCGAAGCTTCAAACGCTTTGTCTATCGTTAGTTAACTTTGTTATGATCGAATTGTTCGAGTTTGGATTGATTTTTTGCTTTGTTTAATCCAAGGTTCAGTTGAGGGAACTTGGGGTGGTACCGAGCTAGATTGTGAGGAAAAACTACACCGCGAGGCTGGAGCAACTCGAGGTTAGGGCAACTTACTTACTAGCTATTTGTATTGTAGGGGTCGATAACTTCGACTTGAATATTGCTTGATATTGAGGATTGCATTGAATATTATTTATCGCTTTGAACTAGAAAATGTTTTCTGGAGGCTTCGGCCGAGTGAACTTATATGAGACGTGTGTCTCCGTTTTCTGAGAGGCTTCGGCCGTTTACTGGTTTCCGTCTTATGATTTCCGCACTGAATTATTGTTATATTGATATTGTTATTGAACTGTGCGCTTTGTCGCGACTACGGAGTGTGGAATCATGGAACGTCATACTTGTATTATTTCGGGTTGGATGAACAATCCTAGGCAAGTCCAAACCCGAGGTTTGAGATTACGCCTATTGGAACACTTAGACTTTCCCCGGGGGTTACATTTGGGGGGATTTTGGCAAACTTGGAATGATTAGAATTTTTAAGAATGAAACTCATAACCTGACTAATCCAACTTGAAATATTTGTATTAATGAATAAGTGGAGAAATGATTGCGAAAGACGGGGAAATGTTGACAAGTCTTGGAGCTGCTTGGATTTGATGGTCGCCACGAGGATGAACCATAGTGACCAGAGATATGTCACTAAGTACGATGCGTACTCCAGCTACTTACAGCCTAGTCGTAGAGTCGACTTTGACCTTCGGGTATTATTAAATTAAGAGTCGTAGCTAAACACTACATGGTGAGGACGATACCATGTTTGGCTAACCATATTGCATCATGCATACATTCGAGGCTTGAGACGATCGGAGGATCGGGCCTCGGTGAAGTTGAGACGACTTCGGTCGGCTTCACGAAGGTTGAGACAGTCGAACGATTGGCCTTCATCGAAGAACACCAATATATTATACATACAGTTGACTGCTCCAATCCAATTGAAAATTTAAGTAGCTGATTGTTGTTATATGTGTTCATCGGATTTGCCTCCTCTAAAGTGATTTAAGTCATTATAGGGTAAAATAATATATTACAATCAATTAAGAAATCAGTGGTTGAGATTATGATCATATACTTGTAAATATATAACAAACTATTATTCTATTAACTCTCAACCATTCGATTGATTCATTTTTAGGGAAAATCCATCTAACTCAATCGCTTTTATGACTTCATCGTCCAATTAGTTATGTTTTTTTTAATTCGAATCAATCCGGTTCAATTTATTTCGATCTGGAATATATTAGATTTCATTTTGTTCAAATAAAGTGTGAATATTGAAGTAAACTCAAATGATTTAAAAGCTTAATTAAATTGTAAAACTTGGTGTCACTGTTACAGATATAATGCTAACTATTCCAAGACCTGTTTTCATGTTTTCTACTTTCTAATGTCAAATACTTTTATTAGATATTGAAAAACCAAAATAACATATCAAAAAATAACATATTCAATACTCAATATACAATGCAATCAGCAATAACAAATTCAATACTTAATATAAACGCATAACCATGGTTGCAACTTGCGAATAATAAATAAATGCGGAATAAAACACTCAGAGGGCCAATAAACTATTAACATTACATTATTTCTTACACAAATAAATTAAGGTCAGTTGACAAGTAGAACAAAAGTAGAGCTATATGTGTAAATCACAATAAAGGTACAATAAGATGTCTCAGGATCAATGTGAAAAGGCTTAAGCTATATCCAATTTCTTAATTGGAGAAGTTTTAAAAACAACAATATAAACAATCATCTATCATTATTTATTATTAACATATTCCCATAAAATATACTTGTAATCACAACATGCACACCACAACCCCAATTTATTGTTTGCGAAAAAAATTGTTGAATTGAAATAAAAGTATCATTAACAATAAAAGATAAAGTTGCAAATAACTTGTTTACCTCCAATGGTAGCGAGTTACGAAATTCTGTAACAATGACGTCGTCTAGAGAGAGAGAGGCGTCGTGCGAAGAGAGAAGCGTCGTGCACAAAGAGAAGTCGTACGGAGAAGGAGTGATCGGTGACGTTCTTCAACGAGAATAAAGGCAAGGGTTGGATTTTGGGAGCAACATGGATCTCTACGTTAATCGATCTTCAGAAATGAGAGCAGTCAATCACAGCTAGGGTTCGATGAAGGCATATTTAGTATTTATATTGGCGTTAAAAATACAAGGGCAGGAATAGAAAACATTTTGATAACTACGGGCTTAGATGTAAATTAATATATCATAATACAAATATATATGAGTTTTTTTTGTTTAGTTTGGATTGGACCGGTTCTAAGGATTGGACATGAAAACTGATCCAATCCAATGAGAAAACAACAATTTTTTGATTTTCAATTTGTTCAATTTGTTCAATTTTTGGTTTTTTGGGTTTGAGCGGTTTAGTTCAGTTTGGTTCGGCTATGAACCTAGCTAATAAATCACCAAAAATGTATATTGTGGACATATTGTCAATGAAATTGGAGATTCTATCTAATTGGTCAACTTCACAAATTTATTGAAAAATTGGTAAGTTTTATATTTAAATTATTATTTATCATATAGTAAATGTGACATTAATTACGGATTAAACAATCAATTCCAAAAAGAGCATTGGCCAACTACTAGGAAAGGACCTTCATGTAGCAACGAGAGACAACAGCAAGTATGAGTGTAATCAGATATGATTGGTTTGGATTTATGTGTTTAAATGTCCGAACCAATCAAACATGTACGGTTTGGGTTGGTTCGGATTTTCTAATTTTTGTTTCTAAACCCGAACCAAACCAACTCGATCTCAGTCGGATTGGTTCGGTTCGGATGGTCGGATTTGGAGCAAAAAAAATATTTAGAAATTTGCATGAAAAATTATTCTAAAATCGTGAAACGTTATAAAAATAAAGAAAAATCCAACATTTCAGAAGAAAAAAACATTCGATAATGACATAACCTATATAATCCAAATAAAATCAATATCTCCAATACAAATGTAAACATGCAATATAATGGTCTAGACTGTTTTGGTTGAATGTAAAAAAAATATTTAATTTATTGGATTGGTTCGGATTGATCAGTTTTTCAATCCCCGAATCTGATACCCGAACTAATGGTGATCAGATGCAGTAAAAAAAATGCGAAGCGAACCGATGATCTAATCCAACCCCAATAATATATTTGGTTCGGATCGGTTTGATCGGATTCACGAAACGGACCACACCCACTTACACCCTTGCAACAAGTTTGTTGAAAAAGATCCAATCAAGCCACACCAAAGGAAAAAAATAAAGACCCATTTTTTTATAAAATTCAAATTGCAGAAACACGTAATTAAATAATTCTTACTTTTCTTGTACCAAAAAAAATTAATTCTTACTTTTCATATATTTTTTAAATTTATTTATGATATTATTTTGATACATCAATAAAGTATTATGAATATATAGCTTTTAATTATTTATTGAATGTGAGAATTTCTAAATAAAAATTAAACCCAAAGATTTGGGGAAAATGATTCACTCATATGAATAGATCACAAAATCAGAAATTAAACTAGATGAATCCGAAATTGGCAAAACCAAAAGCATCAACACAAATTAAAAGTAACAAAAACTGACAACAAATGAAAATAGTATTTCGCGTATAAATAAAATTGAAAATCAGATACAGAGGTTGAGGGAGAAGAGCGTGAGAGGAGAGGGTGGATAGAGGAGGGCATTTCGGTAACAGTATTTTTTAATTTTTAATTTTTTTTTTCACCAGGTCACTACAACCTGTTGTAACAGGTAATTTAACTCTTTCATGGGTGAAAGACCTACTAATCTCTTTCATCCTAGAAGCCACCATTAAATAATTCTTACTTTTCTTGTACCAAAAAAAAAACTAATTCTTACTTTTCGTATATTTTTTAAATTTATTTATGATATTATTTTGATACATCAATAAAGTATTATGAATATATAGCTTTTAATTATTTATTGAATGTGAGAATTTCTAAATAATTTAATTATACTAGTACAAGATTTTTCATTCTATAGCTGTAAATTTAGTTTGAGCGATATATAGAAAGGAATACACAATTGACACAAATATTAGTGGCAAGGTAAATTGATATTAACGATAAAGTAATCTCAAGTTGCTTTACCATTTTATTAATACAGTCGAATTACACACCATACACATTATATCCAAATATAGGATACAGTACCAGAGTTTAAAACACTTCCATATAAGCTCCAGGCTCAAAAGTTATTTAGAGATTATACTACAATGCTTCTGAGCCTTGATGGTACGTACTTTCAGTGTTCAGCTAGTGCTCTTAGGATCACCAACATGTCCCTTGTGTCCCCCCATAGCTTTCTGTTTGTGTCCCATGTCCCTGCTTGATGGTTCTTGTGGATTCTTGGGCTTCTGATTCTACATATATCATAAAACAATTGCAGCAAAGGGAGTCCATTTTTTTTTTCTATGAAATATTTTTTTTTCTTTGGCCCTTCAATTTCAAAATGGATGAATTTAGGCCTTAAGTTGTCAAAATCATGTGACTATAGTTCGTCTTTTCCCCCTTGTATTTGATCTAATTAAATTTTACTTAAGTAACTTTTAAACTTAAAAAAATTGACAAAAATAAAGCTGCCGAACTACGTACTTATACAAGGTACTCATTACATTCATAATTAACTGTTCAGAAAGAGAATAAACACACATATTATGAATGAAAATAATTTTGTTAAACAGTTAAATATAATTAAACATATTTTTCCTCTAAATTGATGGTTATATAATTTAATTTTCTAACCTGCTCTTTTAAGAAAACAAGTGAAAACAAGTTATCAATTAATGTAATGAGTACCTTGAAAGAAAAATTGCACCCGGCAGGAATCGAACCTTCGACCTCCCCCTACCCAACCCAACCCATATGTTCCTCAATTCCTACCACTTGAGTTATCCTTTGGGATAGTTTCATAATTATAACTAGCTAACTTAATTTTTATTTTTTAAAGTGATACGTAGTAAATAAATCAAGATGTGCATGTATACTTAATAGAGAGTGATCAAAGATGATTACCTGGACGGTAGGATCATGAGGAGCGGGTTTGTGCTTCTCTTCCAATAGAGACTTGAGATTCGTGTCGTCAGTTTTGTTCTCGACAACAAGATTTGTTTGTGTGTTACTAGCCATGATTGTTGGAAGCCAAGGGATTAAGAGGAGGATACAGTGAAGATATTAAAGAAGAATTACACTGTATATGGAATTGGGAAGGACTAGCTATTCAGTACCTATTTATAAAGTGGAGATCCAGTTACAATTACCCCCATGTGTATATTTTCTTTTTCTTTTCTTTTAAAGGTAACCACATGTGTTATTGTTTGGTACGTTAAGTGCTTTTCTTTTAGGCCATGATTAATTATTTGTCTCGTAATGTTTGTAGGAAATATTTCACCAAAAGCATAATTAATAAATAATTGCAACACTAAAATTTAAAATGAAATCATGCACGTACTTCTTAAATAGACAAAATTTGAATTAACATATAGCAATAAAATATAGATCATAAAATAGACTAAATAAGGGGTTCAAAGAAGATTTTGCAGACAAAAGCTCAAAACGGTACTCAAAGAAAGGCAAAAGGGAAAAGAGGAAGGCCAAAGGGAAGCAAAAACAAACCGAAGGTCGTGGTGGAGGAGGAATTAGTTTGGTCTGACGAGGATGGGGTTGATATCGACTTGGCAACAAGATCAAAGGTTTATTCTGCTTTTTTCTAGAACTTCTTCCAGTGACCTTTGAATGATGCAGAAAATGGTTTGACAATAGACGTGGCTGGTGCAGTCTGTTATGTAGGTTTTCCAAGTTTGAAGAAGCAGGAATTTTTGCTGTATGTTTTTGTTATTTTTAATTGGAACAGTGCAAGTATATATATTTTGGAAGATATGTTGGCAGGTTCGAATGGCTATCTTGGGCGTGCTTTTGAAGTCAAGTGCAGGTAGTTTTGAAAATTTGCAAACAACTCAAGAACTTATTATTTTGAAATCCAAAATGTGCCTATGGTATATAAGTGGTTAGCAGGATCTCTGTCTTGATAAATTGGGTATATATATGGGCTTATCAGAAAGGTTGTAATGGGATGTGCTGCATGTGATATGTATTGGGAACAAAAATTTTACTGTTATTGTTTGCTTTAGGTTTGAGTACTCTTTTTCCTTACTAGGTTTTTTCCCATTGGGTTTTCTTAGTAAGGTTTTAATGAGGCTCACTCCCTTAGCTCAGCTTGGTTCCCAAGGGGGGGTTTTAGTTTGAGGGGTGTTTTGAACTCATAGTCTTACCTTGAGAGGGGTGTTCTCTTGGAATCTTTTATTCAATAAATAATATTTTTGTTTTCAAAAAAAAAAAAATTAAATAAGTTTATCATAAGGCTGAGGCGTGCAAAGCAATTGGCTTAAGAGTATTTGGTCACACCACAAGTAAATTACTTGGTGCTGATGACCTCATAGGTAATACCCTCCAGGATACAACAACCACTTCCCGCTAACTCTGCACATGAACTAAACGGGCTACACATGAACAACTCTTTTAAATCACTCGTGGGAACTTAATTTGCATATATAAAATTAAGGGAACATAATTTGCATACATAACTCTATATTCTCAAACACTAGTTATTTACCTACTTAATTACGGGGGCGTATTCAAGATTTTATTTTTTGCGGGGCCAAAATTAAAAAATAAAAAATTTCAATGAATATATAAACTTCAAATAATTTTTTTATTTATATAGTACTAAATTTATTTATTATTGTATCAATTGTGCTTTTTTTAGCAATTTCTCTCAATATATTACTAATAAATTTCCGGGAATGTCATTTTTAATTTTGCTATTTGAAGCCGAGTCTTAACAACTTTCACTGTAGAAAAATTTCGTTCATAGAGGCTATTAAAACCGGAAGTGTCAAATATCAACAATTGATTTCTAGTTTCAACTAAAGTTTGATAAAATTTGGATAAACTAGTCATTTATCCTAAATTTAGATCATGGGAAACATATGAATGATAAGTTTTAGTTGAAACAAGAAATTATTTTTTTCCATAAAAATAATCTAAGGGGCATTAAATCTTCTATTTAATTCAGATAGTTGCAAATCAATTGCAGAATAAAATAAATTTATTCTATAATGATGTTTCATATCTTCATCTGATTTTTCATAACAACCATTACCTACAAACAAATGAGTTATATCAGAAACTTCAACTTGATGAGCATCATATAACGTTATAACACTCTTCAATAGTTTACTTGCTTCCAACTATTGTCTCTCGATTCTTGAAGAAGATATTTAGTTGTCAACACAAGATTCAAAATATTAAGTATATTTTGAGAACGTCGTAAATAGTATCGCTGATTCTTAATAATCCACCCTCACAAGTAACATAAAAATAAATTTAAAATTCATCAATTTACGATAATTAAACTTTGCTTGGGGGCGAAGTCTAGGACTACAAAAAATCTATATAAAAAATATCTATCGTCAGTAAACTTTTCAAAATTCTTGAGGGGGTGTATCCCTTGTCAGCCCCTCCCTAATGTACGCCCATCACGGCCCATGCCTACTTATAAAGTGGAGATCTAGTTAATTCCCGTGTTTTTGTTTTCTTTTCTTTTAAAGGTAACCCGGCCCCATGTATTATTGTTTGGCAGATGCTTTTCTTGTAGGCCATGATTAATCATTTGTCTAGTAATGTGAACAATTTTATTTTGCTAAGAAATTCTTATAATCAACACTCTTGAGATGAATCCTCTTAAGGTTTAAAGATTATATTAAATGGATTAACATTTCCAAACAAGTCTTACTTCATAAACATCGGTCAAAGATCAAACCTCACAACCAAATTCATAAGAAATCCAGCTATATATCTTACATCAACTTTCGTTATCATTACAATCTGGATCCCTATATATCTATTCTTATGTCCTCGAAGAATAGCTCAAGTGGTAAGAGCTAATGACATAAAGGTTGTGTGGGATGAAGGGTAAAGGGTCCAGGGATCAAACCTTGAGGGGAACAAATTTACTAACATTACTAACAACTAACATTTGTCTTAATCCTCTTCTCATCCCCCTCCTTCTGCTTCCGACCCCCTCTTGGTATCAGAGCCTGATGGGGAAGTAGGAACATGCTAAATATGTTAGATATAAGTTATTTCTCTGTTCTGTTCTTATATAATTAAGCACTATGGTCGGGATCTGGACTGGTAGTACACTTTGAACTAAACTAAAATGAAAGCTCTTTTGAAAACCTTCTAGGATTATTACTATTCAGACTTATGATCATCTCTGCAGCGGAGGCGTTGAAGGCAGTAAGTCCCTGTGTGGCAGTAAGTCTATATTGGCCATACTACAGACATGTTATTAAGTTCTGAATATTTTTAATGTCCTTGTTTAGTTTCTTTTTGTGGTGGCTTAAGTCTGATCCAGATCTATACTGCTCAACTATTAAGAACAACGCAGAACCTAACTTATATTTCTAATTTATTTATCTGTTTCTATAGAACCAGGTGATGGTGATGATACTTACGGGCAAGGAAGATCTATCTTTCATGATGCTTCGCTCTTTCTCTTCTAAGCTTTCTTTCAGATCTTCCCAACCCTCTTCTTCTTCTATCGATCATCCTCATCAATCCAATCAATTATCCAAATCTGTCTTCAAAGAAGAAATTCATTTTGAAGATATCAATCAAGATCTTGACAACTGGGAAATTCCAAAAATTTCTCATGCTGAGATCTACAAACCAAACGGATCCTTTTTCAAACGATCAGATTTCATTATCAAAACCGTTGAGCAAACCTACAAGCTCAGATCTGATGATGAAGAAATCCATCTGCTTTCCGAGAAAAGCATCAAAGAACATATCAGCAAGAACTTCAACTATCTTCATATAGGTAGTGTTCAAGTTGGTCTTAAACCCCTAACCAGGAAATCTCTTGACATCGCTGTACTCCTTTGTCTTAGGGATGTTAGACATAATCAATTTCATGACTCCCTCTTAGGAACGGTTGAAACCAGCCTGAGTAATGGATCAATCTTTTTCAATTGCTTCCCAGATCTAACTGTTAGTCTGGAAGATAAAAACATCCTTGATGTCCTCTTCCTAAATATCAAGCTTCACGGCCTTGATATGAAAGAAGATTCCATTCCAATCTCTTTGATCTACAGGGTTCAATACAAGGTAATGAACTCTATCAAATCTTATTTCTTGCGAACCAATTGTGAGAAATCTGGAGAAACTACCCTCTTCCTCACAGATTATGATAAGGCCAATGTTATTGTGCCCAAAACCATCCAATGGAGTGATATCACCCTTCCAGAAAAATGGTCTTTGGAAAAGGCTACTCCAGCCCAACCTGCTGAAACTCCTGAGTTTCGTGAAATCATCCAACACCAATCTGGCCAAGTAGATCTCATCTTTGATAGGAGAAATTCCTTCTCTATCCCTAGATCTATTAGGACGTCCTCAAATGATTTCCAATCCGCCATGTCTAGAAGATCTTTTTCTATGACTAGAAGGAACCAGCCTGAGTCTAATGCTCGACCTTCCCTCTCTCATGACGGATCTACTATCCATTTAGCTGGATATGTCAATACCACTCCTGTCAAGACTACCTATGACAAGGGTGATGAAGATCATCAATCCACCTTATCTCCAACGTATTCTTCTCTAGAAACCCCTGGAGAAACTTCTGATTTCATTGGAGCAATCACTACTGAATTCGTCATCGACAAAGGAAGTATCAAGGCAGATTTCTACTCTGACCGATGGACTCAGCAAAGAAAATGGTTCTTTGCAAAGTATCAGGGTGAAAAGAGAAAGAAGATCCAAGAAAAATTCTATGGGTTCCTTGAGAAAACCCAGCAAAACATCTTCTTTTTTGAATGGTTTCAAGATTATGCCAACAAGAATTGGAAATCTTACCCCTTCCAAATTGACATGGTTAAATGGCAGCATAAGGATGGAAAAGAAACCCTTTCTAACCTGCCACCTAAAACTCCTTTCCTTCTTAAAGGAGCTCAATCTACACCTGTCCTAGCTTCTCCCTTCAAGACTAGGAAAGAAGAAGGTGATGTCACTGGTAAAGACATCAAAGACCTCATGGAACAATCCAATTATACCAATAAGTATCTTCAAATTCTTGGAGAATCCCAAGTGCAGGATTCCTCTTCCAGGAAAGGAAAAGAAAAGGTCAAGATTGAACCTTCCTCTTCTAATCTTGATATCCCTAAAGGATGTCAACTTGAAAAACCTCTTTTCAAACCTTTTCAAATCAGTAGCCGTTCCAGACACTCGGCTCAAACTCTTCGAGCAAAAAAGGAATCTGACAATGAGCTCCTCCAAAAGGTGGTAGAGCAACTTCAGCTTCTCAAACAAGTTATTCCTGAGACTCCGGAACCTCCTGAGACTCCGGAACCTACTCCGGAAGCAGTTTCTAATCCCACTATTACTGCTCCTCCTCCTCCAAAAACTCGTACTTCTACTCGTAATACCTCTACTTCTTTAAATAATATTGAATATGGTAAGGTTGAGTCTGATTCTGATATTCAATCTATGAAGTCTGACGTTCAATCTATCAAGAGTATTCCGGTCAATACTGTCATTCACAATTCTAAGAATCAGTGGAGAAAAGAAACCAAGCTCTACTATCCTAGAGCTACTGCTCCTGATCTTCTTTTAGAAGAATCTTCAAACTTCAAAAGCTTCAGTGCCAACAATGTCTATGAATGGAATATTGATGGTGAAAACGAGTATGGCATCACCAAAATCCTCCAAAATATGACTATGGTAGCCACTGCCTATGTTACCGCCAACAATTGTCCTGAATCTCTTATCGTTGAAGTCTTGGTTGCTGGTTTCTGTGGCCAGCTCAAAGGTTGGTGGGATAATTATCTCACTCAAGACGAGAAGGATCAGATCTTGACCGCCGTCAAGACTGATGAAGAAGGTAATCCTATCATGGAAGATGGCAAATTCATCTCTGATGCTGTCAACTCCTTAATCTTTACCATAGCCCAACATTTTGTTGGAGATCCTTCCCTCATCAAGGACAGATCTGGTGATCTTTTGTCCAATCTGAAGTGCAAATATTTGGGTGATTTCAGATGGTATAAGGATACCTTCCTGACCAGGGTTTACACCCGTGAAGACAGCCAACAAGCCTTCTGGAAAGAGAAATTCCTGGCCGGTCTTCCTAAATCTTTTGGCGACAAAGTTCGTGAGAAACTTAGAAGCCAAAATCCGGGGGGAGAAATCCCATATCACACCCTTAGTTATGGACAACTCATAGCTATCATTCAAAGAGTTGCTCTCAAAATCTGTCAGGATGACAAAATCCAACAGCAACTCACTAAGGAGAAGTCTCAGAATCGCAGGGATTTGGGTACTTTCTGCGAACAATTCGGAATTCAAGGTTGTCCCAAGAAACCTAAACCCAGAAAGCAAGATCCTCCTCCCAAACAACAATGGAGAAAGAGATCTAGCAGGAATGATCATAGGAAACCCAAGCCTAGATCAAAACCCCAATCTTCGCAAATTCCAAAGAACCCTCCTGAGACTAGACCCTCTCAAGGAAAAGATGTTACCTGCTACAACTGCGGCAAGCCGGGCCATATTAGCAGGTATTGCAGACTCAAAAGGAGAATCTCTGAGCTTCATCTTGAACCTGAGATCGAGGACAAGATCAACAATCTCCTCATTCAAACTTCTGATGAAGAAGAATCTAATCCTTCGGATTCTGAGGTCTCTGAAGACCTAAATCAAATTCAGAATGATGATTCTCAATCATCATCTTCCGTCAATACCTTGTCCATCAACACTTTGACCAATGAACAAGACCTTCTCTTCAGGGCCATTAATTCTATCCCTGATCCTGAGGAAAAGAAAATCTATTTGGAACGCCTCAGGTCTACTCTTGAAGATAGGCCTCCCAAAAGTCCTATAACCACCAATAAATTCAATCTTAGAGATACTTTCAAGCGTCTTGAGAAATCTACGGTCAAACCCGTCACTATTCAAGACCTTCAATCTGAAGTCAATTCCCTCAAGACTGAGGTTAAAAGTCTCAAACAAATCCAAAATAGTCAGCAGCTTATCTTAGAAAAACTGACTAGAAATTATGAGGAAGATGATTCTTCTGTACCTGATTCCAATCCTGCTCCTAACAACAATTGCGAAGACTTTCTGGAGAATATTAACCAGGTCACCATTCAGAAATTCTTCATCCATGTCAAAATCCTCATAGGAGATTTTATTCTCGAAATCCCTGCCCTCTTTGACACAGGGGCAGATTCCAGTTGTATCTCGGAGGGACTCATTCCCACCAGATATTTTGAGAAAACCACTGAGAAGCTCAGCGCTGCTGAAGGATCTAGACTAAAGATCAAGTATAAAATCCCCTCAGCTATCATAAAAAATGGTAGTCTTGAAATCGAAACTCCATTTCTGTTAGTCAGAAATTTGAGTCAAAAAATCATTATAGGGACCCCTTTCATTAAGAAGCTCTTCCCCTATAATACTGACGAAAACGGCATCACTGTTCAGCATCTTGGACAGCCTATCTTGTTCAAATTCTCTGAACCTCCCATAGATAAGACTTTGAACGTCATATCCTACAAGGAGAAGCAGATCAACTTCCTCAGGGAAGAAATCTCTTACAGAACCATTGAGGATCAATTGCAACAAGCTTCTGTTAAATCAAGGATTGAGAATATTTTGGAAAATATTCAATCCAGCATCTGTTCTGATCTACCCAACGCTTTTTGGGAAAGAAGGAGCCATATGGTGGAACTTCCTTATGAAAAAGATTTTTCAGACAAACAGATTCCAACCAAGGCTAGGCCTATTCAAATGAATGAAGAACTTCTTCATTTCTGCCAAAAGGAAATCAATGATCTCCTTGAAAAGAAACTTATTCGCAGGAGTAAGAGCCCTTGGTCCTGTGCAGCCTTCTATGTCAACAAACAAGCTGAGATAGAACGGGGAACCCCTAGGCTGGTTATTAACTACAAACCTCTCAATCAAGCCCTTTGTTGGATTAGATATCCTATCCCCAACAAGAAAGATCTCTTAGCCAGACTGCATGATGCTAAGGTCTTTTCAAAATTCGACATGAAATCTGGATTCTGGCAAATCCAATTGCAAGAGAAGGATAGGTATAAAACTGCTTTTACTGTTCCTTTTGGGCAGTATGAGTGGAACGTTATGCCTTTTGGGCTAAAGAACGCCCCATCTGAATTCCAAAGGATTATGAACGAAATCTTCAATCCTTATTCCAAATTCACTATTGTCTACATTGACGATGTTCTAATCTTTTCCCAAACTTTAGATCAACATTTCAAACATCTCAATACGTTCATCTCTGTAATCAAAAGGAATGGCTTGGCTGTATCCAAGACAAAGGTCAGTTTGTTCCAAACCAAAATCAGATTTCTTGGTCACAACATCCACCAAGGAACCATCATTCCTATCAATAGAGCCATCGAGTTCACGGATAAATTCCCTGATCAAATCATTGACAAAACCCAACTACAAAGATTCCTGGGTTGTCTCAATTATGTTGCGGACTTCTGTCCTCAACTCAGTACCATAATCAAACCCCTTCATGATAGACTCAAGAAGGATCCTCCACCTTGGTCCGATATTCATACCAATGTGGTCAAACAAATCAAACTTCGTGTCAAGAATCTCCCTTGTCTTTATCTCCCTAATCCTCAAGCTTTCAAAATTATTGAAACTGATGCCTCTGATATTGGCTTTGGTGGTATTTTGAAACAAAAGGTTTTTGACAAGGAACAAATTATTGCTTTTACTTCAAAACATTGGAATCCTGCTCAACAGAATTATTCTACTGTCAAAAAAGAAGTTTTAGCAATCGTTTTATCTATTTCAAAATTTCAATCTGATTTGATTAATCAAAAATTCTTAGTCCGTGTAGACTGCAAATCTGCGAAAGAAATCTTACAAAAAGATGTCAAAAACTTAGCTTCAAAACATATCTTTGCCAGATGGCAAGCTATTTTAAGCGTTTTTGACTTCGATATTGAATATATAAAAGGATCTAACAATTCTCTCCCTGATTTCCTCACTCGTGAATATTTGCAGGGAAGATCATAAGATGTCCTCCAGAGGAGGATCCTCCTCCTCCCGAGGAAGAGGAAGAAACAAAGAAAAGAGCAAAGGTATTATAATCTCTGACTCTTTAATCTTATCTGGGCCCACTGCCCATCAATCTGGACCCACTGTCCAAAAATCTGAGCCCACTGCTCAAAACCAATCTTCACAACCAAAACAAACCAAAGCTGATTATGCTTTATCAATTCCAACTCTCCTTGCCTTCAAACAAGCAGGCCTGGATAATGTTCCTCAGGGACTCATCAATTTACCAAATAAATCTTGGGCCAGCATCGCTGATAAAGATGATGACCTAGATCTCCAATCCCTCCAATCTTTTATTGAAAGAACAAAAAGCTTAGCAACTCATGATGGAAAGAAACCAGTTGTTGTTGCCCAATCTAGCCCAGTTACCCAATCTAACCCAAAATCGGAATATTTGACCAAAACTATCTCCAAATTCCAAACCTTGATTGAACCAGAATGGTGGGACCATTCAGGAGGGAACCTCGCCAATAAAATTGGTACTAAACTTTTCCCTGGTTATCTTGATCCAATCCACCCAAACAAAACCCAGAGATTCTATGAGTTTATCTTGGTTGATACAAACAGTGTGGATATTAAGCATTTTAGGGATAAAAATGACAACTCCCTAATTACCCACTCCACACTCCAAATTCTCCGTGTCCTTCGTCCCACTGACTTTGGACCCAATCCAAACACCTACAGAAAATTTTCCCAGAATTTTGACCCTATAGGTTTTAATTATTGGGATTACATCAAAGCTTGGGAATTTACAATCCTTGGCCTGCAAAACCAAAATTTCAAGCATTCTTGGCTCATTTACTTCAAATGGACCAACAAATATTCCTTTCCAATTTGGTTCCATTCTTGGTGGAGCTTCTTTGGTCCAACTACTGAAATCTTTCCCCCTGAAGTTCTGGAGGGATACAATCTTTTCCTAAAACATTGGGACAAAGAGTTTAACAATTATCCTGATTGTTTAAACTTTTATACAATCTTTTCCCTTTCTTGGGTATTCTCTTGGAGGTACGGTCTTAAAGCCAAACCCCAACCAATTCTCAACAAACATGCCCTTATCAAGTGGTGGAAGGCTTTTGATGCTTCCAAAGCTCACAAGGATAAAGTAATTCAATGGTTCAAAAACAACCAGAAATATCTCAAGCATGCAAGTCCGCAAACCAGCCTCTTGCTAAATCAAAAGGCCCACATCACAGCGGCCCTTGCAGGAGCTTCAACAGAAGAAGACTTGCTAAGAAATCTTCAATCTGCTCTTCAATTATTGAAGGAACCAATTAAGCAAGCCTCATCTTCAAAGGCCCCTCAACACAAAGTCTCCGAGCCATCCTCTCTTGGGTCGTCAGATTTTGTCCAAACCACAGAATCAGATGATGATGACTTCTGCTAAGTTTGTCGTCTTGTAATCATTTTTATTCTGTAATAATTCAATTTTTGTACTGTAGCAAATAGTAAAATTGACTTTTTACTGTAGCAAATAGTGCCAGTCAAATAGTACCGTCTACCGGAACTATTCAACCGGAACTATTCAAACAGTGCCCAATCTTTTCTTTAAATAGGCTCATTCTGAACCTTGTTAAGCAGAGTTTTGGATAGAGCTTAGATAGAGAGTTTAGAGAGAGAAACACTGAGAGAATTCCTTCTGTAAGTTCTCCTTCAGTTTTCCTTTCTTTCAATCTTTTCTGTTTTTAAGTTTCAGTTTTTCAGTTTTTAAGTTTCAGTTTTGTAATCTATGTTTATGTAATATATATCTTGTTCAAGTTTTATTTTCCTGTTTATGGAAGGCTGAGCCTCCTGTTTTAATTCCTGTTTTTAATTTCTGCAAGTTTTATTTTTCTGTTTATGGAAGGCTGAGCCTCCTGCTTTAATTCCTGTATTTAATTTTCTGCAAAAAGCCCCTCCGTGGTGGCGTCCTACTTCTCTTAATCCTCTTCTCATCCCCCTCCTTCTGCTTCCGACCCCCTCTTGGTATCAGAGCCTGATGGGGAAGTAGGAACATGCTAAATATGTTAGATATAAGTTATTTCTCTGTTCTGTTCTTATATAATTAAGCACTATGGTCGGGATTAAAAACAGGAATTAAAACAGGAGGCTCAGCCTTCCATAAACAGGAAAATAAAACTTGAACAAGATATATATTACATAAACATAGATTACAAAACTGAAACTTAAAAACTGAAAAACTGAAACTTAAAAACAGAAAAGATTGAAAGAAAGGAAAACTGAAGGAGAACTTACAGAAGGAATTCTCTCAGTGTTTCTCTCTCTAAACTCTCTATCTAAGCTCTATCCAAAACTCTGCTTAACAAGGTTCAGAATGAGCCTATTTAAAGAAAAGATTGGGCACTGTTTGAATAGTTCCGGTTGAATAGTTCCGGTAGACGGTACTATTTGACTGGCACTATTTGCTACAGTAAAAAGTCAATTTTACTATTTGCTACAGTACAAAAATTGAATTATTACAGAATAAAAATGATTACAAGACGACAAACTTAGCAGAAGTCATCATCATCTGATTCTGTGGTTTGGACAAAATCTGACGACCCAAGAGAGGATGGCTCGGAGACTTTGTGTTGAGGGGCCTTTGAAGATGAGGCTTGCTTAATTTGTTCCTTCAATAATTGAAGAGCAGATTGAAGATTTCTTAGCAAGTCTTCTTCTGTTGAAGCTCCTGCAAGGGCCGCTGTGATGTGGGCCTTTTGATTTAGCAAGAGGCTGGTTTGCGGACTTGCATGCTTGAGATATTTCTGGTTGTTTTTGAACCATTGAATTACTTTATCCTTGTGAGCTTTGGAAGCATCAAAAGCCTTCCACCACTTGATAAGGGCATGTTTGTTGAGAATTGGTTGGGGTTTGGCTTTAAGACCGTACCTCCAAGAGAATACCCAAGAAAGGGAAAAGATTGTATAAAAGTTTAAACAATCAGGATAATTGTTAAACTCTTTGTCCCAATGTTTTAGGAAAAGATTGTATCCCTCCAGAACTTCAGGGGGAAAGATTTCAGTAGTTGGACCAAAGAAGCTCCACCAAGAATGGAACCAAATTGGAAAGGAATATTTGTTGGTCCATTTGAAGTAAATGAGCCAAGAATGCTTGAAATTTTGGTTTTGCAGGCCAAGGATTGTAAATTCCCAAGCTTTGATGTAATCCCAATAATTAAAACCTATAGGGTCAAAATTCTGGGAAAATTTTCTGTAGGTGTTTGGATTGGGTCCAAAGTCAGTGGGACGAAGGACACGGAGAATTTGGAGTGTGGAGTGGGTAATTAGGGAGTTGTCATTTTTATCCCTAAAATGCTTAATATCCACACTGTTTGTATCAACCAAGATAAACTCATAGAATCTCTGGGTTTTGTTTGGGTGGATTGGATCAAGATAACCAGGGAAAAGTTTAGTACCAATTTTATTGGCGAGGTTCCCTCCTGAATGGTCCCACCATTCTGGTTCAATCAAGGTTTGGAATTTGGAGATAGTTTTGGTCAAATATTCCGATTTTGGGTTAGATTGGGTAACTGGGCTAGATTGGGCAACAACAACTGGTTTCTTTCCATCATGAGTTGCTAAGCTTTTTGTTCTTTCAATAAAAGATTGGAGGGATTGGAGATCTAGGTCATCATCTTTATCAGCGATGCTGGCCCAAGATTTATTTGGTAAATTGATGAGTCCCTGAGGAACATTATCCAGGCCTGCTTGTTTGAAGGCAAGGAGAGTTGGAATTGATAAAGCATAATCAGCTTTGGTTTGTTTTGGTTGTGAAGATTGGTTTTGAGCAGTGGGCTCAGATTTTTGGACAGTGGGTCCAGATTGATGGGCAGTGGGCCCAGATAAGATTAAAGAGTCAGAGATTATAATACCTTTGCTCTTTTCTTTGTTTCTTCCTCTTCCTCGGGAGGAGGAGGATCCTCCTCTGGAGGACATCTTATGATCTTCCCTGCAAATATTCACGAGTGAGGAAATCAGGGAGAGAATTGTTAGATCCTTTTATATATTCAATATCGAAGTCAAAAACGCTTAAAATAGCTTGCCATCTGGCAAAGATATGTTTTGAAGCTAAGTTTTTGACATCTTTTTGTAAGATTTCTTTCGCAGATTTGCAGTCTACACGGACTAAGAATTTTTGATTAATCAAATCAGATTGAAATTTTGAAATAGATAAAACGATTGCTAAAACTTCTTTTTTGACAGTAGAATAATTCTGTTGAGCAGGATTCCAATGTTTTGAAGTAAAAGCAATAATTTGTTCCTTGTCAAAAACCTTTTGTTTCAAAATACCACCAAAGCCAATATCAGAGGCATCAGTTTCAATAATTTTGAAAGCTTGAGGATTAGGGAGATAAAGACAAGGGAGATTCTTGACACGAAGTTTGATTTGTTTGACCACATTGGTATGAATATCGGACCAAGGTGGAGGATCCTTCTTGAGTCTATCATGAAGGGGTTTGATTATGGTACTGAGTTGAGGACAGAAGTCCGCAACATAATTGAGACAACCCAGGAATCTTTGTAGTTGGGTTTTGTCAATGATTTGATCAGGGAATTTATCCGTGAACTCGATGGCTCTATTGATAGGAATGATGGTTCCTTGGTGGATGTTGTGACCAAGAAATCTGATTTTGGTTTGGAACAAACTGACCTTTGTCTTGGATACAGCCAAGCCATTCCTTTTGATTACAGAGATGAACGTATTGAGATGTTTGAAATGTTGATCTAAAGTTTGGGAAAAGATTAGAACATCGTCAATGTAGACAATAGTGAATTTGGAATAAGGATTGAAGATTTCGTTCATAATCCTTTGGAATTCAGATGGGGCGTTCTTTAGCCCAAAAGGCATAACGTTCCACTCATACTGCCCAAAAGGAACAGTAAAATCAGTTTTATACCTATCCTTCTCTTGCAATTGGATTTGCCAGAATCCAGATTTCATGTCGAATTTTGAAAAGACCTTAGCATCATGCAGTCTGGCTAAGAGATCTTTCTTGTTGGGGATAGGATATCTAATCCAACAAAGGGCTTGATTGAGAGGTTTGTAGTTAATAACCAGCCTAGGGGTTCCCCGTTCTATCTCAGCTTGTTTGTTGACATAGAAGGCTGCACAGGACCAAGGGCTCTTACTCCTGCGAATAAGTTTCTTTTCAAGGAGATCATTGATTTCCTTTTGGCAGAAATGAAGAAGTTCTTCATTCATTTGAATAGGCCTAGCCTTGGTTGGAATCTGTTTGTCTGAAAAATCTTTTTCATAAGGAAGTTCCACCATATGGCTCCTTCTTTCCCAAAAAGCGTTGGGTAGATCAGAACAGATGCTGGATTGAATATTTTCCAAAATATTCTCAATCCTTGATTTAACAGAAGCTTGTTGCAATTGATCCTCAATGGTTCTGTAAGAGATTTCTTCCCTGAGGAAGTTGATCTGCTTCTCCTTGTAGGATATGACGTTCAAAGTCTTATCTATGGGAGGTTCAGAGAATTTGAACAAGATAGGCTGTCCAAGATGCTGAACAGTGATGCCGTTTTCGTCAGTATTATAGGGGAAGAGCTTCTTAATGAAAGGGGTCCCTATAATGATTTTTTGACTCAAATTTCTGACTAACAGAAATGGAGTTTCGATTTCAAGACTACCATTTTTTATGATAGCTGAGGGGATTTTATACTTGATCTTTAGTCTAGATCCTTCAGCAGCGCTGAGCTTCTCAGTGGTTTTCTCAAAATATCTGGTGGGAATGAGTCCCTCCGAGATACAACTGGAATCTGCCCCTGTGTCAAAGAGGGCAGGGATTTCGAGAATAAAATCTCCTATGAGGATTTTGACATGGATGAAGAATTTCTGAATGGTGACCTGGTTAATATTCTCCAGAAAGTCTTCGCAATTGTTGTTAGGAGCAGGATTGGAATCAGGTACAGAAGAATCATCTTCCTCATAATTTCTAGTCAGTTTTTCTAAGATAAGCTGCTGACTATTTTGGATTTGTTTGAGACTTTTAACCTCAGTCTTGAGGGAATTGACTTCAGATTGAAGGTCTTGAATAGTGACGGGTTTGACCGTAGATTTCTCAAGACGCTTGAAAGTATCTCTAAGATTGAATTTATTGGTGGTTATAGGACTTTTGGGAGGCCTATCTTCAAGAGTAGACCTGAGGCGTTCCAAATAGATTTTCTTTTCCTCAGGATCAGGGATAGAATTAATGGCCCTGAAGAGAAGGTCTTGTTCATTGGTCAAAGTGTTGATGGACAAGGTATTGACGGAAGATGATGATTGAGAATCATCATTCTGAATTTGATTTAGGTCTTCAGAGACCTCAGAATCCGAAGGATTAGATTCTTCTTCATCAGAAGTTTGAATGAGGAGATTGTTGATCTTGTCCTCGATCTCAGGTTCAAGATGAAGCTCAGAGATTCTCCTTTTGAGTCTGCAATACCTGCTAATATGGCCCGGCTTGCCGCAGTTGTAGCAGGTAACATCTTTTCCTTGAGAGGGTCTAGTCTCAGGAGGGTTCTTTGGAATTTGTGAAGATTGGGGTTTTGATCTAGGCTTGGGTTTCCTATGATCATTCCTGCTAGATCTCTTTCTCCATTGTTGTTTGGGAGGAGGATCTTGCTTTCTGGGTTTAGGTTTCTTGGGACAACCTTGAATTCCGAATTGTTCGCAGAAAGTACCCAAATCCCTGCGATTCTGAGACTTCTCCTTAGTGAGTTGCTGTTGGATTTTGTCATCCTGACAGATTTTGAGAGCAACTCTTTGAATGATAGCTATGAGTTGTCCATAACTAAGGGTGTGATATGGGATTTCTCCCCCCGGATTTTGGCTTCTAAGTTTCTCACGAACTTTGTCGCCAAAAGATTTAGGAAGACCGGCCAGGAATTTCTCTTTCCAGAAGGCTTGTTGGCTGTCTTCACGGGTGTAAACCCTGGTCAGGAAGGTATCCTTATACCATCTGAAATCACCCAAAGATTTGCACTTCAGATTGGACAAAAGATCACCAGATCTGTCCTTGATGAGGGAAGGATCTCCAACAAAATGTTGGGCTATGGTAAAGATTAAGGAGTTGACAGCATCAGAGATGAATTTGCCATCTTCCATGATAGGATTACCTTCTTCATCAGTCTTGACGGCGGTCAAGATCTGATCCTTCTCGTCTTGAGTGAGATAATTATCCCACCAACCTTTGAGCTGGCCACAGAAACCAGCAACCAAGACTTCAACGATAAGAGATTCAGGACAATTGTTGGCGGTAACATAGGCAGTGGCTACCATAGTCATATTTTGGAGGATTTTGGTGATGCCATACTCGTTTTCACCGTCAATATTCCATTCATAGACATTGTTGGCACTGAAGCTTTTGAAGTTTGAAGATTCTTCTAAAAGAAGATCAGGAGCAGTAGCTCTAGGATAGTAGAGCTTGGTTTCTTTTCTCCACTGATTCTTAGAATTGTGAATGACAGTATTGACCGGAATACTCTTGATAGATTGAACGTCAGACTTCATAGATTGAATATCAGAATCAGACTCAACCTTACCATCTTCAATATTATTTAAAGAAGTAGAGGTATTACGAGTAGAAGTACGAGTTTTTGGAGGAGGAGGAGCAGTAATAGTGGGATTAGAAACTGCTTCCGGAGTAGGTTCCGGAGTCTCAGGAGGTTCCGGAGTCTCAGGAATAACTTGTTTGAGAAGCTGAAGTTGCTCTACCACCTTTTGGAGGAGCTCATTGTCAGATTCCTTTTTTGCTCGAAGAGTTTGAGCCGAGTGTCTGGAACGGCTACTGATTTGAAAAGGTTTGAAAAGAGGTTTTTCAAGTTGACATCCTTTAGGGATATCAAGATTAGAAGAGGAAGGTTCAATCTTGACCTTTTCTTTTCCTTTCCTGGAAGAGGAATCCTGCACTTGGGATTCTCCAAGAATTTGAAGATACTTATTGGTATAATTGGATTGTTCCATGAGGTCTTTGATGTCTTTACCAGTGACATCACCTTCTTCTTTCCTAGTCTTGAAGGGAGAAGCTAGGACAGGTGTAGATTGAGCTCCTTTAAGAAGGAAAGGAGTTTTAGGTGGCAGGTTAGAAAGGGTTTCTTTTCCATCCTTATGCTGCCATTTAACCATGTCAATTTGGAAGGGGTAAGATTTCCAATTCTTGTTGGCATAATCTTGAAACCATTCAAAAAAGAAGATGTTTTGCTGGGTTTTCTCAAGGAACCCATAGAATTTTTCTTGGATCTTCTTTCTCTTTTCACCCTGATACTTTGCAAAGAACCATTTTCTTTGCTGAGTCCATCGGTCAGAGTAGAAATCTGCCTTGATACTTCCTTTGTCGATGACGTATTCAGTAGTGATTGCTCCAATGAAATCAGAAGTTTCTCCAGGGGTTTCTAGAGAAGAATACGTTGGAGATAAGGTGGATTGATGATCTTCATCACCCTTGTCATAGGTAGTCTTGACAGGAGTGGTATTGACATATCCAGCTAAATGGATAGTAGATCCGTCATGAGAGAGGGAAGGTCGAGCATTAGACTCAGGCTGGTTCCTTCTAGTCATAGAAAAAGATCTTCTAGACATGGCGGATTGGAAATCATTTGAGGACGTCCTAATAGATCTAGGGATAGAGAAGGAATTTCTCCTATCAAAGATGAGATCTACTTGGCCAGATTGGTGTTGGATGATTTCACGAAACTCAGGAGTTTCAGCAGGTTGGGCTGGAGTAGCCTTTTCCAAAGACCATTTTTCTGGAAGGGTGATATCACTCCATTGGATGGTTTTGGGCACAATAACATTGGCCTTATCATAATCTGTGAGGAAGAGGGTAGTTTCTCCAGATTTCTCACAATTGGTTCGCAAGAAATAAGATTTGATAGAGTTCATTACCTTGTATTGAACCCTGTAGATCAAAGAGATTGGACATGAATCTTCTTTCATATCAAGGCCGTGAAGCTTGATATTTAGGAAGAGGACATCAAGGATGTTTTTATCTTCCAGACTAACAGTTAGATCTGGGAAGCAATTGAAAAAGATTGGTCCATTACTCAGGCTGGTTTCAACCGTTCCTAAGAGGGAGTCATGGAATTGATTATGTCTAACATCCCTAAGACAAAGGAGTACAGCGATGTCAAGAGATTTCCTGGTTAGGGGTTTAAGACCAACTTGAACACTACCTATATGAAGATAGTTGAAGTTCTTGCTGATATGTTCTTTGATGCTTTTCTCGGAAAGCAGATGGATTTCTTCATCATCAGATCTGAGCTTGTAGGTTTGCTCAACGGTTTTGATAATGAAATCTGATCGTTTGAAAAAGGATCTGTTTGGTTTGTAGATCTCAGCATGAGAAATTTTTGGAATTTCCCAGTTGTCAAGATCTTGATTGATATCTTCAAAATGAATTTCTTCTTTGAAGACAGATTTGGATAATTGATTGGATTGATGAGGATGATCGATAGAAGAAGAAGAGGGTTGGGAAGATCTGAAAGAAAGCTTAGAAGAGAAAGAGCGAAGCATCATGAAAGATAGATCTTCCTTGCCCGTAAGTATCATCACCATCACCTGGTTCTATAGAAACAGATAAATAAATTAGAAATATAAGTTAGGTTCTGCGTTGTTCTTAATAGTTGAGCAGTATAGATCTGGATCAGACTTAAGCCACCACAAAAAGAAACTAAACAAGGACATTAAAAATATTCAGAACTTAATAACATGTCTGTAGTATGGCCAATATAGACTTACTGCCACACAGGGACTTACTGCCTTCAACGCCTCCGCTGCAGAGATGATCATAAGTCTGAATAGTAATAATCCTAGAAGGTTTTCAAAAGAGCTTTCATTTTAGTTTAGTTCAAAGTGTACTACCAGTCCAGATCCCGACCATAGTGCTTAATTATATAAGAACAGAACAGAGAAATAACTTATATCTAACATATTTAGCATGTTCCTACTTCCCCATCAGGCTCTGATACCAAGAGGGGGTCGGAAGCAGAAGGAGGGGGATGAGAAGAGGATTAAGAGAAGTAGGACGCCACCACGGAGGATATATATATATATATATATATATATATATATATATATATATATATATATATATATATATATATATATCCTTATGATTTCCCACATTCATTTATCTTTTATCTTCGGGCCAATATAGTATTTGCAATTATCAACTTATAAATATTAAGCAATAAAATTCAATTAAGAAACTAACTTGTACTACATTAAACTAATTACTTTTATTCAGAAGAAAAAACTAATTACTTTAAAATATTTTTTTTACAGGAGCAATACAACTACGGTAAAATATTGGGGGCGATGGAGGCGACGGCGGTCGTAGTAGCAGTGGCGATAATGATGATGTTATCAACGATGGTGGCAATAGTGGAGTGTGGTGGTGGTGGCGGCGAAAGTGGTGGTGGTGGCGATAGTGGTGGTGGAGAGTGTCGGCGGCGTTGGTCGTAGTAGTGGCGATAACGATGACAGTATCAACGGTGGTGGTAGTGGTGGAACGTGTCACTATCACCATCGCTTCTACCGCCACTACTTTCACCACCACTGCCACCACCATCACCTTCCAATACCACCACCATCACTGTTGTCACCAAATTATATAGTGTATGATCAAACGATGTATAGTATTAAAATTTTATCAAGCCTTATCCTATCAGGCCTAATACAATCAGGTCGTATACTATCAGGCCTTATACTATACAACATACCAAACGGGCCCTTAAGTAATAAAAATAATATAACATTATGGAAAGGTCGAAAAAATAGATAAAATTACTAATTGCAACTCATGGCAATTGCACCACCCAAAGCTGCTCTATACTTTTGTAAAAACTTTCAAGCCCACTTATTTGAATAGTCTCTATCGTTCATCTCTAATGTCTTGCTTTTGTGCTTCATTATCAAGTCATTTCTTTTATCTTCATTTCTCAGCCATACAAGTCTTCTCCGAAGCACCATTTCCCAAACTTTATCATCACATCAATCTTCAATCTTATAGGCACCAAAAACAAACCCCTACGGCACCTTAACCATTCAGATACTAAAAGGGCAAAAAATAATTTGAATTCATGTTCACACAGATTTTTCACAAGGTATCATACATGACCCCTCAAATTTCATCATGACAATATAATTCACCAAGAATATTTTGAACATGGCAAGACAAATGGGAATGGGGACCATAACATATACTAGCCAACAATCCTCCATATGTTAAGCAGTGTACACTTAGCAAAAAAATATCATTTACTACATGATCATTGTAAGCTTTTCCTTCACAAATATGGATGTTATTCTCAGATTCACGAGTGTTACCTGTGTTAGTTTTATTACCATGAGGCCCAATATCAACTGTAATGGAATTTTTTGTAGACCATAGCCAGCTGAAATTGATAGGATCTTTACATGATCTCATAAAATTGCAACCATAGACAAGTACACTCCAAACTTTCTGAGTAATATGTGAGACGCAGTGAAGGAACTCATTCGATACAGTCTCAAAATCTGCACTTTTAATTTGACCATTTGATATACAAGCTCTAAATCTAACCATCAATGAACACTTGGAGCATTTTAACATCCTGATAGAAGGAAGTTTTGAAACAACCAGACCCAATTCAACAAACTTATTCCATCCTGAATTTCTGGTGAGAGATAACAAAGATTCACCAGCACCAGTCCAAAAATTTGCAATTGAAGCAATCAGTGAGGATTCAAATTTGAAGAGATGATGAGTTGCACCTGCAAGTAGCAAAGAATATGCTGCACTGATCCTGCTCATGTCAAAAGCTTCAAACTGATCTAGATTGATTTCAGAACCTACACACAATAAATCACTCCCGCGAACTTTATATGCTGAAGCCAGTGTTGTGTAAGCAATTAGAGAAAGGTGATGTAGGGGATGCAGGATGAATTTTGAATGCTGTTTTCCTTCACCAATTTCTAACTGCTCATCTAGACCTAGCATAAGTATCTTCTCAAGTTTTTCACAACAAGAGTCAGGATCACCAACGGAAAGATACTCTGATATAACATTGTCAATGCACTCGGCTAGTCTACTATCAACCATGTCTCTGAAGAGCTCGTAATTGGAACATGAACCAGATGAATCACGACTATAAACAGAAATTTCCTGAATAACAATCGTTATGGCAGTCAATAATAATATTATCAGTAAGGTGTCCCACTTCCAGTGTTTCAAAGTCTTACTTGCAATGCATGATCCACATATGTGAAGGGCAGGGCACTACATCGTTGGCAACAACAATTAAACCGGTACTTTGACCATAACTCTGATTGCCTCATTGCCTAGAAAAGCAAACTAAATTGAGATTAGGGCATCCAGAAGCTTATTAATATATCAAAAAGAAGTGAAGGATCTTAGTGAAGAGCCAAGAAAGAGGAAGAAAACAAAAACTAAAATTTTCATGCGTAAAAATATTCATGAGAAAAAAAGTAAGTACAATTTCAACTAATTTGTGAGGTATTTAAATTTATGATTTACCAGATAATTTTGCTTTGAGATGCCAATTTCCTAAATTTCCAAATTTCATTGAAAGCGTAAAATAAATATAAACATGAAAGTAAATATGAGGGAGAGAAGTAAAATAATAGATAATATAAGCTACCCAGAAAGGAGATAGATTTTAGAATCAAAGATAACTATTGCCTTTCAAGAATTGTTCTTTCCCATAAGAGCAGAGATGACAAGGCCAATAAATTAGTAACTAGCAACCCCCCCAAAATCAGTACAGCCTATGGACATTGATGCATACACAGGACACATTATAGACATCTACACTGAGACAACAAAATTATGCATTCCCTCAATTCATTAAGATTTGAACTCTCCTGTCAAGAATGTCCAAGTGTTATTGTCTTAATATATGCATAACTATTCTTTTAATTAGAAGTGTTCATACCCCAGATTTCATAAGTGCATCATACAGGGTCCCCATCCATAGATTTGATAGTTAATTGTATAATATTCCTAAACATAACCATGGGAACGCTCATCAAATCTTTTAACTCAATAACACAAAGGCCAACTTGTATGCCTGACTAACAAGAACAACAATAATTATAAATTCACAATTACAACCATGGTTTAAAATCACAGTCTGCAAGCCTCAATGATTGCACGGTGACCACATTAGAAGTCGCATTTGTCCACAATTTTCCGCAATATCAAATGATAATCACATAAGAGCAATTCAAAACATTGATTCGATGCATACCTTAGGTTGCAAGAGGTCAGTATATGCTACAGTCACCTCATCTCCCTTGTTTATTCTCTTGATACTCCTCACAATCAATCTTGGACCATAGCCCAGTTCCCATTCTTTTTCATGCATAAATATCACCCCCAATTAGTTTTGTTAATGCAAAAACAAGCTTATTATAATTATAACATAGATAGAGTTTAAAAGATGCACACCTTTTCCAAATTCACTACTGCCACCACAAACCTCACTATCTATCTACAAAACACAATTTTCACCTCAGCAATGATCACAAGCAGAAAATTCTCACAAGCAAGCAAGCAGAAAAAAATGTACCATTGATTGTTGAGAATTGAACGGAGCAATGCGAAGCTTCGCTTCATCAGAAGAAAGGGACTTGAAGGTGAAGCGGTAACACGCATTGGGTGAACAACTGTGGTTGATCCAAGAGAACGCAGGTTCGAAAACCGCAATCCCGAGGGCGCACCCTTGGCTATCGTGCACCTCCACGGCGTTCGTTAGCACAGCGCAGAGAGCAACAGTGGCGTCCTCCAGAACGGCGTCGTCCTGTTCGCGGCCGCCGCGTTGTTTCGCAATCGCGGCGGCCATGGCCCTGACGCTATCGGAGACCGACACGTCATCGTGGGAGGGAGAGAGGTTAGGGCACGTCAGCAGGTGGCGGTTAGAGAGCAGTCCGGCGATCCGGCCAGTGGAGGAGGGACGGTGGTGGAGGAGGAGGCGGAGGGCGGTGCGGAGGAGAGAGGAGTCGGCGGAGGAGAGGCGGAGAGCGGAATGTGCGGCGGAGCAGAGAGGGGAGCAGTAAAAGAGGGAATGGGGATTGGGATTGGGGAGGGGAGAGAAACATGCGGAGCAGTGAGTGTGGAGATGGGAATTGTGGAGAGAGAAAGAGAGAGGGGAGAGTGTTGGGGTTAGGTCAGTTGCTATGTCAATGTCTTCCATGCATTTCATCTCCATCTCCATTTCCATAGCATGAATCTGTCTTCAACTTCTGTGTTTCCAAGGAGGAGAAAATAAGACTTTGGCTGGGTTTAAAGAGTATTTAATTCAATAGGAATTTTTGTCACCCAAAAATATGATAGGGCTAGAGAAATTATGCTATCAAGTTTTTGGTGTTTTTGTCAAGGGTTATTAGGGATGTCAATGGCGGGCTCGGGTTTTGCTTATCCCAAACTCAAATGCTCATATTAAATCCAACCCATCGGTTTCGGGTTTACTCAAACTCATTGTAGCTTTAAATTCACGTTATAATTTAACTTGATGCATAGATTTTTTTGCAAAACAAAATGTAACTTGTTCCATTTTGTTGTGAAAAAACTTTTATATCTTTTTTGCCAAAAAATATGATACCTTAATGTTCAAATATGATCAAATTTTTAACAAATTAAGTTGTTAACATAATATGTAAGAATAGTTTTACAATTTCATATATATTGTTCGGGTTCGGCTCCGGGTTTCACCAATACTAAACTCAAATACAAACATATCGGGTTTTACCCGAAAAATCGGGTTCGGGCGGGCCCCAAGGGTTCGGGTTCCGTTGTCATCCCTAGTGGTTATGCTTAGTTTATTATCTTGGTGGACTGAATTTGTTTGTTAGGGCTTTTGTCTTATTTCTCTTGTGTGAGTGTTAGTGATTGTTATTTGCTAATGGGAATTAGTTTTAGTACCACCCCCCATTAATCCCATACCATCTTTTTACACCAAAATTACTCAAATACCCTTAAAATTTAATTTCATTCTAAACATATTTCTTTTCCTACCTTCCCACCACCATCCTCTTTCATTTTCCTACCATTCTTCACTTTCACACTCATCTCATTGTTTATTTCATTGGTTCGTCTCACACTTAATAAGTGTGAAATATTTTCACACTTTGTAAGGGTGAACAGAGTTATGTTCATTGTCTCTTCACATTTTTCCTTTCGTTTGAGTGTTTCACAGTTAGTGAGTGTGAAACCTTTCACACTTAGTGAGTGTGAAAATGTTCACTCTTAGTAAGTGTTAAAATTTCATTTTATAATCGATGTCCGTATTTCGCACTTTAGAGTGCGAAATTGTTACTGCATCTGTTATTGCATCTGTCATCTGTTTCACACTCTTGAGTGTGAAATTTAATTATGTTTCACACCCTTGAGTGTGAAATGAAAATATGAAAATAAGAAATATTTAATATTAAAAATAAAATTTCTCACGATCTTGTCCATTCACACTCTTGAGTGTTAAATTTAATTATGTTTCACACTCTTGAGTGTGAAATGGGAAATTGAAATAACGGAATATTTAAAATTAAATATAAATTTTTCAACAGTTGGTTCATTCACACTCTTGAGTGTGAAATGAAAAATTGAAATAACGAAATATTTAAAATTAAATATAAAATTTTCAACAATTGGTTCATTCACACTCTTGAGTGTGAAACATAATAAAATTTCATACTCTTGAGTGTGAAATGAAAATATGAAATAACGAAATATTTAAGTTAAAAATAAAATTCTCAACAGTTGGTTCATTCACACTCTTGAGTGTGAAATGGAAATATGAAATAACGAAATATTTAAATTAAAAATAAAATTATCAATAGTTGGTTCATTCACACTCTTGAGTGTAAAATTTAATTATATTTCACATTCTTGAGTGTGAAACCGAATAATGTTTCACAATCTTTGAGTGCGAATTACAAGTGTTTTGCAGAAGTTCAAGATCAAGATTCATGTACACAGAAGCAACTGGGAAACATCCAACATCCAATATATCCAACATCCAAATCATAATATCCTACATCCAACTGGTGGGTGCGCGGTGGCTGTCGGCGGCTGTGTTGGTGGCTTTCGGTGGTGGTGGGTGCGTGGTGGCTGTTGGACTGCGTGGTGGGTGCGTGGTGGTGGATGCGTGGGGGTTTAGGCTTGTTTGACTGCGTGGTCAATGCGTGGTGGTGGATGTCGGACACTAAGCCTAGGATGCCGGTCGTGGTAGGTGCGTGGTGGGTGGTTTGCGGCAGCAGGGGCGATTATGGGTGGCGGAAGTGTGTGGCTGCCTTGATGGAGATCAGGGTTTGTGAGAGAAGGTGTGAGTGAGAGAGAGGCAGATCTGATTGAATAAGGTTTAGGGTTTGTATTTTTAGTTTATAAAAGAGGGTATTAAGGGGATTTAAAAAAAGATGGTATGGGACTAATAGGGGATGATACTAAAACTAATCCCCTTTGCTAATGCATGCGAGGTACAATCAATCAGGATTCATTGTTGTTTGATCTCTATATTGACTGACCTTCGTGCTCAACAATGAAGGAGGGGCCACAAGCAAACAGAATGGTTGAAACACAAGAGGAGATGGAAGCAAGGCTCCACGCTGAATTCGAAGAGTGGTTGGAGTCTGAGGTTGAAATTAGGATTTCCTAGGAGGAGTTAGAGAGAAAACTCCGAATCAAATTTGAAGTAGAGTATAAAGAAAAAATGCATGATGCAATGCGTTTCATAGACAACTTTAATGCTAAATGGAGGTGTAATGTATAAGACCTTGAACTTTGAGAATTAAATTATTTAATTTTCTGATTTACGCTTTAAGCGTGTGTTAGCGTAAATATGTTTGTAAGGAAGTGTGTGATTAAAACACAAATGAAATATTATTCATAACTCATTTTATATGCAATTATACTTCGAATGCTGAATTTCAGAACCTTGCCTGAAAAAATTGACTATGTTTTGAAGTATTCGGAAAATTGTCCCTCGTCGTAAAAATACTGAATAAGTCTTAATTCTAAATTAGAGCGAGAATAGGATTTTTCTATGGTCTTTATGAGAATTTATGTTTAATTTCATGAATTTTGATTGTAATAGTGACATGTTTTATTTTCAGAGCCCATGGAAGTTTTTTTTCACCTCTACAGAGGTTTAGCAGATGACTTCCCGGCTATAAACGAGCATGTTCGGGACTCATTAACAAAAATCTGACAACCACAAAGCGATTCCATTTGACGTAAGGAATCCATTTTTATAATAAAAAAAATTGCATCTGCGAAAAATAAAGTTGTGAACGAGTCGATTTCGGTGCGCTTTGTGCCGAGATATTTTTTAAGGCTTGGCTTGAGGAGCCAGCCAACAGGGACTTGTGGCTCCACCACCTTTAGGCCATGTTTTAAGTGACTAATGGTCAGACTTGGAGCTAGTTAAGTTAATTTATCAAGATTAATTCCTAGCTACTTAATCTTAAGGTGGTCATGTGTATGTTTTGTAGGCTTTAGGTTTGATTTGGTTGACGCTTTGGCCAATGATCCATATTTCTTCTTCACATTTCTTCTTCCCCTTGTAGATGACTATCTAGTGATGCAATTTAATTTCCAAAAAATTGAGGTTTGTCGTCAAAATTGATTTTGAGTTGAGCATTTGAAAATTTTCCTTTTGCAATATTATTCTTACTATCTTAATCTATTGATTCCTCTAATTTGTTCTTCAAAAAGTTAAGATCTTGAGAAGTGATTATTTTGGAAAAGTGATTTTCGAAATTCTAAGATGGTTTTCACCATTGATGTTGTCTTGCCTTTGATGTGTACCACTTGGGTTGAAGGAACAAAAATAATTTCCATGTGTTTTGGGTTGAGGCTAGGCCGAGAGCATGAGAGCATGAGGAGTTGTGGCGCTTGGAAAATTGATTCTAAATCTTGGTTTTGAATGCTTAAGGTTTTAGGGACAAAGAGCAAAATTTTGGGTACTCTCCTTACAAGTAGTATTCTCATAACTTCTCCTTAGAAGTATTCTTTACCATGCCTCTGTAGGTACACAGTACACACATAAGTTTTCTTACCATGTCTCTTCAGGCACTTAGAAGTAATCTTGGATAATAAAATCGATGCATGTCTCCTAGCATCTACAAAAATATTAAAAAGTAAAAAAAAAATTACTACAATTAAAGAAAAAATAGATACTTCAATTTTATTAAAACAATTCCCAACCAAGCTAATTAATCTACTAAGAACAATCCAGAAAAAAATTAAGAAAAGACTTAATCCAGTTTTTGGTCCCCAGCCTTTGTCATAAATATGACTTTAGTCCCTCGCCGGAGTAAAGGTGGGGATTGATCCCCAATTTTTGGCAAAATGATTGGCTTTGGTCCTTCCGGCCGGTTGGGTCAACGCCGGAGCTCCGCCAGCTGATGTGGCCCTTGCCACGTCAATTAATGAGTCCACGTGGCTATTTTTTTCTTTTTCTTTTAAATTAAAAAAACCCATAATGAAAACCCTTAATTAAATCATTTCATTTAATTAAATAAAAGAAATCCTAATCTTCAGCTTCATCACCATCTTCTTCAACCTCCACCCCAACCAAGCCCTTTATGAATCTCATCATCATTCTCCATCAACTTCACTATACATCTTCTTTTTTCACACTCAGATCAATTGAAAATCTCTGGAGTGGGGGTTTTAGGTTAGGGTTTCTGTTTTCTGATTTCTCTAGATTGGGGTTTCTGGGGTGGGCGGTTTGGTGGGATTGGGGGTGGTGACTCCTCCGTTCTGGAAATGGAGAAGAGAGAGCTGGGATTTGGAGAGAGACAACCTAAAAACGACATGCAAGGGGGAAAAAACTCCTTTTTCCTTGATCTGACTTTGAGTATCAGAGGTGGTGCTTGGTGGTTGAGTTCGCCAAAAAAGCAGAGAAGAAAATGGCGATGGTGGCTTGCCGGGAACGATGGCAATGGCCTCCACTGTTTTCCGGCAAAGTTTCTTTCCCTCTCTGTTCTTCCCTTGACCCGATTTCTGGTTCCTTTGACCCCCAGACCCTTAATCGGGTCGAATCCCTCTCTGCAGTCTCTTCCTCCTTTGTTGACCCCCTCTGTGCAGTTCTCTTGTTCTAAAGATGTTAACGTTGTAGGGGAGGAAGAAAGTTCAGATCTTTCATCATTTACTTTCTCCTCTTCACCCTCTCGGAGATGGGTCTATTACATTTCTGGTTTAACGAGATCTACTTTCAATGAGTAATGATGTAATTGATTTGGGGCTTCAGAAAATTAATTGCTTTCTTCATTTGCTCGATTTCAATTCTTTCATGTGTAATGATGCAATTGATTTGGGGGTTCTAATTCATGTCTGCCTAATGTGTTTTTGTTTTATTTCAGATGGTTGAGTAGAATTGGGGTGCTTAAATTTGGTAATATATTAAGAAAAGAAAATTGATTTGGGATTAAAGAAAGCCTTAAACGAGTGCTTGATTCATGGAGCCTAAGTTTCAGAAAGAGGGATGAATGTTCTGGAAATAATTTGAAGATGATAGAAGGATGTTTGAAGAAGATGAACAATAAACATAAAAAAATTTAATTAAGATATAATTGATATTTTTTTTTCAAATGAAAAAAGAAAAAGAAAAGTCACGTGTACTCATTAATTGACGTGGCAAGGGCCACATCAGCTGGCGGAGCTCCGACGTTGACCCAACCGGCCGGAAGGACCAAAGCCAATCATTTTGCCAAAAACTGGGGATCAATCCCCACCTTTACTCCGGCGAGGGACTAAAGCCATATTTATGACAAAGGTTAGGGACCAAAAACTGGATTAAGCCTTAAGAAAATAAAGAACAAGCAAAAAATTGGGAGTATCCCAATAACACAATTATTCCGCCAAGGTTAGCCCAACTGGTGGCTTAATCCTATTTTCCGTAAGCTCTTGTGCTATTCTGATTGTATGGAGGTGGTGGATGCTCTCTCGGAGAATAGGTCTCATAATCTCTACTCTTATGCTGCTTTTTTATCTGAAGCAAAGAATTTGCTGCATCAAGATTGGGAAATGTCCCTCCTTCACAAGCCTAGAGAACTTAATTTGATTGCTGATGCTCTAGCAAAGATAGGAATGGGTCTTAGGATAGAGTTCTCTATGTGGCTTACTCCACCACCTGAAGTTGTTAATCTGGTAGGGTGTGGGTAGGTTTGTTTTTTTTTCTTTTGCTTCTGTTTTGTTTTTAACTTTCTCATGTACCAAAAAAATTGAACAAACTAAGCTTCTTCAACTTGCCCCAGGTCCTTTTTGCAATTGATTTGGCAGGTGGAGGAGTGCTATCAGGTATAAAAATGCTCTTGACCTCCCTTAGAAACTCCACATATACGATTGTCTCTTGCTGCTGGTCATCATCAAGCAAATCTTGGCCCTTTACAATAGCTGAATTGATCTTATCTTGGACTATTGGAGGAAGCTTAGAACTGACACACTTATCTTTCATATGTTTGCTCATTTTGTAAAGGTAACGATCAAGAGCATTCATTGCTTTCATGTTCTTCTTGAACTCCATATCATCAACCTCGTAATTTTCAGCTTCTTGAATCATTCTTCTGATTTCTTTAGCTGACAGCCTTTCTGTTTCATTGTTTATGGTTATCTCATTCTTAATACCAGTGGTTATACTTATTCCCTCAACAGAAACAGTTAGAATGCCATTTTCATCTATAGCAAAGCATAGACTAAAAGGATAGTGTCGCAACCAGGATTGAGGCGGGACGGCGCTACAAACATTAGACTTCAGAAGAGTCACCACCAATGTTTTTAAAGTGGGAAAACATCGGAAAACCCATAAACTTATGATCTTCGCAACCAGAGTTGGATCCGGGAGTCGATTACTCACCCTAAGCGTCCATTTACAAATGGAGCCATGTAGTTCTTAAAACATTTTTAGTTGATTTGTGTTTTTTATTTTGAAAAGATTTGATATATTAACATGTCTTAGTTATGTAGAAAATAGATCAATTTACGTTGGTGGATGTATTTTATTTACAAAAATAGCCAACCATTAAGAATTCACGTTAGTTTAAATTGATACTAGTTTTTAACCCGTGCCTTGCACGGGAAATTTAATTTTAGATTTATTTTTTTATTTTTGTTAATTAATTAATATCTTTTTTATTTATTTTATATATGTATTTAGTTTATTTTTCGTTTTTTGCACATTTGTGATGTAGGTTTTTTTTTCAAAGTAATGTGTTTAAGGGTCGAAAGCACATTTAAATTGATGTATGCACGAAGATTTGCAAACATAAAACGATTTATTGAATATTTTAGTAACATGGTCAATATACGAAAAACAAATGTCAAAATGTTTGAAAGTTACCACATAGGTCAATTTACCAAAAAAAACACATTGTCAACGTGGGTAAAGGCATAAAAGTGAAAGTTTAGCACATAGGTTCTTTATTTGTAAACAATCTTGAGGAAATGCTACTAATTCTTTGAAAACTTGATCTTTTTGAACATTTCTGCATCGTTACTTCCAACAACTTCTGTTATGGATCCTTCATATGAACGACGTTTAATAGGTGTGTTGGAGTCTTCAAGTATAGGTGTAGGTGTGTTTCGTTTAACATTTTTAGTGATTGTCTGCAAAATAAACATATTTAAAATAGTGATGACCAATGTCTAAAACAAACCTATTTGACAATAATGATGACCAATACCTCAATCAGAGATTTTACATTTGAATCGGAAATATCAAAATTCATTATGTAGATATAAATAACCATTATTTAGCAATAAAAGTTTAAAATTTTACCGTTGTTTTGAATTTTGAAATTATTTGTTGGTCCTTGCAAATTTTCAAGACGTTAAATGCTGGATTAAACCACCTTCCGCATATATCCTTCCCTTCAACCTTGAAAAGAAATTTCTTGTGCACTAAATCTACAATTTCTTGTGGGGGGTGTTCCATGCTCCCGGTCTACATAAATTAAAATGAAAAAATTAATATATTATGAATTAAGTGAGCAATAAAAATGTACCTTTTTTTGACATGACTATGTTTACCTTTTCCATTTTTCCAATATCTCGTTGCTTTTTTTGTTCATCAGATAACAACCTTCGCGATCAAAAACGGTAAACGTTGTAGATCCAGTATCATCAGCAACATTAAGCAACAATTTGTACCTGATGTAAACATTAATAATTAAATAAATTGCATATTTTACAAATTAATTTATTTATCGAATTTGTAGATTACCTTATGGTAGGAGTGACATGCTTGTTACATTTTTCACAATAATATTGTGCTCCGTTAGAGTATGCTGCTGAGTTACATTCACAGTCATGGTAATACCAATCATTTGTGCTCTCAATTTTCTTAATCGTGGCATATATAATGAATATTGTACGCTGTAGAAATGAATTAAATGCAAAAAAAAAAATTGTAGTTAGAACTGATTGTTAGATTAACAGTGATAATAACATATGTAAATGTAATACTTTTAAATGTAAATACTCAGTAACATGTTTTTTTAAATGGGAAATGATTGTACTTGATTTTGTTGTTATTTTTTAGATAGTAATTTATTTATAGAAAAAGTAATTAAATTTGTATAGTGTAAACTTTATTTTTCTAAAAGGAGGGATTATAGTGTCTATTGTTTTTATAACTGAATATAAAACACACTATTTAAGATCCATTAAATACGTTTATATAAGAGTTTTTATATTTATTAAATGATAATTAATATACTCGTTAAAAGACCTTTAAGTAGCTGAGTTTTTTTTATTTTCTTTTTTAAATACGGTATTTACTTTTAAAGATTTTTTTAAATTGATTAAAATTTAAGTTTTTTTTTTTTAAAAATTAAATAAGTGTTTCAGCATTTTTTTTTAAGAATTGAATATAGTAGCTGTTGTTTTAACTGTTGACTATGAATTAATCTTTTTTAAAAATGTTCAAACCGTGTATCAAAATCTTTTTTTCCTATTATAACGTTATGAATTTAAAGCAATTAAATTCAATGAAAGACTATTAGAGTTTATGGTCTAATTAATTGATATTTTATCCCATTATTCATGTGTTGCTAATTTCCCATAATAGGTGATTATTAGATTAGTTTAATAAGTATTTAAGTTTGTAGTTAGTGTTTAAAAATCTCTAACCCCTTGGATTTTGTATTTAAAACGCATTTCTGTTTATTGTAATCCTTAACATTATATGTTTATTTACTAATTTAATAATATATTCATTGATACTAAGTTAATAATATAATAGGTAATTGTTTTATTTAATTAAAACGTTGAATGAAAATCAATGTCTGTTTTTTTTAATAAAAAATTTTCTAATAAATAAAATTAAAAGTGATGAGAACATACCGATCTGCAAGTAACCAAATTTTTAATATTTGTGCTTGGGAAAAGCGTTAGTAACATTTAATCTTTCAATCACAATGTTCATTACTTGAGTCTGAACTGCATCACACTCAAATAATCTTCTAAAAAACAAAAATTATGTTGTTATTTGTCATCTAAATTTGTTCAAAGTAATATGAAATCCACAGTACATACATACCTTTCTCTGTAGGACACTGCTTGTGGAATGTCAGGATTGAACATTACTTTAGTGCAGTTTAACCCAGCAGTCAGTTTATATTCCCCTGGAAAAAAAATTAGCGATCGATTGTAAGTTTAAGTTTGAACATGTTGATTTATTATATAGAAGTTTATGTTTGTTTGTTGCTCAAAATTATTAAATGTACCTTGATGAATTGTTACAACTCCAACAATATGATAATAACAACGTGTTTGTTGTCTTTTGAATTTAGAAGTGCATCCAATTCGTCGACAAATTAGCCGTATAAAAAACATTTAATTTTTTTGCTGGAAAAAAATTAAATAAAAGTTGTTAACTTTCTGCCGTAGGAATTTAGAGAAATTAATAATACTAATTTGTTATTGATAAAAACAAATTTATCCTTGAGATTCAATTTCAATGTCTCTGCTCTGCGTATGGACTCCGTTCCGCTCAAATCCGTTGTAATTTCCGACGTGCATTACTTCGCCCATAACTTTTGTTTGAATGGTAATGTCAATACATGGAAGTGTTGATGTATTTGAAGTTATTTAAATGAAGGTATTTATATACCAACTAAGAACCGCTCGTCAAAGTTAGAATTTAGAATTTCATGCACGTTGTCAAATAACAGATCACGCACAGGAAACATATCTTTATTATATGGAATCATCCTTGATCTACTTTGCAAGTGTATCTTATAGATATGCCTAGATGCACTAAGACCTCGGAAAATATGTCATACCTTAGAAATATTCAAAACGGTATACCAAACCTTCCGTGATTCTGTTGGCAAAACGTTCATGAAGGTTATGCCTACACTCGGCATGGATTGTTTGACCTTAGAAATGAAGGAGTTTCATATGAATTTATGTCTGTGAATTAAATTGAAATACAATTACATATTTAATAATAGAGAAATTGTTTCTGGTTTACATACCTTTCGATCCATCAACAACAGATTATAGAACGAACCGTTCTGTCCTTCCTCCTCTTCTTCAGCAAACCACGCCCTTATTACTCGAACGACAATAGTCCAATCATGTGTTAAAGGAGTTAGTTGGTCAAGTAGGCTATAGTTCGGATTCATGATGCAAGGAAGTCTTGGAGATGAAAACTAACGTCTGTTGATTTTGGTCTGAACTTATGTATCAAAAGAGATGTATACTAAAGTATATATAGGCTCATTGCTCTTCTGTGATTCCTAATTGATTTTGTTTTGATTTATTATTATTTATTTTTTTGTTGAAGCTCGAATTTTTATTAGTATAAGTTGAAATTTTTTAACAAATTAATGCGTTATTCTATTTTTTACTTGATTCCGAATTTTTCATTTATGTATGTAGATTTTATTTACTTTATTAATGCACATAATTTTGTATAATTAATGTATATAATCAAGTACTTAATGTACTTATTTGTGATGGATGAATTTTAAAATTACTAAGTTGTTGCTTGATTTTTTAAAAATAAATCGATGTAATTAATGTACTTATTTGTGATGGATGAATTTTAAAATTAAATCAATGTTATTAATTTTGTTTTTTTAATTCTAATTCAAAGGTATTTTAATTCGATATAAGTTGTTCACGGTCTAAAACTAACTTATATTTAAAAAGTGAAAACCAATACCTCCGTCGGGGATTTCAAAACTATAACAGAAATATCAGAACCGCTGGCCTCCTTCAGGGAAAAATAAAGTTATGTAGAAATTTGGTTAGTTTACTTTTATCTATATATGTATAACTATAACTTTCAAGTCAAATGTTTAGGGCGTGAGTTGTACTATTTACATTGTGAATGAACTTCATAATAATGTCTGCATCCTTGCAAATTTTTTTAACCGTGTATGTAGACTCAAACCTGCCTCCAAAATCCTCCTTAGCCTCGACCTTGAAGAGGAGTTGCTTATGCATTATGTCACGAATCTCTTGGGGAATACTCAATTTATCACCCCCCTACAATCAATCCATAATAATTACATTTATGATTATGTAGAAATTGAATGTTGTGTTATCACTTTTGCCTTTATCATATTGTAATATTAAAATACCTTAACAACATTTGCCTCGACATCTTTGGCTGATTTTTGAATAATGGCAAAACCTTCAAAATTAAAATCATGAATTATGCAGATTCATTGTCATCGGCCACAGAAACACAAAGTTTGTACCTATGAAGTTTAAATGGAGAAAATGTGTATGATGAATAACTATTCAACGTTAGCCACGTTTTATATTGTAATTACAAATGTACTGAGTTAAATATAGTATAACCTGGGGGTAGGATTTGCAACATGTTTATTGCAATTTTCACAGTACCAAAACCTGCCTTCGTTGTGTTTAACAGATTTGTTGCACTTGCAAGCTTTCTAGCTCCAATCATCAGGGTTGACAATCTCTTCAATACTTCCAAGGACAATGAATATAGTACGCTGGTAATACTTTGAAATTAGATTTCAAAGTCGTTATAAATAAAATTTAAAAATCATTTGTGGAAAGGGAGGTGACTTACTGTTTTACAGTCTACCAAACCACTGATAGTTGTCCTTGGATACAGCTTTAAGAAGTCATCTTCCGCTGACGGACGACTCAGATCTGTTATTTGGCTTAACGTCTGGTTCGACGTTTCATTGTTCTCGGCAAGACTAATAACATACCAATATCTTTGACTTTCGAACATAATATATGGTTAATAACGATATAGAAGATGTCATCATAAACAAAGGAAAAATACTTTTTTCGCAGACAAACAACATTGGGATGATCCAGGTTGAACAGTAGTTTGCTGCAATTGAATGCATTTTGCAATTCAATTTCTCCTGAAAATAATGTTTACCACAAATGTGTCAGATATCATGTACGGAAAACAAAATATGAAATAAACAAAAAACATGACGCGGTAATCAAATTAACCTTGAATGTCCTGAGTTTGGCAAGTAAGAGCACAACAACAACATTGGAAATATTTCCAGCTTGCAGGAAAGCATTCAATTCTTCAACATATTCACCAAACAAAACACATTTTGTGTGAGGGCTGAAATTGTAAATGAAAAATAAATTGAGAAAATAAAATATGTGTATCCATAATACATTTAAAAAAAACATTGAAAACAAACCCTCCAGATGTAATTTCAATTTGTATCCTTTTTGTAGGCACTCCATTTCGTGAGAACTCAACTTCTGTACCTATGGCTGTAAGCGAGCCAATGACATCTGAAAAAAATTATATTTGTTAGAATAATAAAAACCATAATTTTTCGTATACTGATGAAAGAATCACATAAAATACATACTGTAAACACCTAATTTTGTCCTACTTTTAATAAAATTAATTTAATATAAAAAATAGCACTCAAAATTATTAATAGTAATTATTTAAATGATTTCAGAATTATAATATTAATTAAATAAATAAATACGAAAATAAATATTAAATACAAAAAATAAACTAGATTGTTCTAGATGGGCTTTTCTTCCTCTCCAAGAAGGGTGAAGAATGATTCCTAAGAATATTCTAGGAGTGGTGAGAAAGAAACCCTAAACCTGCAGCTATAAATAGAGAGAGGGTTTTGGTGGTGAGATCATGTTCAAAAAGAGGGAGAAACAGAATGATCACTTTTGAGTTGTAATTCCATCTTTGAACTACAACTCTAAAATACAAGATAATGAGGTTGAGAGTGGAAGAGAAAATAAATGAGTGAGCTTTGGTTCCATCTTTGAGCCACGGTTCTAAACCTAAAAATAATTCATAGTGTGAGAGTATCTGGTGGGAGAAGGCACGATCAAAATGCCAAAGGAGGAATATAGCAAATGGGTCGTGAAGCAATCAAAAGATTGTGGAAAGGAAAAATCTCTACGGTTCTTTAACTAGGTAACCTTCTTCCCTTCTCTAGTTTTTGTTAGGCTCAATAGTTATATTAAAGTACTGGTTGATTCCTCTGTTATTTAACTGCAAGCGAATTTGAATATTATACAAGTGAATCAATTTCAAGTTTTACAAATGCCTTTTAATCTATAAAACATAAAACTACATCATGCTGCACAATTTCAGTATCAGTTTTATACAATAACTGTTAACAACATGCACCCTCAAAACTTTATAATCCAGAATCATTCATTAGCTTCCTCATATTTTATATCTGTCCTTTGTCAATGAAATCAACTTGGCTAAAGCAAGTAGCTTTTTGTTCATGTACGTCCCTTTAGCTAATGGTGTACCTGATTATTTTCTCTTTGTGTGACATCTCTAAATTGGTGAGGGGTTATATATATATATATCATTATGATTTTTGCCCACGAGGAGATATATACAAGGGACATATATTGAAACGGGAATAGAAGCACTGCTCTTGCTATTGCATTGCAGGCTAGGTTTTTGTCGTTAGGCATTAACTAGTTTATTAGGTTAAGGTAATGATAAAATAAGAATTAATTAAAAAATAAGATGTGCAGCGGCGCTGCCCTCTTCCATTTAAACTAGGTTTTTTTATTTTCTATTCAATCTTCTCAAATCATGCAATTAATTAGTTATTTAATGGAAATGGTAACTTGGTCAAATATTGTATCGGTTAATTTGTTAAATACCCAAAATACAAGATAGTAAGAATCCTCGAAATTTATAATAAAGTGAAACCCAATAAAATATTAAGGTAATTCCCTTTAACATAAAAATCTAAAAACACACTTTGTTCAAAGAAAATTCACACCGGCTTTTTCAAGCTTCTCAAAATCAAATCCCGGCTTCTTTAAGCCATTCATGGTCAAGCTCAGGCTTCTTCAAGCCTTTCTTTGTCAAGCTTCTTCAAGCTTTCTCCCATCCTTTCAAATCAAGCTTTTTCAAGCTTCTCAGAACTACGTTGCCTTGATGTCTCTCTAAAGAGAATACGTAGGCCGGGAAGCGATTCCCGTCAGGCACCCCAAATCAAATATCTATTTAAACCTCAAGAACTACGTGGCTTTGAATTCTCCATCGCACTTTGGGGATACGTAGGAGCGGGCATCAACAACCGTCAAGCCAAATTTGTAAATAAAAATATTTTTTTCTTAATAAAATATAAACTATTCTTTAATCAAAATCATTTTCTTGGGGTGGAATAAATAAAAATCTATTTTCTTTCACACAATTAATTAGGGTAATCATTTATAGATGGACGCGTAGGGTGCTAGTACCTTCCCTACGCGTAATTGACTCCCGGACCCGTTTTTGGTTTCGAAGACTATATTCATATGGGTTTTCTAATGTTTTCCCTCTAAAAAAAACATTGGTGGCGACTCTTCTGAATTTCTAAATATTTTTAGCGTCGTCCCGTAGCTACCCTGGTTGAGACACATACCAACCAAAATTTGTTGATCAAATGAAGGGCTTAATATCTCTTCAAAATCAGCAAATTTGAAGAGGTTTACGGGGACCTTTTCAACGCTTACTGGAATGACTTTGGTCTCAAATTTGAAGGTTATTTTATCCTGATTCTTACATGGCCTGAAGTCACCAGTGTTGTTTCCTACCATAAAATCATGGATTGAGTACACCCCCCCCCCCCCTTCGTTCATGATCTTGTCAAAACGATAGACATGTTGCTTTCTGACGAAAGCATGAATCTTGTCACCCTATGTAAATTGCAGGACGAACGTTAAATGGTAGTATATAAATTAGAGAATGAAATTTTTTTAAATTCAATTAAATATTTGATAAGTTTTCTACCTTGCCATCAATTAGCAACATGTTGTAGGATAGAGGTAACCCAGACTTGTCTGCGAGTGGACCATGCCAACTTCAAATGACTCGAACAATTAAGGTCCACTTTTCCTTAGAAGGATTGATTTGGGAGAAAAAAAAGTTCATAGTATCAGGTATAGAAAAAACGCAAACTAAGATAGGATTTCAACTTATGATTTGGATGGATGAATGATATAGTTTGTTAGGTCAGTCTCTATTTATCATGTAGAGGTATAATAGGCAATGATCATTTCCTTAATGAATATTGGTGGGAAAAGGGTCTCGGAAATGGGTATTGAAAACCGGTCTTGGAAATTAATTTCCTTACATAGAACTTGGCTACTGAATTTTAAAAGTTTTAAAATATTTTTAACTTTTTTTTATAATTTTAAAATTTGAAATTATTTTACAACCAAGGAAAACGGGATTCATGTCATTAATATTTTTATATAATGAAATTCATTATTTAATACGAAATTAAATAATTAAACGTTTTTTTAATTAAGTGTTTTATATATGGAAATAAATAATTAATTTCAAAAATAGTTTCCTTAAATAAATAGTCAATGCATTAAAATTTATTTAATTATTTTAAATTTCCTTATTTAAAAAAAACGAAAATAGCATTTATTCCATAAAAAGTTTAATGTCTTTTATGATTTTAAATAAGGAAATTAATATAATTAAATGTTTTATATAAGGAAATAGAAGGAAATAAATAAATAATTTCGAAAATATTTTCCTTAAATAAATCGTCAATGCATTAAAATTTATTTAATTATTTTAAATTTCCTTATTTTAAAAAAACGAAAATAGAATTTATTCCATAAATCATTTAATGTTTTTTATGATTTTAAATAAGGAAATTAATATAATTAAGTGATTTATATAAGGAAATAGAAGGAAATAAATAATTAATTTCGAAAACATTTCCTTAAATAAATATTTAATACATTAAAATTTGTTGAATTATTTTAAATTTCCTTATTTAAAAAAAACAAAAATAGCATTTATTCCATAAAGCATTTAATGTCTTTTTGATTTTAAATAAGGAAATTAATATAATTAAGGGGTTTATATAAGAAATTTGAAGGAAATAAATAATTAATTTCGAAAACATTTTCCTTAAAAAAATAGTCAATGCATTTAAATTTATTTAATTATTTTAAATTTCCATATTTAAAAAGAAACAAAAATAATATTTATATCATAAAACATTTAATGTCTTTTATGATTTTAAAAAAGGAAATTAATATGATTAAGTGGTTTATATAAGCAAATGGAAGAAAATAAATAATTAATTTCAAAAATATTTTCCTTAAATAAATAGTCAATGCATTAAAATTTATTTAATTATTGTAAATTTCCTTATTTAAAAAATACGAAAATAGGCATTTATTCCATAAAGCATTTAATGTCTTTTATGATTTTAAATAAGGAAATTAATATAATTAAGTGTTTTATATAACGAAATAGAAGAAAATAAATAAATAATTTCAAAAATATTTTTCTTATATAAATTGTCAATGCATTAAAATTTATTTAATTATTTTAAATTTCCTTATTAAAAAAAACGAAAATAGCATTTATTCCATAAATCATTCAATGTTTTTTATGATTTTAAATAAGGAAATTAATATATTTAGGTGGTTTATATAAGGAAATACAAGGAAATAAATAATTAATTTCGAAAAAATTTCCTTAAATAAATAGTTAATGCATTAAAATTTTTTGAATTATTTTAAATTTATTTATTTAAAAAAAAAGGAAAATACCATTTATCCCGTAAATCATTTAATGTCTTTTATCATTTTAAATAAGGAAATTAATATAATTAAGTGTTTTATATAAGGAAATAGAAGGAAATAAATAAAATTTTCGAAAATATTTCCTTAAATAAATCGTAAATGCATTAAAATTTATTTAATTATTTTAAATTTCCTTATTTAAAAAAAATGAAAATAGCATTTATTCCATAGATCATTTAATGTTTTTTATGATTTTAAATAAGGAAATTAATATAATTAAGTGTTTTAAATAAGGAAATAGCAGGAAATAAATAATTAATTTCGAAAAAATTTCCTTAGATAAATATTAAATGCATTAAAATTTGTTGAATTATTTTAAATTTCCTTATTAAAAAAACGAAAATAACATTTATTCCATAAATCATTTAATGTCTTTTATAATTTTAAATTAGAAAATTAATATAATTAAGTGGTTTATATAAGAAAATTGAGGAAATAAATAAATAATTTCGAAAATATTATCCTTAAAAAAATAGTCAATGCATTTCAATTTATTTAATTATTTTAAATTTCCTTATTAAAAAAAACGAAAATAACATTTATACCATAAAACATTTAATGTCTTTTATGATTTTAAATACGAAAATTAATATAATTAAGGGGTTTATATAAGAAAATTGAAGGAAATAAATAATTAATTTCGAAAGTATTTTCCTTAAAAAAATAGTCAATGCATTTAAATTTATTTAATTATATTAAATTTCCTTATTTTAAAAAAACAAAAATAGCATTTATTCCATAAATCATTTAATGTTTTTTATGATTTTAAATAAGGAAATTAATATAATTAAGTGGTTTATATAAGGAAATAGAAGGAAATAAATAATTAATTTCGAAAAAATTTCCTATAATAAACCAAGTTTTAATTTGTACGTGTAAAACAAAGGAAAAACAAAGTAAATCATGAGAACAATTCCAGAGTGAAAAAAATAACAATTAATCTTGGATTTTATTTGATAAATAAAGTAAATCATGAGAACAATCCTCTCATGTAGATTGAGAAAAATAAAACAACGAAAAGATACCCAAGACAAAACAACAACTGATTAAGTTTTGGAATGAATAACAACTGACTAAATATTTCTATACAACAACTTAACTTCATTAATTCTATTTGCTATTCTTTCAAACCTAAAACAAACTATGTCACCGCCTCTAATTTCCATTAATTTGCAGAATTTTCTCCAACCTGATCCTATACTCGCATCAGTAGATTTTGACGAAAGCACGTTGCAGGGGATGTCGTCTATTATGAAGTTGTACCGGAGGTGTTCCAAAACTTAAAAAGAATGGAACGATCTGATAAGGTAACAGCTGAAAAAAAAAGCGAAAACAATTATGAAATTGTAAAAACCATAATAAAACACATTGAAGTTAAAAAAAATAAAGGAATACGAAAATTAAACTAACCAATTCGTATTGTGCACATTGACATGCAGTGAGGGTCAGTACCAACTGTGGATGTTTCCGTTCGTAAAAAACAACCACTTGAGATCTAGATATATTTTTCCAAAAATTTAATCCTGTAAAAAAAATTGTTGAAAGGGAATGATGAGAATAGCATATTAGGGTTAATAAAACATGAATTTTGAAGGAATGAGATTAGATTACAATAACATACACCAAAGACATGAAAAATTGATTTCAGATGAGAAAAAGTACATACCTTTGTATAATCATGAAGAACACGAAAAAGGAGATCTTGAAGCCATGTAGAAAGGCTCAAAAAATACAAAACGCAGGAGATGGTTGAAGAAGCAATGTAGGTTTAGGAGAAATCCAAATAATGGAGAGATGAATGAAGAATAAGAGTCTTATATAGACTTTTAAATAGAGAAGAGTGTAGGTTTAGGAGAAGTGTGTACATTAAGAGGAAATGAGGAATGATTGCCATGTAGGATTTTTAATGAAATTAGCCAATCATGAGATGCCACGTAGGCGATGATTGGACCTAGAAAAACCCCTGAATGTATATATTATGGATTTAGAAAGATTTTATTTTTGATTTGTTAAAGAAAAGAAAAAAAGAAGTCCACGGCATGTAATATATTAGAACATATTGCTTTTTAATTAAAGAATCAAATCCTTCCCTTTTTTAAGAAAAAAAAATGAAGGAAAGGAAAAACAGAAACTGTGGAAAGCAGAGTGGAGACAGGGGGACGAGGGTGATTGTCTCCTTTGGTCTTAATCCTTATTTTGAAAAACATAATAGTTTGTTTTCCAGTATGCATTCAAAGGAAAGGCAAAGCAGAGATATAAGGGAGGGGGAATCAAACTTGGTGATTTTGAGAATATATGGTTTTCTATACCAGATGCAAAATCATATGTTAAAGAGTATCACGTTATCAAACCTGGTTGAAGAACCAAATAAATTAGGACTTGATGATCCTGCTACCACTTTGCGCTGCTTTTCAAATCGAGCAATGATCAAATTCAGTCTCACACTGGGTATCCCTTACCTTGTATTCTAGAGTTGCAGTTTAAAGATGGAACTACAACTCAAAGTGAACACTCAGTTTTCTCTTCTCTCCCTGCCTCTCCCTGAACATGATCTCACCACCAAAACCCCCTCTTTATTTATGGCTGCAGGTTTAGGGTTTCTTTCTCACCACTTCTAGAATATTCTTAGGAATCATTCATCACCCTTCTTGGAGAGGAAGAAAAGCTCATCTAGAACAATCTAGTTTATTTTTGGTATTTAATATTTATTTTTTTGTATTTATTTATTTAATTAATATTATAATTTTGAAATCATTTAAATAATTACTATTAATCTAATTTTGAGTGCTATTTTTTATATTAAATTAATTTTATTACTACCAGGACAAAATTAGGTGTTCACAGATAGTAACGAGGAGCAGGTGGGTTGACAGGAAGAAGAAAAGAGCCCAGCAAATGGTTATCACTAGCTCTTGCTCTCTCGCCCTCATAAACCTCAATCAGTAGAGCGGATTGGTTTTCATCACATGTGAAGTATCTTCGTTTCTTCTTTGAAGGATTAATAGTGGTATTCCTTGGAATCAACACACTCATGAAATCTCCATTTATCCCAAAACCAAGTGAAAGAGGTGTAACATCCAAAAGCACTAAGTTTGGAATATTCTTTACGCCTTCAGTCAACAAAGCAGCCTGAACAGCTGCACCATAAGCAACAGCCTCATCAGGGTTGATGCTCTTGCACAGTTCCTTGCCATTGAAAAAATCCTGCAATAGCTGCTGCACTTTGGGAATCCTAGATGAACCACCAACAAGAACAACATCAACTATGTCACTCTTGTCCATCTTAGAGTCTTCAAGACACCTCTCAACTGTCTCCATGCACTTCTTAAAGAGATCAATGTTCAGTTCCTGAAATTTAGCGTGAGTAATTGTTGAACACAAGTCAGTACTCTCAAACAAAGCATCTACCTCAATGGTGGTATCAGTGGCAAATGAGAGTTCCCTTTTTGCCCTCTCAGACGCACTTCTCAACCTCCTCAAGGCTCTTGGGTTTCCACTAATGTCCTTCTTGTATTTCCTCATGAACTCCTGAACAAAATAGTTCACCATTATGTTATCAATGTCCTCTCCTCCAAGGTGAGTATCACCAGCAGTGGCCTTCACTTCAAAGCTATCATCCTCAATTGTGAGAATAGACACATCAAAAGTGTCGCCGCCGAGACCAAAGATTAAAATATTGCACTTGCCATTAAACCTAGATTTCTTTTGAAGGCCATATGCGAGACCTGCAGCGGTTGGTTCGTTGATTATCCGCATAACATCAATGCCAGCAATAGCACCGACATCTTTGGTGGCTTTTCGCTGAGAGTCATTGAAGTGAGCAGGCACAGTGATAACTGCATTCTTCACAGGTGAAGCCAAAAATGCTTCAGCAATCTCCTTCATATTTGTGAGAACCATGGATGAGATATCCTCAGGAACAAGGTATTTTTCCCCACCCTTGTACTTAACAACAATAGTGGGTTTGTCATCAGTTCGAGCAATGACCTGAAAAGGCCAGACCTTAACATCATCCTGAACAACTGAATCACTGTATTTTCTACCAATCAACCTCTTCGCATCTGCAAAAATAAAAACAATATTGATGTAAAATTTGTTTTTTTATGATAAAAGCATAGAAGAATGAATGAAATAAAGACACTAAAGAAAAAAAGAAAAAATCAATTATCAAAGACAGTGTTTGATGGGTTTGTTGCAGCCTGATTTTTAGCAGCATCACCAATCAATCTTTGGGTATCAGTGAAAGCAACCAAGGAAGGCGTGGTTCTATTTCCTTGTTCATTGTGAATGATTTTAGCTCGATTGTTCTGTTCTTCCCATATAGCTGTTGGAAAATTAATGATATTCCAAAAGTTCCAAGTCCCACAATTTCCACATGTGCACCGTTCACTCCCTTCAAACCTTGGAATTTCCAAATCTTGTTGACTGTGCATTCAACCTTGAAACTACAAAGCTTTAATTGTTATCACCCAAAATTAATGTGCAACTTACCTTGGAATTAACGGTTTTTTTAGCTATATATAGAGGACAAATTTTACATTGTTGATCACTCTCATCTCCTCTCTTCTTTCCCTACCTTTGTCCAGTTCTTGAGCAATCACAATATTATTATTATTTCTTGCCAGTTCTGTTACCCGACTACCTGGAGGAAGCTGTTTAATCCTGGGGAGGTGTTCTGGATATTCCGGGATAAAACCTTCAAGAACAGCGAATTGATTTTCGCGACTCAGCTTATTTTCTTGCAGGTTCAGTTCGTGACTTCGTTGCTGCTTCAAAGTCACTGCTCCTCGTCAAATATCCAACAATCTTGAAGGTTTTAATACCATGACGAACCCTGACAGTGACCAGAATGGAAGTCCCAACGCTGGAAAGGGTGCTATGCCTCTCTCCGTTCTAGGCTCGGTTCCGATTCCTGCCTACGCCAAACCGTTTCCTGACATCTCCAAAATTGAGGTGTTTGGAGGCCAAAATTTCCTCAGGTGGCAAGAAAGGATCTCCTCAACTCTTGACATGCACGGTGTTGCAGATGCCCTCAAAAAACCTGAACCAGATTCTTCTGCTACTGAGAAACAGAAACACAATTGGGCTCATGCTAACAAGGTATGTCGTCATACAATTATCAGTACATTATCTAATGATCTCTTTGATGTGTACTGCTCCTACAAGAAACAAAGGAAATATGGGAGTCAATGATTTAGAAGTACACCGCTGAAAGTGTTGGAAGGCGCAACTTCATCATTGACAACCACTGCAACTGGAAGATGACCGAAGACAAAGACATGAGATCCCAAATCAATGAGTACCAGAAACTCATTGAAGACCTGAAAAGTGAGAACATCAAATTACCTGATGAGTATGCTGCTGGAGCACTGGTTAACAAATTGCCAGACTCCTGGAATGATTACAAAAACAGTTGAAGCATAGAGAGAAACAGATGCCCCTTGATGACCTCATAGCACACATCCTGATTGAAGACACCAGCAGAAGGGAAATAAGGCAAGCAAGATCAAAGGCCTTGACTTCGCGAGCAAACATGGTACAGAATAAATCTGTCCACAACAGGTACGCTAATAAGAAACCTGGTCAATTTATCCCTAAAACTTCTAACATTCCCTTTAAAAGGAACACAAGAGACACAAACAAGAGGAGTTGTTTTGTCTGTGGAAAGCCGGGTCATTTTGCAAATCAATGCAGACGCCGCCAGCAAAATGGAAATAATGGTAATAGTAGTAATCCTCCTAAACCAGATTCAAATCAGGTTAAAGGAGATGATGTTGCTGGGGTGGTTTCACTAGTCAATATGGTTTCCGATGTGAAGATCTGGTTGGTAGACTCTGGTGCTATCAAACACATCTGTGGTGACAGAGATGCATTTTCCTCCTACTCTCCTGTAGAGGAAGGAGAAGAACTGGTTTATATGGGCGACTCCCGGACCTCTAGAGTCCATGGAAAAGGGACTGTTCATCTCAAGCTCACATCTGGAAAGACCCTTGCTTTACTGAATGTGCTTCATGTTCCTAAGATCATATCAAATCTGATCTCTGTTGGTCGCCTGATGAAGGCTGGAGTAAAGATTTCTTTTGAATCAGATAAGATTGTTATGACCAAGGATAATGTATTCATAGGGAAGGGATATTATGACCAGTGTCTCTTTGTACTCAATGTTTCTGGAATAATAAATTATGGATCTTCTTCTGCTTACTTGATTGACTCTGTTGATGTATGGCATGCTAGACTAGGTCATGTGAATTTTTCTTATCTTCAGAAAATGCATAACTTAGGCTTAATTGATGGCTCATATAAACCCAGTGATAAATGTGAAATTTGTGTTGAAACGAAATTGACTAAGAAATCTTGTCCTTCTGTTTTTGAACGTGAAACTGAACTTCTTGGATGTATTCATACTGATTTAGGTGATTTGAAACATACTGAAACCAGAGGTGGTAAGAGATATTATATTACCTTCATAGATGATTTTTCTAGATATACCAAAGTTTATCTTATTAGAAATAAAGATGATGCCTTTGATATGTTTCTTTCTTATAAAGCTGAAGTAGAGAATCAATTGGATAGAAAGATTAAGAGAGTTAGATCTGATAGAGGAGGTGAGTATACCATCTTTAATGATTTCTGCAAAAAGGAAGGTATTATACATGAAGTAACTCCTCCTTACTCTCCTGAATCAAATGGTGTAGCTGAACGGAAAAATAGGACTTTGAAAAATATGATGAATTCTTTACTTGTTAGCTCTTCTGCACCTGATAATTTGTGGGGTGAAGCTTTATTGACTGCATGTTTTCTTCAGAATAGGATTCCTCACAAGAAAACTGGTAAGACACCCTATGAACTGTGGAAAGGCTATAAACCCAATCTGAAATATTTAAAAGTGTGGGGGTGTCTTGCTAAGGTTATGTTTCCTGATCCAAAGAAAAGGAAAATTGGTTCTAAGACTTCTGATTGCATGTTTATTGGCTATGCTGAACATAGTGTTGCTTATAGATTTCTTGTTTTAAAGAGTGATGTGCATGATTGTGATACTACCTTAGAAACCAAGAATGTTGAATTCTTTGAACATGAGTTTCCTTTGAAATCTAAATATGCCTCTTATTCTCATTCTGAATTGATTAATTTTGATGATTCTGTTCATGTACCTTTTCAAATTGCTAACAATGACTCTGCAGATAATGAGCATGAACATGAAGAGGAAGATTTTAGAAGGAGTAAGAGACAAAGGAAACCAACTTCCTTTGGAAATGTTTTTTATATTTATTTAACTGATAATGATCTTTTAACCTTTTCCGATGCTATTTCATCTTCTGATTCACGGTTTTGGAAAGAAGCTATCAAAATTGAACTTGATTCTATCACGAAAAATAATACTTGGGTTTTAGTTGATTTGCCTAAATGAGCAAAACCAATTGGATGCAATTGGATCTTTAAAAGAAAATACCATCCTGATGGCTCCATTGATAAATATAAAGCTAGATTGGTTGCAAAAGGTTTTACTCAAAAACAAAATATTTATTATTTTGATACTTTTGCTCCTGTTGCTAGAATTTCTTCTATTCGTGTTTTAATTGCATTAGCTTCTGTTTACAAACTTGTGATCCATCAAATGGACGTGAAGACAGCATTTTTTAATGGTGATCTGGAAGAAGAAATTTACATGACACAACCTGAAGGATGTGAAGTCAAGGGTCAAGAAAATAAGGTTTGCAAACTCATTAAATCCTTGTATGGATTAAAGCAGGCTCCCAAACAATGGCATGAGAAGTTTGACCAGACTTTACTTGGTAATGGTTTTTTATTCATTTGATGCTGATAAATGTGTTTATGCTAAAACTGTGGATGGTGAATGTGTCATCATTTCTTTGTATGTAGACGATATGCTTATTTTTGGTACTGGCATTAATATTGTAATTGAGACAAAAAAATTTCTCTCATCGAAATTTGATATGAAGGATATGGGAGAAGCAAGTGTTATATTGGGTGTGAAAATCATAAGGAAGGGAGATAGTATCACACTATCCCAAGAACACTATGTGGAAAAACTTCTTAAGAAGTTTGGTTATTATGATTTTAAATCTGTGAGTACCCCTTATGATTCCAACACCCAACTGAAGAAAAATAAAGGAGACCCTGTTTCTCAATTTGAATATGCTCAAATTATTGGGAGCTTGCTACATCTGATGAACTTTTCTCGGCCAGATATAGCATATGCTGTTAGCAGATTGAGCAGGTATACACATAGCCCCAATAAGGATCATTGGGAAGTGATAAACGCATAATTGATACACTTTACGTGTGCCTTTCTAAGCTTCATTATATACATTTTTGTGCTTAATTGTTATGACTTAGCCATGTTTTGACCATTAGTGCTTATTTGGATTATTCATGGAAAAAGTGTTTAATTCTACACTTTTAGTTTCTATGACTGTTTTGCTAGAACAGATTGAATATGGAGCTAGCAATATCGAAATAAAGCTCATAATATGTAGTTGGAAAGCTAACTCGAAGCCCTACAACGTTCATGTTCATCACAATTGAAGAACAAGCCTCTAACATGGTCAAAATGGCCTTGCAAAGTTGCTGTCGCTAATCCTGCGAGTTTGGAATAGTCTGCACTAAAATGATCATATCTTGGGCTACAAAACTCCGACTTAGGATCCGATTGAAGGCCCGCGAAGCTGACTTAAAGAGCTACAACTCTCATGTTTACCTCAATTGAAGATTCAGACTTCTTGTGGGACCCGCGAATGCCTGATTGTTCAGCAGCTTACTCCTTTATGTGAGCCCTATTTTGTGAAGATTTAGAAAAGATTTAGATAACAAAGATTGTTACTTGATGAACAAGTTTATTTATTAGTATAAATAAGTGAGTTTAGGCTTTTGTTAGACACCACCACCTCACCCCATCTCACCGTAACCTCCTCCTCCTCCTTTCTCTCTCTCTTTTCTAGTATGAGTTGCTAAACTCCATAGTTAGTCTTAGGATTTTTAATATTCTTGTGTTTGCAAACTTGAGGTTCTGTTCTTAATGCAAATTTCTTCTTTATTAATTCTCTTCATCTCTATTTTTGATCTAGGGTTTGCTTAATTCCGTAGTTTTAGAAATAAGAGTTGATGCATGTTCGCTTAGTTCATGTTAGTTCGTAACTGTTTCTTAATCGCTTAGTTTAGGAAACTGTGAATTGATTTTCGCTTAGTTAATCAACTCTCACGAATTAGGGAAACAATAAGGAAGAATTAATCTTTTGTAACCAATGAAGGTTTGTTGCACTTGAATGTTATAATCCGATGACTATCACTTTCTTTTATCTGATTAAATCTGTTTTAAGTTTTGTTTGTTACTTTACAATCAAATCAATCAAACCCCCTTTTTAATTGCTTTGTTTTACTCTATTATCAATTAATACTTCACCGAGTCCTTGTGAGATCGATCCTGGTGTTCAACACCTTGTACTGCATTCAAAGCAGAATACTTTGGCACGCACCAGCGACAGTGCGTTCGTCAAATTGGCGCCGTTGCCGGGGACTTCGGTGATTATTAATTATTCTTAGAGTATTTTTTTGTTTTTTACGTTTTTAATAAAAAAAAGAAAAAAAAAAGAAAAGAGGAACACGGTTATACATAAATTTGATTTGGTTTTATAATTATTAATTAGATTGTAGGTTGTTCTTTCTTTTATATCTTATATATCTATCCCATATCTTTTATCTCTATCTTCAATCTTCTAATTCTCTTTCCCATCTTCTATTTTTATATCACTATCTTTTATTCTTATTTCTCTATCTTTTCTCTCTTTTATTTTATTTTGCTATCTTTTCTATCTTCTTTCCCTTCTTTATTATTATTATTATTATTATTACTAGATTTTCTTTTTACTAACTTTTTTTTTCTATTATTTTTGCTGGTTTCGTTCAATTTTTTTTCTTACCAGATTCTTTTTTTTTCTTTTGTTACTAACATTTTTTTTTTTCTTTCAGGTCCCGTTTAATTTTTTTTTCATTGACATATTTTCTTCTTTTTTTTTTTTCGTTACTTTCCTATTTTCAGTTTTTTTTTCTTCTTCCATTGGTATTACTCCTATTAGATTCTTTTCTTTTACGTTTTCGTTTTCTTCGTTAGATTTTTTGTTTTTGTTTTTGTTTACTATTTTCTTTGTGGTGAAAAAAATAAACAGAACACGAGTGTTACTGTGTTAGTCTGTAGAGTTTTTGCAGTGATGGAAGCTAAACTTGATAAGCTAGAAGCCAAACTCGACGAGATACAATTTTCTGTTACACAAATGTTGCTTAAGAGCTATCAACAACAGTTTGAGTCACCTCAATGTTATCCACAAGAGAATTTTGAAAATATTTGGTGTGACCCACCTTGCTATCATCCACAAGGGCAATTCCAGCAACCTATTTATTCACCACCATGCTACTATCCGCAGGAGGAATTTCAATATCCATTTCATGATCCACATCATTCACAAGAGGAATTTCATCAACCTTGGAATGATCTACCCCAATTTCTGGAAGACATTTCAAAGCAATATGAAGCAAACCAAGCCCAGTTTCAACAACCTCGACACGAGGAACCTTCCATATTGCAAGAAATTCAAGACATGTTGAACCAAATGTCTGCAAATCTCAATGCAAATGCTAATCAACACCTGCAAGATACTGCGAATTTACAAGCTCCAGTTAACGAGCTAGTCGCACGCGCTCACAAATTGCAGTATGAAGTTGATGTGGAGATTGATGATGAAGTTAATCCTTGTGTTGATACTCATCTTGATGCTAGCACTGATGGTTCTTGTGATGTTAATGAGTTTGAAGCCAATGTTGCTTCTGATGCTAATTCTAATGATGAAGACAACCAACAAGCAATACATCTCCCTCTTCCACATAGAACTTATGAGAGTGAGAAGATTTATCCTAGTGAAGAAGAAAATAAGTTGTTGGATGATTTCAAGAAGTGTTTTGCAGGGGATGAAGTTAAGAAGATGGATGTAGAATGTGGATCTAAATTAGCAATTTTTTCACATAAGCCTCTTTTAATTAATCTAGACATTTTTGAAAAAGTCGTACTTATTGGAGACTCTGTTGATTGCAAGGAGTCAATTACCATGGAGGAATATGTTTTGAAACCTCTACCGAAGCCTCCAGACAAAGAGTTGATTGTTGAATGTACTGATTTTTCATTTACTCTTATTTCAGGTGGTACACATGCTTGGAAAAAGTTTTCACTCAAGCTGAACATTGTCATGAGTAATGCTGAAGGTGCTAGAAAACAGTTTGGGTTTGTTAAGATTGTTGCAGATGAGATCCCTCCAAAGCCACCTGACTTGTGGATTGTCGTTGTTGTGCCTCAAGACTATGAGCTTCCTCTTAATGCAAGGCCTCCACCGGACCCAGGTGATAGCATTTTCAGAGCATTACCAGGTTTCATGTCTCGCCAGCTCCCTTGATCCCTGGTTTTTCCTAACCTTTCTCTTTTATTACACTTGTCTAATTTCTTTGATGATTTGTGCCTCACATTGAGGACAATGTGTGATTTAAGTGTGGGGGTGGGAATCTTATTTAGGAGTAGTAGAACCTCAGTTAGGATAGTTTGCAATTTCAATTTATTTGCTTTGATTTTATTGTTTTTAATAAAAGAGTTCACACTTTTTCAATGAGTTTTAGAGATGTTGAGTTTGTGAGCAATGTAACCACTTTTCTGCTAAGTTTCAAGTCTCTTTTTGGATGAAGTTGCTTGTATTTTGAGTCCATCATGATTTGCATTGAGAATTGATTTGTTGGATTCATTGTGTTATATGCTTACCATGTGAGTACTACCTTGTGAGATTTTGGACCAAACACTTGAATGGTAATAACTTTGCCATCATTCTCTTCTTTCTTGTGTGATTTCCTCATGTTTATATGCACTGCAGAACTTGACTTGATTTTGACTGAAATTGTTGTTCATTTGCACACATTGAAGTGATTAGGCATTCTTTTTCAATAAGCTATTGGCCTAAAAAGCTGACCTTGCATGTTTTAACCTTTGTTTTAGCCCCTTTGAGCTTAATATCTCCATTCTTTTGTAGCTCATTACAAGCCTAAGTGAAAAACAATGATGATACCTTACCTTAGGAAATGTAAGAGCTTTGGAATTGACTTGGGAATGAGTATTCAACAAGTGCGGGGGTGATTTATTTGAATGCATGGTCTAAGTTGCTCAAAAGAGGTGTCTTCCTTGAGGATAAATTGTAAGCAAGCTGAAAAGAAGTTGAAAGAAAAAAAAAAGGAAAAATATGCAAATGTCAAAAAAGAAAAAGAAAGAAAAAAAAAAAGAAGTTACAAAGTGAAGGAAGGTACTAAAGAAAGAAAAGGAAGTGGAAGTTGAAAAAATGAAGTTGTGAAAAGGAAGAATGTGTTAATTTTTGGGGTTGTGAGTAAGTTTAATTTGAATTATTCTCCATTGCTCTTATTTTTTCTAAGGTTTTTGCCCTGAATATCTTCCATAAATCCTTCCTTGACCTTAGCCTCATTACAACCTTGAAAAGTCCTTTGATTTTTGTATGCATTTGTTCAATTTAATTGGTGTGTTAGAATCTTGTCAAGCCTATGATAGATGCATGTTTTCATGAGATGATGAGAGTTGCTTAAGCATGATTAAACACAAGCCCAAACACTTGAGAGTAGAGAGTATAACACTTGCATCCAACTTTGATGTTCAATTTGAAATTTCTTGTTGGCTTGCAATGTAGGTGATGGAATCTAATTTGTCTAATCTTTGTGGAAAATGAAGTGGTTGTTTTCTTGCTCATAAATCCGAATTTCTACCTCTCAAAGATAAGTGTGAGCTGAGTTTTTAGGTTTTAGGAAGTACTTGTTATCATAAGTGATTTTTTGATTCTTCTTTTAAATTAAGTTTTGCCCAGGAGTGCAAAAGGTTAAGTGTGGGGGTATTTGATAAGCGCATAATTGATACACTTTACGTGTGTCTTTCTAAGCTTCATTATATACATTTTTGTGCTTAATTGTTATGACTTAGCCATGTTTTGACCATTAGTGCTTATTTGGATTATTCATGGAAAAAGTGCTTAATTCTACACTTTTAGTTTCTATGACTGTTTTGCTAGAACAGATTGAATATGGAGCTAGCAATATCGAAATAAGGCCCATAATATGTCGTTGGAAAGCTAACTCGAAGCCCTACAACGTTCATGTTCATCACAATTGAAGAACAAGCCTCTAACATGGTCAAAATGGCCTTGAAAAGTTGCTGTCGCTAATCCTGCGAGTCTGGAACAGTCTGCACTAAAATGATCATATCTTGGGCTACAAAACTCCGAATTAGGATCCGATTGAAAGCTCGCGAAGCTGACTTAAAGAGCTACAACTCTTATGTTTACCTCAATTGAAGATTCAGACTTCTTGTGGGACCCGTGAATGCCTGATTGTTCAGCAGCTTACTCCTTTATGTGAGCCCGATTTTGTGAAGATTTAGAAAAGATTTAGATAACAAAGATTGTTACTTGATGAACAAGTTTATTTATTAGTATAAATAAGTGAGTTTAGGCTTTTGTTAGACACCACCACCTCACCCCATCTCACCATAACCTCCTCCTCCTCCTTTCTCTCTCTCTTTTCTAGTATGAGTTGCTAAACTCCATAGTTAGTCTTAGGATTTTTAATATTCTTGTGTTTGCAAACTTGAGGTTCTGTTCTTAATGCAAATTTCTTCTTTATTAATTCTCTTCATCTCTATTTCTGATCTAGGGTTTGCTTAATTCCGTAGTTTTAGAAATAAGAGTTGATGCATGTTCGCTTAGTTCATGTTAGTTCGTAACTGTTTCTTAATCGCTTAGTTTAGGAAACTGTGAATTGATTTTCGCTTAGTTAATCAACTCTCACGAATTAGGGAAACAATACGGAAGAATTAATCTTTTGTAACCAATGTAGGGTTGTTGCACTTGAATGTTATAATCCGATGACTAACACTTTATTTTATCTGATTAAATCTCTTTTAAGTTTTGTTTGTTACTTTACAATCAAATCAATCAAACCCCCTTTTTAATTGCTTTGTTTTACTCTATTATCAATTAATACTTCACCGAGTCCTTGTGAGATCGATCCTGGTGTTCAACACCTTGTACTGCATTCAAAGCAGAATACTTTGGCACGCACCCGCGACAGTGCGTTCGTCAGGAAGCACTTGCTAGAGTAATGAAATACTTGAGAGGTACCATGAATCTTGGTATCAAATATAGTGGATTTCCCGCTGTACTTGAAGGATACAGTGATGTCAATTGGATCTCGGATTCAGACGAGACAAAATCCACTAGTGGTTATATATTTACACTTGGTGGTGGTGCGGTTGCGTGGAAATCAGTTAAGCAATCTATTATTGCTAGATCCACTATGGAATCAGAGTTTATAGCTCTTGAATCAGCTGGTAGTGAAGCTGAGTGGCTGAAAATTTTATTAGCTAATATTCCTTTGGGAATGAAACCCACACCATCAGTGTCGATGCATTGTGATAACCAATCTGCAATTGCAATTGCTAAGAACAAAACGTATAGTGGTAAAAATCGACATGTTCGATTGAGACGCAATGTGGTAAAGCAGCTGCTGAAAGATGGAGTAATCTCCATAGATTATGTAAAATCGCTGAAAGATGGAGTAATCTCCATAGATTATGTAAAATCAGAGTTAAATTTGGCCGACCCTCTGACTAAACCATTGGGTAGAAAAATGGTATTTGATACATCGAGGGGAATGGGACTTGAGCCAATTGGAATCAGTGAATAATGGTAACCCAACCTTTGTGATTGGAGATCCCATGAAGAAGGTTCATATGGTAAAAACAAGTTATTCATATTGATCTGACAGCACTAAATATTTTATTGTGTGGTCCCTTCCTAGGATGTAAGTGTTGTGCTGCATTAAGAGAGGATAAGCTCTTAAGCTTTTAATGATTTCCATAGCCCTTATGGGTGGTATATGAAATGCGGCATATACTTGATGGAATCACCTATATGAATGTCAAGTGGGGCCGCTTGTATGAGAATTGGCTAATCTCTAGAGCACTCAAAGAATACCAGGCATGCGCATGGCCGATTAAGCGCACCATAGCGATAACAGTGAGAAAATGTGGGGGTGTAACGATTAGTAAGGCCTCTAACACACACTTAAGTGTCTTGGTTCATAGAGCTTGCTCCACCAATTCACTTGTGTGTTAAGTCTTGTTGGTCTAGGTCTGGTTCATAGCCCGAAAGGCACCAGATTCGAAAAGTTGCACTCTCGGTGATTGCTCAGGAAACCTCTCCTTAACCCTACCTTGAAACTTTTGAAATATGTGGGGGATTGTTGGAAAATTAATGATATTCCAAAAGTTCCAAGTCCCATAATTTCCACATGTGCACCGTCCACTCCCTTCAAACCTTGGAATTTCCAAATCTTGTTGACTGTGCATTCAACCTTGAAACTACAAAGCTTTAATTTTTACTCCCTTCAAACCTTGGAATTTCCTAAGCTTGTTGATTGTGCATTCAACCTTGAAACTACAAAGCTTTAATTGTTATCACCCAAAATTAATGTGCAACTTACCTTGGAATTAACGGTTTTTTGGCTATATATAGAGGACAAATTTTACATTGTTGATCACTCTCATCTCCTCTCTTCTTTCCCTACCTTTGTCCAGTTCTTGAGCAATCACAATATTATTATTATTTCTCGCTAGTTCTGTTACCCGACTACCCGGAGGAAGCTGTTTAATCCTGGGGAGGTGTTCTGGATATTCCGGGATAAAACCTTCAAGGACAGCGAATTGATTTTCGCGACTCAGCTTATTTTCTTGCAGGTTCAGTTCGTGACTCCGTTGCTGCTTCAAAGTCACTGCTCCTCGTCAAATATCCAACAATAGCAACACATGAGTAGGAGGTGCCTAAATCAATTCCTATTGAAGGTCCCTCGTATTTTTTGGCCGCATTAATTTCTTCATCGTCTATTAACTGAATGGACATAAACAAAGATTGAAGAAAAAAATCCTAAGTCAGGATTTGGAAGAAGGAATCAATTCCTATTGCATAGTGATAAACATCAAAACCTTTACCTGCTTTTGTTGTACCTAATGAAAACTGCAGTACTAGTCACCGCAGTAGAAAAAAGACTCTTGATGATTTGCTTATAATAGCTGTAATCAAGAGGAGATGTTTCGTTTGAAAAAAAATGTTTTTTTTTTAAAAAAAAATGCTAAACAACTTAGTAACAAATGCAGGATGCTTTAGTTTTTTTTTCGGTTACAAGGATGCTTTAGTTTAGCCTTTGTTTTGCTTTCTTTCCTTTATGTAACCAAAAATAAAATAGTGTTACTACTCTCTCCGTTCTAAAACTATTGTAGTTTAAGTTTTTTGCACAAAGTTTAAGAGTTCACTAATTAATGTTATAATTTGACTAAAACACCATTATTTAATATGAGTTATATGAAAAAGAGAGAATGAAAATCATTGGTCAACTAATTTGTGAGAATTGTGATTGGTGGAAATAAGAGGTGGTACTTGGGAGATACAATATTAAATGAGGCCATGAATGAAAGAAAATGATATAAAGTGCTTTCGATATGTAAAACAACAATGATTTTGAAACAAAATAAAAAAAATTAAAACTACAATAGTTTTGGGACGGAGGGTAGTATTTAACCATTAAGGATATATGACGTGAAATTCTGGTAGAGTAGAAATAATAAAGTCCTTTTGAAAGTTGTGTAAACTATTATAAGAATTAAAATTTGAATTTAATGTGTGTGCACCGTTAGTGTAAACTTTATTTACACAGTCACTGAATTAAATTATGCCACACCACCAAATATATTATTGTCTTTATTAAAATTTATTGTGAAAATTATTATTCCACCTACGTGGCATGTTGTGATTGGTTGTCAGTGTAAAACTGTTTTACACTAACAGTGCATATCCATTAAACTCTTAAAAAATTTAATCATGAGATATGATTAAATTTTTTATTATAACTATATATATTTAGAGAATAAACAAAATTTTAGTTTTCCGATGTATCGAAAAAAGAGAATAAACAAAATTTTAAAATTTAAAAGAGTGAATTTGAATTAAATGATAAAACTTAATTATTTGGAAAGATAAATATAATAACTCTTCCAAAAATTCTTCAATAATTGTTATAAGAAATATAACTTTTTAATTAAATCGTTATATATATTTACGCAATGAAAATTCTCTGATCTTGAAGGTGTTAGAACTTAGAAGCTATATATATCCCTAGAAAGGAATGAGATTTGTGCAGGCTATATTAGGCTTTAGAAGAGAAAGAGAGAATTGAGAAGACATAATGGAGGGGTAAACTGAGAGATCAGTGAATTCTCATTTTTCAGATACCAGTACAAGTGCACTAGAAGTATACAATGTGAATAAGTCTAAGAAATCTAACTACTTTCTAACAAACTAATTCAAGCTTAACAGAATATAACTAATTCGGTTTTCTTTTAACAAACTTCCATTCAATCACTAACACATTACGGTTAGACAAAATCTGCAAAAGAGAGAGGTGTATTTAGTCAATTCGGGACAGAGAATGTGTGTTAAATTGAACAATTGAGTTTGTAGATTTATGGAATTCAATTCAAGTAAACCCCAAATGACAAAGCTTGCCATTTTGAAATTGCGCGTCAAAGCAAAGCTTTGGCGAAGCTCTGGCTCTGAATCTGGTGTTGGAAAATAAAAAATCAAGAAAACGAGATAATTCTATTATTTCACCACACATTCTATGTTACGTGTCTCATATAGTCCACTATAATATACTTTAAGGTTTAACCATCAAATTATTGTAAGTGTTTATAAGGGAATTCGAGTTTAGTCTCTCTCAAAAAAAAAAATAGTTTGGCCTCTATGTGCATAATTGCAATCAGTTTGGTTTTGGTCCTCAGGAGCTCCGATAAAATTGCTAAGTAGCAGACAAATGCCGATCTGACATGACACATCATTTTTAATAAATTTTTATTTTTATATAGTAGTAAGGTGAACTTGGATACCTTATTCAACTGAGTTCGAACATAGACCTTTTGCTTCAAATGCTTGATCATTATCATGGTCCTAATAGTATCTATATACTTTATAAAACAAAATCATTATCCACTATTTTATAACACATGTCACTCTAAGAATTACTCTCCTCAACCCCATCTCTCTAGCTGACAAGTGTCACAGTCAGAGAGCATTTCACACATTTAATTCACACATTAATACACCCATTTAATAATTTTCAGCGCAAACAATAAAAGATGGAATAAATCAGTAAAATTAGTATTAAATGCTTGATGGAATGAGCAATTCGCACATTTAATTAACACATTAATACACACATTAACTCACACGTTTTGAAATGAAACCAAGTGAGATCAATCTGGAATTGGTTAAGAATCCGATTGGAAAATTGCGCTGGAACATGGAAAATTAGTATTAAATGCTTGACTTTACTAAAATTACGTTACTGTTGTTTTGCTGCTTGACATTTTTTCAATCATAATTTCACAATTCCATTCGGCCCATTCAATTGCTTGACATAATTTTTTCTTAACATTCAATGGACAATTCCATTCGGCCCATTCAATTGGGAAATTATGAGTGATGACGAGGCTATAATTCCATTCACGAGGCTATAATTTCATATAATTTTTTAGAGTGATGACGTGTCTTAATTGGGAAATTATGAGTGATGACGAGGCTATGACAATTCCATTCGGTCCATTCAATTGCTTAACATAATTTTTTCAATCATGAAATTTTGAACGAATAAATGATGGAATCATGGCCAGATTCTATGGACACACACGAATATTCATTGGATCTATTTCATCATAGAAACAAAAATTCAAATATTATAAATTATAATAGGATCAATCATAGGGGAAAAAACGCTGATTTTATGTACACATTACAAACACATACCATGTCATAATAGGAAATTTGTTGACCCGTGCGTTTAATACTGATCAATCATAGGGAAATAATTCAATTTCACAAACCCTTCATTTAGACTATATATATATACACCCCTCATGTGACATTTCTCCTCCATCATTTCCAGCATTTTCCATCATTCCTTGCATATTTCAACTTAACCTCCTTTTTGATGGCTTCAAGGATCGACGATCTGGCAAAGGTGGATGTCTCCAAAGAAACCTGGACAATTGTTGCCAAAGTCAGTCATCTATGGCTTAGTCCGAGCCTATATGGCTCAAAGCTACCCTTTTCAATGGACATGATACTGATGGATGACAAAGTATACTATTTTTTGATTATTTAAACTTTTTTAAGATTATTTTTCTTATGCATTCCTAAATTGCTAAGTTTGTTTATTTTTAAAATGTCAGGGCTGTAAGATTCATGCTACTGTTAGGAAGACTTTGATATATCGATTTCAGTCTTCGCTAACTGAGGGAAAAGTATACCAAATTTCCTACTTTGGTGTGGGCGAGAGCGGACGTGATTTTCGCCCGACCAATCATCCATTCAAGATCAACTTTGATATTCAGACTTCTGTACAACTACTACCTAACAAGGCTATCAACATAACGCCGTACTCTTTCGTTCCACTTGCTGACATTATGTATAAGGACCTTGATACATCATTCCTTATAGGTATTTACTCTTCTGCAACATCTTGATCTTTTCAAAAAAAGTAATTAATTTCTCTTACAATTTTTTAATACTTTTTTCACCATATGTAATTGGAATTCTGACGGGCGCAAGTGGAGAACAGGAGTTCGAAAAAGATGGTACTAAACAGAAGAGGATAACTATAGAACTTGATCAAGATGGATACACCTCATGTTCTTTGTTTATTCAAAAGATCGATCCTAATTTTACCATTATGAAAGTTCAATGATAAAACTATTTTTGTGATTAGGGTTCGTGTTGAATGTGCTTTTTTCGGGAAATATGTTTCTGAGGTCATTGGTTATCTTTCATCAGTTGATGCAACAAATGTTGTCGTGGTTGTACAGTGTTGTAAGATCAAGCCATTCAAAGGTATTAATTAATTTTTTAGAAGTTACTAAGATTTGAATTATTTAAACGTGGTTTATTTTTAATTTTAATTACTTTTTTTACAGGTAAGACTAGCATTCAAAACGTTTATGGTGCTACTAGGGTTCTTTTTAATCCTCAGATTCAAGAAGCTGCCCCTCTCCGTGCTAGGTAAATTATATTCTGAAATAGTTATCACAAATATTGTTGATTTATTTTAACAATTTTTTTTACAGTTAAGTTAATTCAAGATATAATTAAGTTTTATCTCCAATTTGCATTGGAATTACTATTTTTTAAATATATTGGGCATTGATTTTAAAATGACAGAAGGAAAACTCTCAACATTCCAGGTATTCAATCCTTTTTAATTTACTTAAGACACTGTTCAATGTTTACATTTTTGTTTATTCTATTTTTTTTAAAACAATCATAATTGATTCTAACATGCTTCGGTAAATTAATACTAATACACGAATAGCTCATATTCCATAATTAAATTTATCAATATGTCTTGGTAATGAAACGACTTAATAAACTTTACCAATTTGTTTTGGTAATGAAATTGAAATTAACTATTATATTTGTGCTTTCATTCAGATCTGCATATAGATGATGAAGAATTAAAGAACCTATGTTTGATAGAGATTGAAAAAATTCTTCAAGGAAATGGAAGGTCACTGAAGGAATTTCCATGTTTGCCATATCCTAAATTTACTGAAGCACATAATTTTGAAAATAGATTCGTTGCAGATGAGTTGAATTACAATAAAGATGAAATGCTTAAGATTCATGAAGAATTGGTTTGTTGCCTTACTTCAGAGCAAGAGGGAGTTTATAAAAATGTTTTGAATGTTGTATTATCTGATAATTGGGGATTCTTTTTTCTATATGGTTTTGGAGGAACTGGGAAAACATATGTTTGGAACACCTTATCTGCTGCTTTGCGTTCAAGGGGCCTTATTGTGTTAAATGTCACATCCAGCGGAATTGCATCGCTGTTGTTACCCGGAGGTAGAACTGCTCATTCCAGGTTCTCTATTCCTATTTCAATAAATGAGATATCAACATGTAATCTCCGTCAAGGTTCCCCAAAAGCTGAATTATTGAAAAAGCAAGCCTAATTATTTGGGATGAGGCACCTATGGTGAACAAACATTGCTTTGAAGCTTTGGACAGATCTCTAAATTACATTATGAAGACTAGATCTACTTATGGTCATGACATTCCATTCGGAGGGAAAGTTGTGGTACTAGGAGGCGACTTTAGACAAATACTCCCAGATATTTCCAAAGGAAGCCGTTCGGAGATTGTGGGTTCTGCTATCAATTCTTCATATCTATGGAAGCATTGCAAGGTAATGAAATTGACTGTTAATATGAGATTGCAGAATGCTAACTCATCTTCTTCAGCAGCAGAAATTAAAGAGTTTGCTGATTAGTTGCTTCAAGTGGGAGACGGAACAATAACAACCATTGATGAAGCTGAATCACTCATTGAGATTCCTCCAGATCTTCTTATTGAACTGTGTAAGGATCCATTACTTGAAATAGTAAATTTTTCAAATCCGAAACTTTTGATGAATTTGGAAAAAAGTTCATTCTTCTAAGAAAGAGCAATCCTTGCACCAACACTTGAAAGTGTAGAGGAAATAAACAACTTTATGTTAGCTATGATTCCTGGGGAGGAAACAGAGCACTTTAGTTGTGATACTCCATGCAAGTCCGATGAAGATTCAGGTGTCAATGCGGAATGATTTACATCTGAATTCTTAAATGATTACAAATGCTCTGGAATCCCAAACCATCAGATTAAACTAAAAGTCGGTGTTCCTATCATGCTCATTCGAAACATTGACCAAGCTGCAGGTGTAATGGCACTCGAATGATAGTCAACGCTTTGACTAAATATATTATTGTTGCTACTGTTCTAAACAGAAACACGATGGGAGAAACAGTCTTTATTCCAAGGATGAGCTTAACTCCATCTAATTCTGATATTCCATTCAAATTCCAGCGCAGACAATTCCCTGTTACTTTATGTTTTGCAATGACTATAAATAAAAGTCAAGGACAGTCTTTATCTCATGTTGGACTGTATTTGCCAAGGCATGTCTTTACTCATGGGAAATTATATGTTGCACTATCAAGGGTTAAATCTAGAAAAGGTTTGAAGATACTAATCCTAGATGACCAAGGAGTAGTTTCTAACACTACCCGCAACGTTGTCTACCAAGAAGTCTTTGAAAATATTTGATATGTAAGTGCTGTTTTTTACTATAATTTTGTTGGGTTTATATTTTTTTAAATACCAAATTTGATAGTGTCTTTGTTTTAATTGTTGATAGTAAAAATAAAAGTAAAGCAGCTTATTGACCATCTAACTTGAAGGATAATTTATTTGCTATAAGGTCTGTTTTTAATTTTCAAATGATATATCAAGTTCATCTTTGTATTGCTTACTAATTATTACTGTTATATCTACTTTTTCCATTGTAGGTTATGTTGTTCAAATATTGAATTGGTAGCAAAATTCAACTTCAAGTCTGAAGTCATTATCACTAAACATGGTCAGCAAGTTCTATTAAGCGATCATGCTGTTGACATTTTTGTCATTTGTTAATTTGTTTGATTTTGCAACGCATTCTATAAAAACCTGATTTATAATATTGTTGTTTTCATGTTAGCCGTTTGCTGTTTTCTACGATTGTTGTTGCTGTTGCAGATTTCTGCATTGTTGTTGCTGAAGCTGTTGTTGTTGTTCCTCTGGTCCGGTTTGCTGTTTTGCTGTCTTTTGGTTGCTGTTTGGGTTTGCTGGATGTTGTTTTGCTGATTGTTGTTGCTGCTGTTTCGTCTGGTTGCTGTTTCTATTAGCTGTTTTGATGCTACAGAGATTGGAATATTGCTGTTTTTACTGTACACGAATTTTCAGTTGCTTTTTGGGCTATTTCTCATGTTTTATAGTTGCATGGTGGCTTTCCCAAGTTGGTGGTACTCTTTTTCCTTGCTGGGTTTTTTTCCCAATGGATTTTTCTCAGTAAGGTTTTAACGAGGCTCCTTCTTGGGAACATGTTAGAAGCCATCATGGTGGTGGGTTTGGTGCACTGTTAAGCACTTGGTTTTGTCAGGAATCATTCTGTTTCAGATTGTACGTTACTCTTGCCTTGAGTTATTTTGCCTCAAGCATTTTCTTACTAATATTCATTTCGCTTTCATAAAAAAAATATTGTTCATGTGTTGACATCGGTAGGTCATACAACGAAGTCTATTTAAAATTTTTACGTTGGTCTATTCACATACATGATTAAACCTACTCTCTGTTATTTGGTATTCTACAAATATATCTACAAAATAAACTTAATCGCCGTGCAACGCACGGGTGAAAATGACTAGTGTTTTTTTCAAAACTGCTAATAGTATGTTTGGTTTCACAATTGAACAATTTTTTTTCTTAAATAAAGAAAATATAAGTAAAAAAAAATTATTTCAAATGCTCTTCATCTCTAGTGTAACATCCTGACTTTCGGGGTCACAAAAGTAACCTGTCCTAAACTATGTGCAGAAAATGCAAGTAATTTTTTTCGTTTTCTTTTCTTTTTAAAGCAAAAGACTTTTCCAAAATAGAGACTCAACTCAAAAGCGGGCAACATAAACTAATATACAATATGTGCACAGCCCCCACTGTAACCATAAGTAGCAAAAAGTAAGCTCAAAGGCAATACGTTCAGATCCAGTGATCAGAGTGACAAAGTTATAAGTACATGTCCTCAAAAGTGGGTGAGTCAGCCCATAACGGCCACCTCCAGACTTCCCATTACAAAGAACCACACAAAAAGTAATGTGTCGGGGACCTACCCTGCCCCAAAATACAAATGACGAATCAGAGGTATGACAACAACACGCAATATCCGTAGACTCTAACCACCTATACCCTACACCACTATCATCGACCCTCATCCGATCATACATGGAGTCCGGGTCCTCGTCAAAGGCTCAGTAGTAGTCATTACGCTCCGGATCCTTCCCGAGCGACGAATCATCTCGAACCATCTGACGATCGTCTGGCAGTTTGCCGACCGTCCAAACACAAATAGACAAACAAGGCAAGGCGCAAGGGTCGACTCACATAATAGTGTAACAACATGTAAGAATAAGGGGGTATATACATATATAGGTTCTTCATGGCCTATCCTAGCGTATATACGTAGCATGTTATCAAATCACCAATAACAATTCAATCTTCAACACATCAACAAATATATTTAGGTGCATGATATGTCATGTAATGTTGTGTTCAAAATGTTCCGGACAAATGGGTTGGCCACAATCGAGTCAGTCCTAACACTGGCCTAGTGTTTTACCATTTCCACTCGTGTGTCGCTTACAATCCCTGACATAGTCAGATCAGCCCTAACCCCTCCAGGTTTAACTTTTTCTGCCGGCTATGCCGAAGAGACACTCTTGGTGTTCTTCAGTGAAGGCTCGACCTTTCAACCGTCTCAACCTTCGTGAAGCTCGATCTTTTGACCATCTCAACTTCACCGAGGCCCGATATTTCGATCGTCTCGACCTCGAATATATGAATGATACAATATGGTTAGCTAAAAACCGTATCGTTCTCACAACGCAAGTGTCTAGCTAAGAATATTGGCTCTAAGTAAAACCTGAAGGTGAATGTCGACTCCTTGATAGAAGCTTCCACAAGTAAGAGTATTGATTGCACTCAATGACTTCTCTCGTCACTGTGGCTCATCCTCGTGATGTCCAAACAAGCTACTCAACGAGCGCAAGGAAGTACTACCCGCACTTCATGACTTTTCTAGTCTTATTGGCTCGTCCTCTTAAAGGCCAAACAAACAGCTCAACGAGCAAAAAGATGTACTACCCGCACTTAAGTTTCCTCAACTCTTGGAACATCGACTTTTCCCGTTTTTCAAACTCATTTGCAACTGCTAAGTTTCCTTAAAGGGTTCTCATTGATTATTAAAAGCGTTCCAAGTTGAATTAGTATATTATGAAATTTATTGTCAAAATCCAAGTTTCATTTATCTCTTAGTTTCAAGATTCTAACTACTCAAAGATTCCCCAAATCCCCCCAGTGTCATCCCCGCGAAAAGTCTAGGACCTCAATAAGGCTAAGGCTTAGACCTCTTGTTAGAGCCTGCCTAGGATTTCCTCTCAAAACCCTGTCATTAACATGACATAAACTAGAGCTTCCCACACTTCGTAATCGCGTCAAACATGCATTATCTCAAATCAGTACAATCCAATAGAGCATATGCAAAACATCATAAAACTCTACATGAATAGCATATAACTCAGCTAAACACAAATCATATCAATGGCCGAAGCCTCAATAATAACCAATGACCGAAGCCTCAGAAAACGGAGACACATGTCTCAAGGTTTAACAATGGCCTAACACTCAAAAAACATTTTCCAATTCAGCACAATAACCATAATCATAAGCAATAAGCAAGTCGAAATTATGGATGCCTAAATCATTAACTAGCACGTGAGTTTCCCTCACCTCTGGGTTGTCCAGCTTCACAGTGTGGGGTTTGCTCACTCGCTACCTCGCTTGCTCGCAAGGTTCCCAAATCCAAACCTTTGAGCAAACACAACATCATTCAATTAACACAAGTCAATTCAATCTAAACAGTATTAATTAACGTCAGACAAAGCTTCAAAAGCTTCAGAGTACGACAACCTAAGACGAAAGGAAGAGTTTTCGCGAAAAAGAATTTTCTCCCCCTCCCTAATGGTGCTCTCGGCCACCACACACATTTCAGCGTTTCGACGCTTTTTCTTCGATATAATTTAATTCCTAGGTAATCTTAAGTCATATCTAGGGTAAAACAATGCTCGGAAAAATTATAGGGTTTGAAATGCAATTAGTGATAGAGTTGTAAACAATGCCTTTTATAGCAACTAATCCTAAGGTCGGGAATTTTTGATCCAAAAAGTAAACTCGTCGTGAAATGGGTTTTGAGTCAGATTTTTAGATCTACGACGACTTGGTGAAAATCCAAGCGCACCGGCGGTGAATATAGAACATATGCAAGGTGTAGAAGATGATTGAAAGAAGAAATCAAATTAAAATGACATTTTTACATAAAGCTCAAAACTTTGAGCATAGAAAGACATAGTGAAAAGCATCAGAAAGAAGAAACAGAGGTAAGAAGTAAGAATGTTACCTCGCTAGCAATCAAATGCAACAGAAATCGGGACGATCGGGCAAGAACTGAGAAAAATCTCTCCTCCCCTCTCTCTCTCTAGCCGCGGGTTCTCCTTGGGGAAATGAGGAAGAATTCTCATGTTCTCCTTTTATAAGGGAGGGAAAATGAGAAAAAAGAAGATTTTGGTACTTTCATCTGTTGATTTGAAGTGAGTATTTGGCTACAGAATGCCAAAACTCAAAACGAGGTTCTTTTAATTGAATAAAACTTTTCAAACGTAGTATGAATCAAAATACGCCAAAAAACTACTTTTCGCAGTTGGCGTCGGATGAAGAAACTTCCTTCTGGAAAAAGATCGCAAAACGTCGAAATAAATGAGGTTAGACGGATTGAAATTGTGTTAGAAGCTTCAAATAGAAAAACTATTTATTAAGGGTCTTAATTAAGGTCCCCGAGAAGATAAAGTCTAGCTTCGACGAACTTCCAGGAAGCAAAACCTATCGTGCGTACAGTCCAGAGTTCCGTAACGAAACACTGGTCATGGGAAAAATACCTTGAGGTTCTAATTCTTCTAACGATTTTGAATTTCGCTTAAACAGTGCTCTAGGAGCGGAAATAGCCTTCCTTGGACACTCTCGACCTTAGCCGGGTGTGAAAATGGCTCGAGCTATCACTTAAACTGACTACAGTACTATCCTTAGTCATTTCCTGAAATTTCTTCTTCATTAAGTTATCCAAAATAGCAAACACTTGTTCAGGTTCCCCTCACACTACACCAAAACCTAAGCGTGAGTTGGAAACTAATTTATTTAATCTAGGTCTAAAAACCTGAGTCTTACATCTAGCTATGTTATGATTAAAACATATCATCTTGTGTTGACCATTAATGCTCTATACAAGTATATTCTAACCTTCTATGAAGCTATTAACCATGAGTTTATATTTTTGACAAGTTTTACAGTTTAAAATGAGTAAATGACTTATTGTGTACTCATTCTAAAAAGTGAGGTGCTCATGCACCACCCTCTCCCTCTCAAGGTATCCACGTCATTTGTCGATATAAGTTATTTTTATTCTCCTTCAACAGTGAACATAATTCATGTTCAATATTAGAGAAGAAGCATAATGTCCATCCAAGATGGTCTAAGGATGTTGGGCTCTTACAAGACGTTTAATTCTCTTCCCTCTTTTAGTTTATTACCTTTCATATATATTAGTATATTCATATCTTGTAATTAGGTTATTAGTTTTTGATAACCCTATTTTAGTGGTGTTTTTAGGGTCATTTCTTTGTTTGTTTTGAGTCTTTTTGTTGAGTCTCATGTAGTGTTTCATGCATTCTCATGTATTTTTATCTTTCTTTGTGTCTTTACTTTGTTTTGGTAATTTTGTAGTTTTGTAGGGACTTTTCTTGCATTTTAAGTAAGTTTAGGACTTGCATGTTTTTCCTATGTTATTTGAGGGTCCTCTTTGCTAATAGGCTCTTGGAGCTTCTGGATATTTCCTTGGCTTGGTGGTTAAGTTTTCAGGTTTGAAACTGAAGGAGAAGGAAGGTCAAGAAGCTTGGAATTGAAAGAAGGCTTAAAGAGGCTTGAAGAGGAGTTAAGAGGAAGATAAAAGGGCTTTCCAGCGAGCTTAGAGCGCCTAGGCGTGCTCCATTGGCGCCTAGGCGCCAATTGCATTTTCCAGGATTTCTGGAATTGGCGCCTAGGCATGCTCAATTGGCGCCTAGGCGCCAATTTCCTTCCAGAGGCATATTTTGGGCATGGAATTGGCGCTCAGGCGCTCTGAATTGGCGCCTGAGCGCCCAGACTCGTGTGTTTTGTCTATAAATAAGGTTTTAGCCAATTTCTTTGGAACACTTAGTCATTTGACTCATTTTGGATCAAGTTTAGAAGCTGAGGAGAACCTTGGGGTTTGTGAGAGGCTTCCATCTTGTTTTTTTTCTCAGGTTGTTTACATTTCTTGTATGGAATCACTAGCCATGAGTGGCTAGTTTACTTTTTGCTTTGGGTTTAAGTGATTCTATGAAACTCTAGTTATAATTCCTATCTCTATGCCTTTGCTCTTGATTCTACCTTGAATTTCAATTCCATTTGCATGCTTAGCTTGAATGTACAACTTGCTATAGACTAGACTATAATCAAATCGGAAGATTGTTGTAGTTTGGGGACATGAATTGAGATTAACCCTTCTGTGCTTGCTACTAGGAATAGAGGAAGGGTAGGGTTTTGTTGGCCTGAATATAAAGAACTTAGAGCCTCAAATGCATGATTAGGTACACAAGGAATTGGGCCTAACTTTCAGTTTGAGGGAATTGTTTGTATGAGGCATCAACAAGTAGTTAACTAGGCTAGAACAACAAGGAACGAATCAAGGTTTCACATGCATAAGATAGGTAGACTTGAGTGGATTAGATGATCGATAACCCAAGGCATTTTCATCAATTGTTATTTTCAACATTTTCAATATTGCTCTTTTGCAAATCTTTTGTCACAACAACCAAACCAAACAATTGAATCTTTTATTGCTTTCGAAACTTACAAATTTTGCGCTTAAACCCACGATTCTCACTCACAATCCCTGTGGATTCGATATTAAAACCCGGAGATATCTGTACACTTGCAGATTGACCAACAAGTTTTTGGCGCCGTTGCCGGGGATTGTTTGTGGTTTTCGGTTTAAGTTTTTAGTTTGTGGTTTTATTTTTGTTTTGAACTTTGTCTAGAATTGGTGCTACTAATCTTTCTCTGTGTTAGTGTCACACTTTCAGGTAAGTCTCACGGGAGACACCGTCATGGGTGGCCGAATGACGGAGGAGGAGATGCAAGCCCACATGGAGGCAAAAATCCAAGAGGGGATCACCCTCCGGTTACGTGAACAAGAAGTTGAGAATGTCAACCGGTCTCTTCGGGAGCTCACTTCGGCTACCATGAGTTATGACTATCCCGGTAGCATTGTTTTTCCTAAGGGAGTGGGAAACTTCGAGTTGAGACCGACATTCATCAACTTGGTTAGCCAAAGCCAATATGGTGGAGGTGCTTTAGAAGATCCTCATGCTCACATGGAGAGGTTCATCCGGAATTGCAACACTTACCGGGTGAACAATGTTCCATCGGATGCGATCCGGTTGAGTTTTTTTCCGTTCTCCTTGAAGAATGCAGCTGAGGAATGGCTAAATACACAACCTCAAGGGAGTATCACTACTTGGGAAGACATGGTAGAAAAGTTCGCAACAAGGTTCTTCCCAAGAGCCCTTTTGAGGAAATTGAAAACAGACATCATGAATTTTATGCAAACCGCTGAAGAGAATCTCTATGAAGCTTGGGAGCGCTTTAAGAAGCTCTTGAGGAAATTCCCTCAACACAATCTCACCCAAGCTGAATTGGTTGCAACGTTTTATGATGGTCTACAATACTCTTGGAGGTTTGGCTTAGATGCGGCTTCAAGTGGGGAGTTCGATGCTCTTCCCCCACAAGCGGGGTATGACTTAATAGAAAAGATGGCAGCGAGAGCCACGAACTCTGAAAGTGATCGCCAAACCCGAAGGAGTATGTTTGAAGTTGAAGCTTATGACAAGCTCTTGGCCTCCAACAAGCAACTCTCCGAACGAATGGTGGAGATTCAAACTCACATAAAGGCGACCAATTTGGTCGGTGCTAGTGTAGCCAAAGTGGAGTGTGTGACTCGTGGAGGGCCTCATGTTATTGATTTTTGTACCATTCCTAATCAAGGTTTCCGAAGTCAAAGCTCTGGACTTTCTCAACAAGTCCAAGAGCAAGTTGGTGAAAATGATGGAGGCAAGAAGAGCTTAGAGGAGCTATTGGAGAGCTGCATCAACGACATGAAGAACAACTATAAGAACCAAGAGGTGGCTATAAAGAACTTGGAAAGTCAAATTGGCCAGCTGGCCAAGCAAATGACAGAGATACCTCAAGGTAAGTTTTCTCCCGATTCTTTAATTTTGTCTAAACAAGAAAATTCTGCTGTTGTTACCACTAGGAGTGGGAGAGTGTTACATGAGTAAAAAAAACAAGTTGAGGGAGAGAAAAATGAGAAAGTAGAGCAAAAAGATGAGGGTGTCATGGAGAAGAGAGTGAGTGAACCGGTGAAAGCTAGAGTTGTGAGTACTCCTTCTCCTGAACTCAGTAAGATTCCATTCCCCAAGGCTTTGGTTAAGAAAAATCTGGATAAACAGTTTTCCAAGTTTTTGGAGGTTTTTAAGAAAATCCACATCAATATTCCTTTTTCTGAAGCCTTGGAGCAAATGCCAATCTACGCTAAGTTCATGAAGGATATCCTAAGTAAAAGAAGGAAGTTGAGTGAGATAGATGAAACTATCATGATGACTGAGGAGTGTAGTGCCATTTTGCAAAGAAAAATGCCTAAGAAGAGAAGTGATCCTGGGAGTTTTACTATCCCAGTGGAGATTGAGGGGTTGACTGTTGTTGAAGCATTGTGTGATTTGGGAGCGAGCATCAACTTGATGCCGCTTAGCATGTTTAGAAGGTTGAACTTAGGAGAGGTCACCCCGACTATGCTCTCCTTACAAATGGCAGACTGATCCCTAAAAACACCATATGGGATTGTTGAGGGGACAAGTATGTGTTCCCCGTGGACTTTGTGGTGCTGGACATGGAGGAGGATGCAAAGATTCCTCTCATTCTAGGCCGACCCTTCTTAGCCACTGGTAGGGCTAAGATTGATGTTGATAAGGGTCAGCTCATTCTCCGAGTTGGTAAGGACATGTAAAGTTTTCGGTTTTCAATCCTACTTTGCAAACTAACCTTAATGATGATTTTGTTTGTAATATGATCAACAGCTTGTCCAGGTCTTCAGGAGAGACCCCCAAGGTAAATGAAAAAGATGTTGAGCTTACCCAAGCTCTCATCAAGCTTATTAGTGAAAACAAGTATGGGGGGTCGAAAGATGAGAATTTCCAAGCCCACATGGCCCGATTTATTCAAGATAGTCACCTTGTAAAGATGGAAGGTGTGACTAGTAATGAGCTCAAGATTAAGCTCTTCCTTCACTTCTTGAAGGGGGGAGTAAGGATTTGGTACGATGGTTTAGATGATACCCTCTCTTGGGAGGAATTGTTCCAAAGGTTTTGTGCAAGGTTCCTACCTTGCACATGTGGAAGGAAGATTGATGGTAATGAATTTCCTTCCTAACACCAAAGGAAGGAGAGTCCACCTAGGACTATAACTTAGGGCTGCTTGGGAGACAACCCAAGTCTTGTTTTATTTTGCTTGTTTGTTTGTTGCATTTTGCAGGGAATGAGAACCTGAATTCTGGAGTAGGAGGTGTATCTAAGGCCTCCATGGTAACTTGCAAAGGAGGTCGACTCTTTCCGTTAGTTAAGCTCATGCATTTTTGCATATTTTTCCTTTGTAGCTTTTATTTTTCTTTTGATCATGCATTGTTTAGTTAGAGTTATTTTTTGGTCTTTACTTCCCTATACTCACATGTTTTTGCCCGTAGTTATGCTTTCATACTTGTGCTATTTTTAAAATGTTTTTATGAATACTTGTGTTGTTTTTTTTTTGGATGAGTGATTGCATGTTTGGGGAAGAGAGGAGGAGACTTCGGTCTTCCGAGTGTTTCTTGAGAAAGGGGTCGGTGTGAGTCCATTAAGGGTCTATCTTTGACCCTTCACCATAAAAATTCTCTGGAGGATCCTGACTCACTTGCAATTCTTGGTTCTGCATTAATTTCACTCATAGCATGTTTTGTGATTCTTGCTTTATTCTTGAGACTTGTAGGATTTCTTGAGATTCTGAATTTGTTGGTTGAACATTGTCCTTAGTTGTCCCATTTGAGCTTTATCGGAGAATTTGTTGTAGCCAAAAGATTGGAACGGATGTTTGGTTGGAATATTGGGGAGTGATGGTCCTTGGTATATTTGTATGGAGCTGAAAAAATTGTGAAATAGTCTCTTGCCCCAAGAAAAATGTTGTTGAAAAAAAAAGGGAAAAGAACTCCTAAACAAAAGTTGGAGTGGAAAAGAAAAAAAGAAGGAAAAAACTGAAAAGGGGGGATGCAGGAGACTTGTGCTAAAAAGTTTGTTGTGAAAAGCTCCGGGGTTATTAGAAGAGGACCACACTCAATGTGCTTTGAAGCCTAGATTTTCCTTAGGGACCAACCACCATCATGTTTTACCAAGCCAACGTTTCAACCCTTTTGAGAGTCTCTTTGAATATTCGCATATTTGATCTTTGTTGCTATTGAGTGAATGACATTCAGGACCTATGAACTTGCTTGTGTGCTCAGCGCACTAAATTAACATCTCATCCTAGGATTTTTAGATCTATATGCTTCCCATGAATGGACTCTACACTCTTCTCTTTTCAAAAGATGCATGAAGTAGGTTGTTTGGTCTTTCTCTTGGAACTAGCTGTGGTTACTTTGTCTCCCCTGTTTTTTGTGAAGTATTCCTTGTTGAGAGCACTTGTTTGGGAGCATTTCTTGCGCTTGAGGGCAAGCGAGTGTTGTTTACGCTCGAGGGGGAGCTGTCGTTGAGTATAGTGGTGTGATGACCCTATTTTAGTGGTGTTTTTAGGGTCATTTCTTTGTTTGTTTTGAGTCTTTTTGTTGAGTCTCATGTAGTGTTTCATGCATTCTCATGCATTTTTATCTTTCTTTGTGTCTTTACTTTGTTTTGGTAATTTTGTAGTTTTGTAGGGACTTTTCTTGCATTTTAAGTAAGTTTAGGACTTGCATGTTTTTCCTATGTTATTTGAGGGTCCTCTTTGCTAATAGGCTCTTGGAGCTTCTGGATATTTCCTTGGCTTGGTGGTTAAGTTTTCAGGTTTGAAACTGAAGGAGAAGGAAGGTCAAGAAGCTTGGAATTGAAAGAAGGCTTAAAGAGGCTTGCAGAGGAGTTAAGAGGAAGATAAAAGGGCTTTCCAGCGAGCTTAGAGCGCCTAGGCGTGCTCCATTGGCGCCTAGGCGCCAATTGCATTTTCTAGGATTTCTGGAATTGGCACCTAGGCATGCTCAATTGGCGCCTAGGCGCCAATTTCCTTCCAGAGGCATGTTTTGGGCATGGAATTGGCGCTCAGGCGCTCTGAATTGGCGCCTGAGCGCCCAGACTCGTGTGTTTTGTCTATAAATAAGGTTTTAGCCAATTTCTTTGGAACACTTAGTCATTTGACTCATTTTGGATCAAGTTTAGAAGCTGAGGAGAACCTTGGGGTTTGTGAGAGGCTTCCATCTTGTTTTTTTTTCTCAGGTTCTTTACATTTCTTGTATGGAATCACTAGCCATGAGTGGCTAGTTTACTTTTTGCTTTGGGTTTAAGTGATTCTATGAAACTCTAGTTATAATTCCTATCTCTATGCCTTTGCTCTTGATTCTACCTTGAATTTCAATTCCATTTGCATGCTTAGCTTGAATGTACAACTTGCTATAGACTAGACTATAATCATATCGGAAGATTGTTGTAGTTTGGGGACATGAATTGAGATTAACCCTTCTGTGCTTGCTACTAGGAATAGAGGAAGGGTAGGGTTTTGTTGGTCTGAACATAAAGAACTTAGAGCCTCAAATGCATGATTAGGTACACAAGGAATTGGGCCTAACTTTCAGTTTGAGGGAATTGCTTGTATGAGGCATCAACAAGTAGTTAACTAGGCTAGAACAACAAGGAACTAATCAAGGTTTCACATGCATAAGATAGGTAGACTTGAGTGGATTAGATGATCGATAACCCAAGGCATTTTCATCAATTGTTATTTTCAACATTTTCAATATTGCTCTTTTGCAAATCTTTTGTCACAACAACCAAACCAAACAATTGAATCTTTATTGCTTTCGAAACTTACAAACTTTGCGCTTAAACCCACGACTCTCACTCACAATCCCTGTGGATTCGATATTAAAACCCGGAGATATCTGTACACTTGCAGATTGACAAACAGTTTTCTGTAATTATGCTATGCATACTTAGATTGTTGACTTTATTCATATTACTTTTGTATTTATACGTGTTTCCAATCAATGAGACAAGTAGGAAGGAGTATCTGATAAGCCCATAATGGATGCATTTTATGTGTGTCTTTCTAAACTTTATTATATATTTATAGTGTGCTTAATTGTTATGACTTAGTTATGTTCTGACCATTAGTGCTTATTTGGATTATTCATGAAAAAATGCTTATTTCTACACTTTTAGATTTTGTGACTGTTTTTCTAGAGCAGATTGAATCTGGAGGTAGGTCATCCGAATAGGGAGTATGATATGTCGTTGGAAAGATATCTCGAAGCCCTACAACTTTTGTTTTCAGTTAAATTGCAGAACATGCCTCGAGCTTTGCCATAATGGCCTTGCAAAGTTGCTATCGCTAATCCTGCGGGTCTGGAACATTCTACACTAAAACGATCATATCTTGGGCTAGAGAACACCACATCAGGATCCGATTAAAGGCGCACGAAGCTGACTTAGTGAGCTACAATTCTCATGTTTACCCCAATTGAAGATTCGACTTTCTTGTGATACCCGCGAATGCTCAGTGTTCAACAGCTTACTCCTTTCTATGGGCATGATTTTGTGAAGATTTAGATAATAAGGAATTGTTACTTAATGGACAAGTTTATCTATTAGTATAAATAGGCTAGTTGAGGCTCTTGTTAGACCGCTTCACCACACCTCTTATCATCCATCCCTCTCTTCTAGTATGAGTTGCTAAACTCCTTAGTTAGTCTTAGGATTTTTAATATTCTTGTATTTGCAAACCTGAATTCAGTTCTTAATAAATTTCATCTTTTTATTTAAGTTGATTTATGTTCTTTAATTATTGCTTTGAATATTATTTTGGATTCAAGTAATATTCCGTTTTAATTGTTATTACCCAAGCGAGTTGAGTCAGTTAGAGGATTCTGTAACTGATGATAAGACGATGAAGCGATCGTGAATTCGTTCTCTAAGAGCGTAGATCTCTAACGCCGATCGGTTGTTAGCTATGAGGGTTCCGTGGGAATAGATAGTTCTTGTACTTTGAAGCGGCGATCATCAAGCTTCGTAACTTTAACCAATCATATTCTGAACAATTGTTAAGTGGAGAATTAGGGTTTCCATCTCACGATTGTAAGTTGGAATTCAATGCAAAGGCTTGTTGAAAGGTTGAATTAATCTTTTATGATCAATGAAGGTTTGTTGCACATGAATGTTATAATCCGCAATCAAATCAATCAAAACCTCTATATTGCTTTGCTAATCTACAATCAAATCAATCAAAACCTCCATATTTATTTGCTTTTGTTTTACTCTAATCTCAATTAATACTTCATCGAGTCCATGGGAGATCGATCTTGGTGTTCTAATACCTTGTACTGCATTCAAAGCAGAATACTTTGACACACATCACGACAGTGCTTTCGTCAGTATCCTCCCTTGTAAACAATCACTTTCCACCAAGACATTTCAGAAGCCAAGATCCATTGCTAGCCTCAAGGCCCAATTTGAGACTCCACGCTTTCGCCCGAAAAAGGGAGTTTACGACCCTGTAGCAGCTAGTGGTTGTCGCTAGCACCTGTCCCTTCCAATTTCGAGCCACAAATCCACCTTCTGCACCCTGGTCCTGCTTGAACAACGCTTCCACGTTAATCTTTATTGTACCTCGTTATGGTGGTCTCCACCCCACTCCTTGCACATTTTCATGCGAAACCCCCTCGCAGCCCGAGAGGAGAACAAGGATAGGTCTGGCTCCTGCAATTCCAGATCACCCAAGCGATTGCAAACACCCATCTCGTAACACTATCATTTGCATGTTTAATCCACTGTACAATCCAACTTGAGAAACTCACAGGCTCATCATGTATTCTAATTAATAGAGGGGAAGCAAACCAACTTAATCTCATGTTGGGCACCGAAACAGTAGATGATCAATTGTTTATGGGGCCATCGATCACATTGGGCAAACCTGGTCCAATTCAACCCCTTTCCTAGCCGAATTCTAGCAAACCCGTAGTACCTCCTAGCACGCTCGCCACATGAAGTTCTTGCACTTGGGATAAATCTCTTAAATTCAATTAAATTATAAAATTACGTCTAACATGTATGAGTGTATTAAAATATATGCTATTGTTAAAATTTATTTATATGACTTGGAGAGGGGAAAATTAATAGATCAATCAATCCCTATCGGATATAATTTATTTTTTCGATGTAGAAATTAAACTTTCGTGCATCAAACATGGCTTTCGTGAACAAAATGGCAATAAGACCAATCGTTTGGTATGTTGTATAGTATAAGGCCTGATAGTATAAGGTATGATTGTATGAGGCCTGATAGGATAATGCCTGATAGCAGTGGCGGAGCCAGAATTTCCGTGGAGCCTGGGCAAGATTGCCTAAGCCTAACTGCCCATACCTGACGTCTAACCCAAGGTTTAAAATTGCGGTTACAGTCACGGTTGCAGGTGTTGCAGCGTGAATAGTTTGTTGCAAAGACAAATCTTTTAATCATTATACAAATCTTTATCATCATATCACAACCGAATGATGAGAAATGGGAAAGAAGTGTGGTGTGGGCGTGTGGCTCAAGCTTGCTTTTGTTCGTGTGTTGGTTACTGGAAAATCTCAAGGGGTTTTGAATGTGTTTTAGATCACAGCCAATAAAAGTTTGTTTTGTTAGACACGTGATAGAAGTTTATTTTTCCAATTCCCCTTTATCTTTACCTCAAATGGTTTCACATTGCCTTCTCCATTTACTGATTAGATTGCTCCTTACCTCAAATTATGTCAAAATGTTCATTCACCCTGGTTAAACAACCAAAAAGAACAGACTCAGTCTATTACAACAATTGTTGGGAAAACTTTCCCAGAATAGAACATAAATAACTGGGATAAATATGTAAATTACATAAAATAAACATTTGAGGTTTTATTAAAGATAGCATTTATCAAGTGTGACGGTGACCTACCATCTCCTACATTTGATTCTTCCTGTTCCATCTTCTAAGACAAAGTTAGCATCAGTGTTTTTCTCAACTTTCTCAAACACCATTCCAACCAAGGTTACCTGATCCACATAATAAATGAAAAATAATGAAATTTAGTGTATTGGAAAACATAAATTAACATCTGATAATAGTTTCCTTTTAAATTTTAATTAGACAAAAAAATAAGAACCACACAAATCAAATAATTAATGGCTTAATTGCAATTTTGGTCCCTGACGTTTATCAATTCCACGATTTTAGTCCCCCACCTAATTTAATTACGCAGATGGTCCCTGACTTTGTTGATCGTCTGCAACGTTGGTCCTGCCGTTTATTTGTTAACGGAGGAGGCTTACGTGGATGTCCAATTGGAGAGACAAAGAAGGACTGAAGAGAGAGGGAAGCATGCGAGTTGCACGTGAGACCAGCAACGGTCATCTTCTACCCTCTTCCTCCTTAAAAAACAGAGTCCCATGAGGAAGATGTTTCGAAGCTTGAGATTGAGCGAAAAGGGAAGAGATAATGAACGAACGAGTCCCTGGAGGCAAGGAAGAAGATTGAATCAGTTGCTGGTCTCTTTCTCTCTCCAATTCGACTTCCACATCAGCTAAGTGACCATCCACGTAAACCTTCTTCGTTAACAAATAAACGGCAGGACTAACGTTGCAGACGACCAGCAAAGTTAGGGACCATCCGTGTAATTAAATTAGGAGGAGGACTAAAATCGTGAAATTAGTAAATGTCAGGGACCAAAGTTGCAATTAAGCCATAATTAATTGTCCACTGTTGCTTTTCTATTCACCTTACCCAAGTCCCACATCGAAAAATCCTCACTATTTCCTTCCTAAAGTTAAGACTTTTGCTCTTTCTCCATTATGCCTCACGGTGGCCGACCATCACCGAACACAGATCTGCAGCAGCGTCTCTGCCATGTGTCTGAGAGAAAGAGAAGTAGAGAACCAATTTATTTTTGCCCAGGTTACCTAAACCCCAAACCAGAAAAGGGCCCCTGCAACCCAAATAAAAAAAAACAAAATTGGCCACAGAGCCTGGGCAAGTGCCCAGGCACGCCAGGCCTTGGATCCGCCCATGCCTGATAGGATAAGGCCTGATAAAATTTGAATACTATACAATGTGTAATCATACACTGTATAATTTGGTGGTGACAATGGTGGTGGTGGTATTGGTGGTGGTAGTAGTGGCAGTAGCGGCGATGGTGGCAGTGGTGGAGGATGGTGGCGACAATGGTGGTGGAGGGAGGCGGTGGTGGTAGTGGAGATAAGGATGACATTATATGCGATGATGGAAGTGGTGGGGCGTGGTGGTGGTGGCGACAACAGTGGCAGTGGAAGGTGGTGGAGGTGGCAGCGATGGTAGTGGAGGGTGGTGGTGGTAGTAGGGTGATGACGATGACGGTATCAACGATTGTGGTTGTGGTGGAGAGTGGTGATGGTGGTGGCCATAGTAGTGGTAGTTGTGGTGGTGTCTGTTTATTAAATATATTCAAGTATCACACTCTTATCGTGCCTTATCCATCATCTATACGGGGTGGATTAAATAATCCATCATTTTAATGCATAAGAGAGGATTGATATATAAACTTATACAATATAATGTAAGCACTAAATAATGAATAAGTTCATAATGTATTATATAAACTTATACTATTGTGGTTAATACGGCGTACCTAGGAATGTCAAAACTACCCACACCCGTGGATAAAAACCCGCTATGGGTAAAATTACCCGCGCCCACGGGTATCCACAGATTTATTTAACGGGTATTTTCACTATCTATTTATTAATGGGGCGAGTACGAATATAGATGTATCTATACCCATGGATACCCACCCGATATATAAAATACTGAAATATCTTTATATATACATAGATGTATATTAAGTTTAATATCTAGTGAGTTTGTGTTTGAGTTATAGTTCTCCTTCAAGTAAACTTATACAATGATAATGTTGAAAAAAAGCCCTTAGACCCAAAAAAAAGGTAAAAAATAAGTATTTTCCTTCACACATTGATTGACAGTAAAGTCCAATCTTAAATGTTACTTTTAATATAATTTTCTTTTGAACAAATACATGTGAATTCATTTATATTCATGTGTGTCGGGTGCCCATACATATCCACGAATATTTTAAAATCCGGTTAAAACCCACTTAATGGGCATCCTTGTACATGGTGGGTATATACTACTATCCACGCCCACTCTTACCCATCGTTTACATCCCTACGGCTTTGTTTGGATTGATGGAGGAGGAGGGAGTGGAGTGGAAGGGAGGGGATGGAGAGATAGGTCCATTGTTTGGTTTATTTAAAATAGGGTGGAAGGGAGTGGTAAGTAATGGGCCAACATCCATCATGCTCCATTACATTCCATCATATTTGCTCCCCCCAAATTGGATGGAAAGGAATGGAAAGGAAAATTGGTCACTTAATTAAATTATGAAAATACCATTCTACCCATGGTAACCTCCATTCATAACTTCTCCTAGTTGGTGCCCTAATTTTCTCTCATCAGTCATCACGTAACAAAATCTGGCGGCAGATGACAAAAGCTTCCCGCCTTTTACCTTGATAATACTCTTTCACCCATTCCCAGTTGCTGCCATCGTTGTTTGCTCCTTCTCTTGGCTTTTCCCTTTGCCCTGCAATTGCTCTCTGCTGCAATCTTTTCCCTTGGCAAGGTGTGTTTTTTTTGCTCTACTTATGAATGGCATTCCAATCCAGTTTATTGCTTAAACTTCATCTGAATTTTCCTGCGAGTAGGATATGTTTCTGATCTTGTGTTGGTGTGGCCTCTTCTTGAGCTGTACCCTGTTGTGTTCTGTCTCAAGGCTTGTCTCTGATCTGTTTTTTTGCTTTTAGTCTTGCTGTTAGTTTTATTGCAGAATTAGAATTGCTGCAGAACTAGATTGGGTACTATATATATTGTAATTTTGGGTTGAGGGGTCCCTAGCTTCTCTTTTATTTATATATGACATGACATTGGCTTACCAAAAAAAACTTGGAGTCCTATACAGATGAATTATAAATCTGGTTTGCTAGAGAGATTGATGAATTACACAAATATGTCACTTGCCATTTAATCTTTGGCTATTTAAGTATAAAAGTATTGAGTGGAAAAGTGATGTGATGGATTATTGAGTGGAAATTTGCCATCTAACTTTAGCAAAGAGGAAAAGTCTTGTCGCATGATGCCTAGGTGACTTGTCTTTGGTTTATAGCTTTTGAACAAATATATGATGGGAGCTATAGCAAGAAGTATTATAATTTGGGTATAAAATTTGATTCATATACTGTATATATTGTCTCCAATATATATTGTCTCCAATATATTGTCTCCAGTTTAATTGGTGGCTGCTGATGTTATAGTTTGCGTGCTCAAGTGTTTGTTGTTTGTGCCTCTTGATGGATCCTTTTTAGCTGCGTGGAGTGTGCTCCTACTCTTTCTTTCCTGCTTTCTGTCCTGTTTTTTTTTCTATGGTAGCTGTAGCTTGTTTTTCTTCTTGTAGCCTAGTTTTTGTCCCTGTACTTTGTCTTGGTAGCAACAAAACTAACATGAAAACAAACAAAAATTCTTTGTAGCCCTGTAGATTTCTCTGTACAGCATAATCAGCTTCCCCCATTTAACGCCTCTAAGTTTTTTTATCATTCTTTGTAGTCTAAGAAGAATTATAACTTATGTTTCTGTTTTTTTAGCTATTTTGGCTTTGTTCCTTTACTTTTTCATGTTTGATGCAGTATAAAGCATGATATTGCTCTTTTCCCCTTCAAATTATGTTATGTATACTATGGATACAATTGATTTTTTTTTCCAATTTTTTCATTGTAATAGAGTTCTAAATTTTGTAGTCATGATTAAAAAAAATTGACTTATTATTACGTACATTTTTATAGATGACTAATCAAGATATAAGATCCAAACGGTGGCAGTTGCTTCAAATGATAATGGTTCAAGTGTCATGCCTCATAATCCTAATCTGTGCACTAAAAACCAAGATTAGAAGATCCCGGATACCTTCTAGAATCATAGAACATAGAGATAGAGTAAGAGATGAAATCATGAGACAAATTGTAGGCAATGATCGATGTCGTGATATCATTCGTATGGGTCCTCAAGCTTTCTTAAGCTTGTGCACAATATTAAGAGAGCAAGGTGGACTTCGGCATACACGACGAGCGACAATAGAAGAGCAAGTAGCAAAATTTCTGTACATAGTAGGGCACAATGTGAGAAATCGTGTAATGTCCTTTTTCTTTAGACGCTCTGGAGAAACTGTTAGTCGTCATTTTCATAGAGTACTACAAGCTGTGATAGAGTTGGAGGAAGTATATTTGAAACAGCAGATGGAACACATGTTCCTCAAGAGATACTTGACAACCATAGGTTTAACCCATATTTTAAGGTAAACATATATTTTCAGGCTATACTTTAATATTTCATTAACAAGTAGATATCACACATGCTTAATCAGATAAATGAATGTCAGGACTGTGTTGGAGCAATTGATTGTACACATGTGCGTGTTAAAGTTCCAGTAGAACATGCTCCTAGGTATCGTGGAAGGAAAGAGTATCTCACACAAAATGTTTTTGCTGCATGTTCTTTTGACTTGAAATTTACATATGTCTTGCCTGGGTGGGAAGGAACAGCATCAGACTCAAGAATAGTGAAAAGTGCATTGACCCGTGAATACGCTCTTAAAGTTCCACAAGGTAATGAAAATACAATAAACATTTTAGAAGTTTCTATTTTGGCCAAACTAATAAACTCATTAATTATATTTTTTGTATTTTCTAGGAAAATATTATCTTGCCGATGCTGGATTTCCTTTAAAGGCTTGTCTCATAACACCATATAGGGGGGAAAGATACCATTTACAAGAATACTCTAGAAACCCACCACAGAATGCACGTGAATTATTCAATAATTGACACTCATCATTAAGAATGGTCATTGAATGTGCATTTGGAGTATTGAAGAAGAGATTTCCAATCATACAGAGTGCAAGTGAACCCACTTTTGGTGTTACAACTCAAAAAAAAATCATTCTTGCTTGCTGCATTTTACACAATTATTTGATGGGTGTAGATCCCAATGAGAATTTAATAGATGAGGTATAACGCGATCTTGCAAGTGGAAGTGGTTTTCAAGAGGGTCACCAAACTCATAGAGAAGATAATGATGATTCAGCTAGAGGAGAGTTAATTAGAGATAATGTTGCAGGACATATGTGGCGAGATTACTAAAAAGTTGTTTTCATTGGTTGTTAAGTTTTCTAGTTATGTAATTTGGTATACTTTTGTTGGTTTCTGTTTATTCGTACCTTTATTTATTATGTTGGGATTGATTTTTAATTTGAAATATGTACTACTTTTTTGTGTTCATTATTTAGTTTGCATTGTGTATTATCTTGTTGGTTTATATGTGATTCATTTTTAATGAGGTCAGGTATGGAAGCCAATAAAAAGAAGGCAAAGGAACCTAAAGTTGTTGCTGTATTGAGTTGGACAACGGCTATGAACGAGGTTTTAATTGATGCATATTTGCATCAACAAACTTTGGGGAATAAAAATGGCAATGCTATGACGTCAAATGCAATGGACATCATTCTACAAGAACTACAGAACCACTTTCCAGACAAGGCTATTTCTAAAGAAAAGATAAAAGATCACATGAAGCACTTAAAATCGAAGTTCACTTCTTGTTATGATCTCTTCAAGAATGGTCTAAGTGGATTTTCATGGGATCCAATAACAAGCATGTGGATTGCTGAACCTGAAGTGTGGAAAAAGCTTATTGAGGTACTTAAAATGACAATATAAACTAATCTTTTCATGTGCCCTTAAATTGTGAATGCATTGATTGATCCATTGGAATAAGTTGTTATTCTTTTTGTTTGATTGATAGAAAGAAGGAAGTTTTTGGTAGTATATATAAGACTGTGGAGGAAGTAATGGTACTCATTTTCAGTAGTTTAAAATGAAAATATAAAGTAATGGATAATTTTTATTTTAGCTTGGTCATTTTCTAGCTAATACTTGATTTAATTTTTTTTGGATTGTAGGCTAGACCTGAAGCTGCTGAATGGAGAACCAAGCCTACCTTATTTTATGATAAACTAGCACAACTTTTTGGAAAAGATCGAGCAACTGGAGAGGATGCAGAAACAGCAGCTGAAATTAGAGCAAGAAGAGCTACACGTACTGGAATCACCATAGAAGACATTGACAATTTGGTATCCACCAATGAAGCTAGTATAGAGGGATTTGAAGCTGATGATGGAGTTCCTCTTGAGTCATCTCATATATGGCCTTCTACTGCCCGTTCTCAGGTTGTGAACTCTTCTAGGCCTAAGAAAAGGGCAAAAAGAGTTGAGGAGGATGATATAAATACGAGTGATCTTGGGAAATCTATTCAAGAAATGGTCGAGGTGTTTAAAATGAACACGGTTGAGCTTAACAAGAAACAAAATAATACTGGTGGTGAGGATATTTGGGCACAATTAGTGGACATAGGTGTTGAACCAGCTTCCTTGCTTGATGTGTATGTGCACCTTGTGAAAAATCCTGATGATCTGAAAGCTTTTAATGGAGTTCCACTTCAAATGCGCAAGGAGTTGCTGCATCGTCTAGTGCCAAACTATTATCCTAATTATTAGCTTCTTGAGTTTTATGTTTTAGTTATAATGCAATTATAGTTTTTCCCATCTACGTTTTATTCATGTAGGATTTCATGCTTTTTATTATGTGTTGACCTTATTTTTATACTTAAATTGGTTCTGTTATGAATTATTTGGATCCCTTTTATTTATGAATTCTGGTTTGAATTAATTATTTCTCATTATTCATATCCCTACTAAGTCATTATATTTAATTTTGCTGATTTGCATTACTGCCTACAGATCTGAATAGTTGATGCATGTTTTGCATTGCATATTGTTTATGGTAATGAGCCCAAAAATCTCTTTTTCATATCAGTCTGTTTAGAGTTATGTTTTCTCTATGTGCTTCTGCTGTGACATTCTCCCAGCTTTCAACAATGCAGCAAAGGTTTGGAACCATTGAAATAGTTCTAGGCAGAATCACTGCAACTGAATTTTTTTCCTATATATTGTGAGGACAGGGAGATAGATATACATTTATTTACACTCTGTAGACTGCAGGTATAGTTTCTCTTCAAATGTCTGCAGGTATAGTTAAATCTAGATCTCATCCTTCTTGGTACCAACAGTTAGTGACTTACAGAAACCACTCATTCTCATCATTTTAAAGCAACCAAATCAGTGATAGAAATCCCAAAACTTCTCCTCCAGTTCCTTCTCGTATATAAATTTGACAACAGGGAGAGAATCTGCCTATTTATACTCTAGTTAGAATATTAATTTGCCTAACCATTTTGTCATTTTTGAATGAACTACACACTAACTTTAACATAAACAGACCATCTGTTATGCAGGCATCAGATAAAAACATCTACATATAGTGAGTATTAGTTTTACCAAAAATTCGAGCAGACAGAAGGAACATCTACATTCTGTTTGGTACTGAGGACCTTATTTGATCCTAGTATTGTTAGATGAAGATCATTAACAATTCTGTTTGGTACTTTGAGATGATTAAAATTTACTGCGGCATGATTTATGCATAGACTAGTGAAGAAGTGTTAGGAAACAAATTAAAAGCTACAAAAGTTTTGCTTTATAATTGTGGAAACTTACCTAACATTTCCCACCACCTAATCTAACTAACGTCTTTATGAGCAAATAAGAAATCCACTTGAAAGAGAAACAATTTCAACTTCAGAGAGTGAAATGGGAAGGAGAGAGGGAGTAGTATCCATCTTAGCTAGAATGTTTTGGAAATTTTCAATTGCTTTTTCAGCAGTTTGTATTTTATTTTAAAATAAGGGTAATATAGGAGTAATAAAAATTATAACTCATTTCGCTCCGTCCATTATCCAAACAATGCAGTGGTAACTTTGTTCCGCTCCGTCATAAAATATTCAAACAATGGAATGAAATTTTTATTCCATTCCGCTCCGCTCCATTCCATTCCATTCCATTATATTTCATTCCGCTCCGCTCCATTATGTTCCATCAATCCAAACGAAGCCTACGTACCAAGCGATCTGAAATGCAATTAATTGTAGGTTCTGTAGACATTAGACAACTTGCTCTTCTGGAATCGAATAGAACCATACAAATCAACAACTTATTTATTGGTCGTATTATTGGGTACCATTTCTCATCCTTGTTCAGTTCTTCATTAGATCTGAAACTGAAACAAACACAGGTCCAAACAGAGAGACAATCTCCACCATGGTTATCAAGTCATTGTTACTGAACCTTCTATACCCACCACCATCTTCTCCTTTTGTCACGGCCATGTCGGTGCTAAGCTTCGTTGCGTTGGGAAACTCAGGGTTCTCGGAGATTAGGGGAAACCACTTGAACTATTCAAAATTCTGGAACGCCAACACTGGTGGCGCCGCCGCGGCTCAGAGGCAGGTCAAGCTTTCAAGCAGAACTGGCATGCTGTGGCTCTACACTCCCGCTTTCCTCGCCGGTGCGGTGTCGTTTTGGATCTTTCCTCATGAGGGTTTCAGGTCCACGCTCGTTCAATCTGCTGTTACCCTTCACTTCTTAAAGAGGGTTTTAGAGGTAATAACCCTTCCTTGATTCCCCACACTGTAGTTCTAGTTACACACAAAATGCACATTCTAGGGTTTTGAGTGGCTGTTGATTGTGTTAATTTGAAATTGTGCAAAAATAAAATACTGATAAATGTGATTTGTTAGTTAATAGTTACATTTTGTTTTCATTTCTGCTGTTAAATTAAATTAATTAATATGAGCAAGTTTAATGTGATCTCAGAGCCTCGAGGGATAGTCTCATGGTTGTCGGCTGTGGGGATTACCTTGTGCAACAAGATAAACAACAGGGATGATAATAAATTAGATAATAAGTTAATATAACTAAGGCTTTGTTTGGATTGAGGGAAGGGGATGGAATTCATCAATTGAGAGGAGGGAATGGGAGATCCATTGTTTATGTAATTAAAAAGAGGATGGAACCAATGTAAATCGATGGTATGCATTCCCTCATGTTCCACTACTTTCTCTCACTTTTGTTCTCCAAATTTGGGAGGAATGGATTGGGAAAAAACTGATTTCTGATAAAATTATAAAAATATTAGTATAAGCCTTTGGTAACCACCAATTCTTACTCCTACGTTCAGTTATTAAATCCTAATAACTTGTATAAACGTAACATTTTACTCGGTAGTGGTTGGTTTTGGTGTGAAGTCTATGGTCAAGTAGAACATGTCTGATTCTCCATAACTAAAAACTATGTTCGAGTTTTGTGAATGGAGAAAACATACGTTTAGAGAGCTGCCCACCATAATGTAAATGTTCCCTGCTCGAACAAGATTACCTATAGTGGAAGATGGATACCTGTAGTGCAAAAATAAATTGAAGTCTGATATATAGATAAGAATCCTGCTGCGGATTCAGTGCCAAATGTTTCTTGGTGGGACAGAATTTGCTCAAGTGGGAAGATGCGCGTGGACAAAATAAGATATGAATAGTATTTTTTTGTTCTTGTGTCACAACCTCAATCCTCAAATAAAAAGTGATCGAGACAGTAATCTTATGGGCACAATTATGGTATATTTAGATCACTCTGTATACCCCATATAAGGAAACTGTTTGGATTTTTGTGTTTGTGGGAACACAACGGATTTATTGCTTGGCTTGTGATGAATATTGATATTTTAGGAAAATAATTTCGAATGAAAATCGTTCGTCTTATTTTCTAATATATTCCCATTTTAAGTTCTCATTCATTTTTTGAGACCAATTTTAATATTTTGTTAAGGTCATGAATGACAGAAACCGGTCCCCGGTGGCAAGGTTGTATCCACTATACTTGTATCAAACAATAATGGCTCAATTTTGACTGAAAATGACAGATTGTTGTAATATCAGTTTTGTGAGAGTTTTGCTTTCTTTTTCTTATATTTGGTTTTCATGAACTAGCTTGAGCTTAGAGTTTTGTTGCTGCTCTGTTTTAGAATGCAGTTTTGACTAAATTGTGTGGGTTCTGTTTGTTCACAACTATTTGGAATAAGTTGGATTGTGTGCAAGAAAAATCTTCTTTTCAACTTTTCCTGCTTAATTGCTCATTTAAATTAATTGTTTGATTGGAAATGAGTTGTTCTAGTTTTGTCAAACACTGAGCATTGTATTTTATTGTGTTCTAGTTTTGTCAAACTCCAGGTCATTTAAGAATGCTGTTTTTACTCTATTATGTAGGTTCTCTTTGTTCACAAGTACAGTGGTTCTATGCTTCTTGATTCTGCAATCCCCATCACCACGAGTTATTTTATGTCAGCTGTGACTATGATCTATGCTCAACACCTAACAAGGGAGCTTCCGGAACCACCTGTAAATCTGATGTATCCTGGGATTGTGTTGTTTTTGGTAGGCATCATTGGCAACTTCTACCACCACTATCTTCTATCCAAATTGAGAGGAAAGGGAGAAAAGGAATACAAAATTCCTAAGGGGGGCTTGTTTGACCTTGTGGTCTGCCCCCATTATCTTTTTGAGATTATCGTGTTTTATGGGGTTTCCTTCATGTCTCAGACTTTGTATTCAGTCTCTTTCGCCGTAGGCACTACTTTCTACTTGTTGGGTAGGAGTTATGCAACTAGGAAATGGTATCTTTCTAAGTTTGAAGATTTCCCTAATCATGTCAAGGCTGTCATCCCCTTTCTCTTCTAAATCTTGTGCATAACAATAAATTTTACATGAAATGTACCTGTGCTTCCTTGAGTATTTTAAAGTTTTAAATCAATAGAATTCTATACTCAAGATCTGGTTGTATATGATACAAGAGAGGTCGTGAAGGATACATTCTGAAAGATAGGTGAGATTAGTACTCGTATAAGCATCATCTCAAGCTTCCCACCAGCCGAAATGTACTTTGTTATACCATCATCAATGTACTCCCACTCAGTCTTCTAATTGCAATGTCTATGTAGTTATACTTGAATCGTGAAGCCTATGAAGAATGACAGCATGAGTATGACTGACAATATATATATTTCATGAATATTAAACTGCTCAAAAAAAAAAAAAAGAAGCGCCTAACTTTATCTATTTATTAATTTGATCTGGCCTAAGATGTTGGCCAACAATGATATATAGACACCTTCTTTTTTATACACTTCATGTTCACCTATTTTTATTTTTATCTCTTTCCTCTTATCATCTATCACATCTTATTTTTTTTCTTACTTTTTCTTTTCTTCTTATCTCTCCTCCTCCGCCTCTTTCCACCTCATTTTGAGGTGTGAACAAATAATTGTTCGATGTAGGCGCCATAAATCCCTGTCCCTAGGCTCACCAAATGTATTATTTGTTTTTAAGTTAAGATGTCCTCACTTGATTTGGTGACCCACTTGTCCACCGCCGTCGACCCTCAGTCGTGTGTCATGCATCTATTGTGTCCCTGTCTGTAGACTCTATCCCTCACGACGTCCATAACTCTCTCTCTCTCCTCTCTCTCTCTCTCTCTCTCTCTCTCTCCCTCCCTCCCTCTCCCTCGCTCTCTCTCTCTCTCTCTCATGCATTCTTATTTCTATGAGTGCCACTATATGGTACGACAAGAACAAGGCACGAGAAGCACAATATGTAGAAATTACAGATTTGAATGATGTAAAATACAGGAGAGAGAAAACATAAAATTAATTACACAATTTAAAAGCACTGGTCGTGACTTTCGTGGATGAATTTGCTCGTGCCATATATTATTTTCCTATTTCTATATTTTTATAGTTACACACTTACACGACGTCATTCATCAACCTACCACACCCAAAAGTCGCGGCTGCTTGAGAATTCACCTTATCCTTACTTTTATTAGTATCACACACTATCTAATATTTATCATTTAAAGGCACTATCATATCACAACTCTGCAATTGTATAATTGAATTATTGAACACAAGTCAAAAAATCAATTTTTTTTATATCATTCTCATTGTATCTTATAATAATGTCTTCCCATTTTTCATACTCATGATTCCTTCAGTTATCTAAAGCCAATCCCCCAAACAGAGAGTGCTGCATAGACAATCTCAATCATGGTGGTGATCATGTCCATGTTACTGAACTTCATGTTCCCACCACCATCTTCTCTGGTTGTCACAGCCATGTCAGTGGTGAGCTTCGTCGTGCTGGCGAACTCTGGGTTCTCGGAGATTAGAGGGAAGCACTTGAACTATTCCAAGTTCTGGAACGCCAACAGTGGTAACGCCGCCGCGGCTCAGAGGCAGATCAAGCTTTCAGGCAGAGCTGGCATGCTCTTGCTCTACACTCCCGCTTTTCTCGCCGGCGCGGCGTCGTTTTGGATTTTCCCTCATGAGGGTTTAAGATCCACGCTCCTTCATTCTGCTGTTACTCTTCACTACTTCAAGAGGGACTTTGAGGTAACAATTCCTTTCCCATACAGCTACTACATAGTGAATATTTACATATTTTTTTCGTTTTTTAAGAGTACATTTCAAAAAAAAAACTCTTACAAATATTAATTAAGATAAGCAACAACTTGATAAAAAGAAATTATATATATAATTACTTCTTTAAAAATAAGAATACACCCACCCACTAGTGGTTGTTTTCAATTTGAACTCTCGAGATTGAAGCCGCAAATGTCTGATTCTCCATAAGTAAAATTTAAGTTCGAGAGTCCTATCAATGTCTCTCTTAGAGCAAAAATTGAACTCTCATTCATAGATAAGAGTCCCGCTAGCTGCAGATGGAGTCAGTCCCAGATGTTTCTTGTTTGTTTGGACAGGAGAAAAATAAGTGAAGATATAATAGTATTTTGTAGTTTTTTTTAGATAGTATCAGGGGCGTATCTAGGTAGGGGCAGGCAGGGGCCATCGCCCCCCAAGAATTTTAAAATGTTCACCGACTATAAGTATTTTTATATAGAAGATATTATAACATTTTGTGATCCTCATCAAGTTAAAGTTCTTGACATGAAAACTCGTTATTTTATGAGTAATGGTCGTAATAAGAAACAAGATAGAGATATGGAACATCACTATAGGATATATGTATTTTATTCTGCAATTGATTTGCAACTATATAAATTAAATGGAAGATTTAATGTAGAGGCAGTGAAACTTCTCATACTTAGTTCAGCTTTAGATCCTAAGGAAAATATTAAATCATTTGGTAATGAGAAAATTTGTAAGCTTGTTGAGAAGTTTTATGCAGATGATTTTTCTGAGCTAGAAAAGAGAAATTTGTCGTTCCAACTAAGACATTATCATTTAGATGTTTCCCGAGATCCTAATTTAGGCAATTTTTCCGAGTATTAGCAGAAGTTAGTTGAAACTGGAAAAACAACAATATTTTCACTTCTTGGTAAATTGCTACGTCTTGTTTTGACATTCCTTATTTCAACAACATCTACGAAGAGAAACATCGAAAGAGAATTTGCAACAAAATTGAAGATTATCTTCTTATAAATTTATTAGTTGTATATATCGAAAGAGAAATTGCTGAAATATTTTATGTTGATACAATAATAGGTAAATTTAGTACTATGAAAGAAGAAATAGTTGTATTTAAATAATATTTTATAATTTAAAGTTTATATAATATTCAACGCAGATTTTTTTAGTCTTATATTTCGCCCCCGCAACAAGAAAATCCTGGATACGCCCTTGGATAGTATATTGTAGTTTGTTTCTTTTGGTAGATAGTATTTTGTAGCTCTTGTGCCACAACCTAGCTCAAATAAAAAGTGATAGCCACATTAAACTTACGGGCACAATTATGGTAAATTACTAAATTTAGATAACTCTATCTACCCCATATTAGGAAAATGTTTGGATGTTGGAGTGAGTAATGATTTACTCACATTCAATTTTCTCTCTAATTTCTTTTTCACACTTTTTTTCCATTTCTCTTTATATTTCCTATCACATCACATATTATATAATTTTTTTTTCTTTTTTTTCTTCTTATTCCTTGGAGGTTTTTTTTTTGAACTATTCTTATTCGTTGGAGGTGGAAGTGGAAAAGAAGGGTAAACAAAACAAAATCCTTTTGGAGTAATTAGGAATATATGGAATTTATTGTTTGGCTACTGACGAAAATTGATATTTTAGGGAAAATACACAAATGAAAAGTAGTTTTGTTTTAATTTTTACAAATTTAACTAAATAAGGATATTTTTGTTAAAAATTAATTAATGAATCATATCACAAAATTTAAGGTGGTTTTTATAAAAAAAAAAACACCAAAATATACATTCAATTTGGTTCTTATATTAAGGTTTTAAGCGATTAATAATTCCCCGTTTTGTAGGTTCTCTTTGTTCACAAGTTCAGTGGTTCTATGGTTCTTGATTCTGCTATCAGCATTACTCTGAGTTATTTTTCATCAGTTGTAACTATGATCTATGCTCAACACCTAACAAGGGAGCTTCCAGAACCACCTATTAATCTGATGTATCCTGGGATTGTGTTGTTTTTGGTGGGCATCATGGGAAACTTCTACCACCACTATCTTCTCTCCAAGTTGAGAGGGGCAGGAGAAAAAGAATACAAGATTCCTAAGGGTGGCTTGTTTGAACTTGTTATCTGCCCCCACTATCTTTTCGAGATTATCGTATTTTACGGGGTTTCGTTCATTTCTCAGACGTTGTATTCGTTCTCTTTCGCCATAGGCACTACCATCTACTTGCTGGGTAGGAGTTATGCTACTAGGAAATGGTATCTTTCTAAGTTTGAAGATTTCCCTAATCATGTGAAGGCTGTCATCCCCTTTATCTTCTAAATGTTATGAGGAATAATAAAATTTACATGAAATATATGTGTGCTTCATATTGAGTATTTTGCAATTTGAAATCAAAACAATTCTAATACTCAAGAGGGTTATATGTATGAGATATCAGAGAGGAATATCTGCCTAGATTTGTGGCAGGGGTGTGTATACATCTTCAATTGCAATAATAAATAATAGGGTTAATCTTCAAATTAGTCTTTGTGTTTGTCTCGCCGTCTGAACTAGGTCTGTCGTCGGAATTTTTTTGCAAAAGAACCTCTATTATGTAAAACGTTTGGAGCAAGTCCTCACCGGAGCTCGGATCTCTGACGAGTAATGATTTGGCATGCTAACTGTACTGAAGAAGCTTACGTGGAATTAATAAAATAAAATAAAATTACACATCAGAACACTAAATTAAATTGACAAAATTAAATTAAATTAAAAACCTAAATTTCCCCCAAAATTTCCCCAATTCTAAATCCCTAATTTAGAAACACTAAATCCCAATTCCTAACCCTAAATCAAACATTTCTCAACATCATATTCTCTTCTCATCTCCAAAAAATAAAATAAAGCATTTCTTCTTCATCAACATGAATTAAACGAAGGTTTCCAGAACTTGCTCTTCACCAATCAATAGAGCTGTCAATATGGGTTCCCTTCTCCAGTTCGATCTCCCACCCCTAACCCTCTCCTCCTCATCCCCTTTGTCTTCTAAATGTTATGGTGAACAATAAATTTTACATGAAATTTAGGTGTTCTTCATTGAGTATTTTGCAATCTGAAATCAAAACGACTCTAATACTCAAGGATGAAAATCATTTGTCTCCTATTCCTGTCTCCTTCCCTATCCTTCCACTTAAATCACGCCAACTCAATTAAAGAAGGCTTAACTGCACTTTTGGTTCCCCACTTTATTCAATTGTGTGATTTTGGTCCTTCACAAAAATTTTGGTCCTTCGCGTTACCTAGTTTGCACTTTTGATTTTCCGTCCATTTCCATCCAAAAACTAACGAAATATTCCTTAAAAAAATTAATTAAAAAATCACAAAATTTATAACACTGAAACCTTCATCACCTTCAAGATCTTCATCATTAAATCTAAAAAACCTAGAAAATTATAAACATAAAAATCAAAATCATCTCCATCTCCTTCATCATCTTCTCCATCTCACAAATATCTTCTTCATCTTTACATTTTTAATCTAACAAAATTTTAGCAGGTTTCATTGTTTCTTATTAATCTAAAAAAATTATAACTTGATCCACATGCTAGACTTTTCTCACTTAAAATTTCCAGAACCTTCAAAGAGAGAAATCGAGAGAGAACAAGATCAGAGGTGAGAGATATATGTTGAGTGCAAAAGCTCTCGCCAGAGGCAAAGGAAACAACGCTACGATTGTGTTTGGATGAGGGAATATTTGAGGGGAATGTAATTTTAGAGGGTATTTCAAATCCCTTCAATTAAAATACCCTGTTTGGATATCTAATGTGAGGAATTCTCAAATTACTAATAATTAAATGAGGTATTTTACTCAATAGGCAATTGAAATCACCTCAAAATACGAAGGAATTTCAAATTCTTCATCTCTCCCTTAACCCTATCTAAATTCAGTCAAAAAAATTAATCTCGGCATAAAACCCTAAAATCGGCCATAAACTCGAAAGTCGGTCAAAAACTCAAAAATCGGCCCAAAACCTGAAAAATTGGCCCGACTCTCAAAAATAGGCTGAAAACTCGAAAGTCAGCACAAAACCCTGAAAATTGGCCGATAACCCTAAGAATCGGCCGAAAACGTGAAAGTCGGCCTGAAACTCACAAATCGACTCAAAACCCTAAAATCAGCCGAAAAATAAAAAATCGGCCCGACACTAAAAAATCGGTCGAAAACCAGAAAGTCGGCCCAAGATCCTAAAAAACTGCCGATAATCCTAAAAATCCGGCGAAAACGTGAAAGTCGGCCCAAAACCCTAAAATGGGCCCAACTCTAAAAAATCGGCCGAAAACTCGAAAGTCGGCAAAAAACCATAAAAATCGGCAAAAAACCCTAGAAATCGGCCGATAACCCTAAAAATCAGCCGAAAACCCTAAAAATCGGTCGATAATCCTATAAATCGGGCGAAAACGTGAAAGTCAGCCCAAAACTCAAAAATCGACCCAAAACCCTAAAATCGGCCGAAAACCTGAAAGTCGGCCCAAAATCCTAAAAATGGGCTCGACTCTCAAAAATTGGCCGAAAACTCGAAAGTCGGCATAAAAGCCTAAAAATCGGCCGAAAACGTGAACGTCGGCCCCAAACTCAAATCGACTCAAAACCCTAAAATCAGCCGAAAACTCAAAAATAAGCCGAAAACTCGAAATTCGATTGAAAACTTAAAATCAGCCCAAAACCCTAAAATTCTGCCGAACAACCGAAAGGTCAGGTTTTTGGTTTTTCGGTCAATTTTTGATTATCGGGCCGATTTTAGGGTTTTGTCCAGACTTTTGAGTTTTCTGCCGATTTTTTAGAGTCAAGTTGATTTTCAGGGTTATGGGCTGATTTTTGAATTTCGAGCCGACTTTCACATTTTCGGCCTATTTTTAGGGTTTTCTGGCCATTTTAGGGTTTTTGGCCGCTTTTTAGGGTTTTGTGTCGACTTTTGAGTTTTAGGACGATTTTTGGGGTTTTCGGCCAATTTTTGGGTTTTCAACCGATTTTTTGGTTTTAGGCCAATTTTCAGGTTTACGCCACTTTTTAGGGTTTTGTGTCGACTTTTAAGTTTTCGGTTGATTTTTAGGGTTTTCGGCCGATTATATTAAGATAAAAAAAATTAAATGAAGGAAATTCAATTATATTACCCAAACAAATAATTTTACAATTGAGGGAATTTCACCATTTTATCCAAACAATAAAATTTGAAATTCAAGGGAATTCAATCCCTAGCATTTAAAATCCCTTGAATTTCTACAATCCCTCATCCAAACACAACCTAAAGGTTGTGGGATTGCTACGACTTGAGCGATTATAAGGATATCATCTCTGGTAAGATCACCTCTTTGATCGAGTTAGGTACTTTTCATTTTCAATTTCCATTCCTTTTTTTTAAATTTGGTTATGCATCTATCATTTTCGAGATAGAAAAAATGTTTATTTGGGGCTCCTCGATTACCCTTTGAATTTTATGATTGATTTGGGTTTGTTGGGTTTTCTCCTTTCCTTCCAAGTTCTCAATCTTTTTCGGAGTATGGTTCTACGGTTATCTACAATTTGGAACTGGATCAGTTGAAATCTTGTCCATGTGTGGATAGATTTTCTGCGATTTCTTCTTTGAAGAAAATGAATATGATGAGGGAGAAGATGAACATTCAATGTATTTGGTTTATGGTGGATCAAAAGTTTAAGCAATGTGGAGGATCAAAAGTGCTAATTTTTTTATTGGGGACCAAAAGTGCAAAATCGTGATAAGTACGGGACCAAAAGAGCTATTAACCCTTAATATTAATATTTTTTTTAGAAATCGTTAATTTGTGGATGGAAATGGACGAAAAAACTAAAAGTGCAAGCGGCAGCTAACGTGGAGAATGCAAAATGCTAATGATTTTGTTAAGGACTAAAATCACACGATTGAATAAAGTGGAGGAGTAAAAATGCAGTTATGCTTTTTCATATATACATGATGTTTGCTTTTTTTGAACACAATTTCTTCTGGTTGCCCTGTCCAAGTTGGACACTTGATTCTCCTTTGCAAGTTGTCATTATCTACTTTCTGCAGATGATCATTCTTTCTCCTTGAGATGATCCTGCTCTTCTTTCTAGAAGTCTTCTGATCATCTGCTGACAGCTCTTCTCTTAATCAACTTTCTGATGTATGTTGTGATGTCTTCTTTTCTGCTTGCTCAGAATCTTCTCGTTGAAGAATCATATCTCTCGTTGTAGCATTTTCTTATGACGAGATGATCTTCAACTTTCATCTTGATCTTCCTTGTCATCTTTGAGTAAGACGATATAATGTGCTTTGTCGAGCTTCGTATTTTCCTCATGTAGACAGTCTTTGTAGATATATCTTTCTTCTTTGCAATCGGACCGTCTGATTAGAGCAAGTGACTAATTACTTAGATTGTCCTTGTTTTCCCCGAGTTCCAATGCATATGGAAATCCAGACTAAATGAATAGATGATAAGTTCTTAGTTTTTTGATCATGTTTGTTTATCCTGAAGTTCAATTCATATGAAGTTCCAAGATATAACAAGTAAATCACTTTTATGTAGCTCCTGAAAAGTAAACAACAAGGATATCATTAATAGACTTTTGAAGAACTCTTGAAAATTGTTATCATTCAAAACTAGATAGACGATAAGAGCGTTTGAACTTAACAGTTACCCATTGATGTTTCAAGGGAAGAAGTTCTTGGCCTAATTTAGGTGAAAACCTTGTTAAACAAAAGTTAAATAGTTCATGTACTTTTTAATATGAACTTGTATATCCATTGTCATGTCAAGTAGGGCACGGTTCGTGGGGACCAATTCTATTTAAATTCAAAGTTCACTCATTAGTTACTTTATGTTTAGGGTTTGGTGCTTGTTGTGGTACCTTAAGCTAAGGCAAATTAAGATGTGGTACCTAAAATGAGTTGGTTCAATAATAAAAACCCATGTGTCGGTTAAAATTTTGATTTTGTTCTATCGTAGTAATGCAACATTCCATTTTTAAGAGCGTGAGCTTTGCGAGTTGTGTGATCTCAACTTTGTTCATCAATCAACCATGGTCATTTATCGTGCATTTTCATCACCATCATTTGTTTTCACCACCTGCCTATTTTTCATTAAAAAATGAATTTAATGAGATTTAGTTAATTGACAAGTAAAATACGTAAAATCTAATTTCATGTAGTATTTACCTGGAATAAAATGATGATAATCTATTGAATTACTTAATGCGGGTACTAAGCCCAAACAAAATTCAAGGTACCTCAGAATTTGCCTTAGGGTTTTCCATGTAGTCTTAAGGTAACATGGAAGTTTCTTTGTTTCACCTCAAGTAATGTATTAAAAATCCTTCAAGGAGCCGATTCCTCACCAGGAAAAGATAAAAATCCCCCAGGCATAAAATTACTCATAGACAAATATGAACAAAGGGAGTTCAACAAACCACTCAACCACCATATCTACGACAAAGGCTAGAACTAAGGGACTCCTACTCCAAAGGTCAACCACCAGAGTCCGATTTCAACTTACCTCACGACCATCACATGCGGTGAAGTCATTGCTGGGAGATATTGTTCCGGTAGTCAAGTTCAAACTTGACGCAACACTCAAGCCGCATCTGAAAACCATTGGCAATAGACGAGGCCCGATCGATGACCAAATGTCGCCCAAAAAATATCACCTTTCATATCTCTAGGCATCCATTTTCATACATACGTAGAGCAGTGGGCTGTTCAGGTAGTCGGATTTAGTCTCACCAAATTCGACTTCCAAGAGAATCGGATCATGCCATGATCGACTAGACTAAGTCTTTCACCCAACTGCACCTTCAAAAAGTCGACGATGTATTGACGACCCTGTTAGGGAATTGATGACATTCCAATTTCATTACTCATATCCAGATCTCGCAACCCAAGGCTTTCCTCTCACCACATCACATCAAGTGGCTATTCTTTTTATTGGTCAAATTTCTCTCTAGTGATTTGATCCGTGGACCTTCCCCTCCTAACCTATAGGTCACCTAATTACCATTTGAATTTTCATTCAGGGACCTTCATCAGGTGACTATGGCCCAACAATCAGTGTAAGGGTGCAGAGCTAAAAAATGTATCATGTAACACCCCGATTTTGGTGGCGTCACTTTAGTAACCAAAAAGAAAACAAAGCGGAAAAACGTGAATATTTTTTTTTTTCGAATTTGTTCTACGTAAATAAAGACTTGACAAGATAAAGCTTATCGACGAAAAATAAAAACGACTAATGTACATATATATTTACAACCCCCGCTGTAAGTAGCATGTCACGTCACGAGTAACCTCCAGTGACGGAAAAGTAGTGCCCGTGGGCAAAATATGTACAAACCAAAATAAAAGGTCAAGTATTCTGAATACAGTCCTCCAACGAAAGTAGGTCAGCCCAAAACAGCCCGAAGACCTCCTAGTCCGACCAACTCTCTGTGATTCCCGGAAAGAGAACCACACAAAAAGCTAAAGGTCGGGGACCTACCCTACCCCAAAATGAGAAACTGAAGACCAGAGCCATAACGCTACTCCTACCCTAATCCTGACTAGAGGACCACACCACGACACTCCCAACTATGCATCACCATGGTCGTCGTCTGAATCTGAATCCAAGACGACTAGGTCGATGTCTCCGATCATCTCTCCTCTCGCTACTGCAATCTGCTCCTGGGCTGATCTCACGGGTCCAGGTCTCGAACCAAGGTCGGCAGCAACGACAACAGTAGGTGAGCTAGAGTCCGATGAAGTCCCTCCCACAGGCACCTCCTCCGAGGGGTCCTCGTCGTCCGAAGGCGACGGTGGTGGTGGTACTAAACCTCCAGGTCCACAGTGAACACCTGGTGGTAGGTTGAAGCTGACGGTGTAGCGTCTCAAAACTCCGTGCGTCAAGTTTCCCATCCTGTCGACGCGGTCCTCCATTATTCGCCCCGAATAGATAGCTCGATGACCGGCGGGGTCGACCACCCATGAGCCCGGGGTGTCCTGATCCAACATCTCGAACCTAGTCCCCCCCGAAGGGACGACCATCTCGAACCAATCTGCCATCAACATCTGACAATAAGGGCATACATAGCCCCCAAACACAGGTAGCACGCGTGAGGGTCAACTCAAAGAATTACATAATAGTACATCCAATAAGTAAAGTTTAAGCAGTAGTTACATATGCTTAGATATAGATGATAGCAATATAAATTGTATATCTTTCCCAATGATTATAAATAAAATTTGCGGACAATTAACATATCTCAAACAAGATTAACAAGTATCAAACACACGCGACAACTAAGTCAGTATGTATGGTGCATGAATGCAATGACGAGGAACAAGATGCAATCCGGAAGGATGGGCACCATTGAGTCAGCCCTAACACCAGCTACGGTGGGACCATTTCCGCTCGGGCGTCTCTTATACCAAACAAAATGTAGTCAGATCAGCAATGAACCCGCAGGTCTGCCATTTCCGTCTGCTACTAAGAATCACCGCAATGTTCTTATGTGGAAATCCGGGTCTTATGACCATTTTTGGAATCCACCGAGGTCCGGCATCCCACCGTCTATTAGCCTCAAAATGTGTGCATGAATGCAAAGTTATTAGCCAAACAACGTCTCCGACCTCACTCATCACGTCGTCACGTGTTCTAGCTAACTTATTGTCTCTAAAAAGAATACCCTAAGGTAAATGTCGATTCTGCGACAAAAGACAATTAATTATGAAAAGAGTGCAATCACTCGTGATAACTGCTCGAGTTATCCGACTCATCTCCATCTGATGGTCAAAAACTGCTCAGCGAGCAAAGAGTACCAATGTACCTGGAAACTATCTGTTTCCCGGCTTATCCTTTAGATAGCCCAACAACAAAACTGCTCATCGAGCAAAAGAGCATCAACGTACTCAGAAACTTATTAATTTCCCGGCTTATCCTTTAGATAGCCAAACAACAAAACTGCTCCTAGAGCAAAGAGTATCAACATACTCGGAAACTTATTAGTTTCCCCAAAACTTGGACTCGACGACATTTCTCATTTTTCCAAAACTAATATTCAAGTCCTAAGCTTTTATCTGAGATTGTGATCATTATTTAAAGGTTCAGAGGTTGTTTAGTGTCTTATGAATTTTCCTTGTAAAATAGTTTCCATTTAGTTTTGTCTCTAATCTTATGAGTTTTAAAAGATCCCATAATCCCAAGTAATTCCTAGAGAAGGTCTCGATCCATTAAAACAATAACAAGGCCCGAACCTCCGTTCGTCCCGTCAAACTTTCCCAAAATCTCATGATGAGTGTGGCATAACTGCCCGTTATCCTCACTCTGACGTACAACAGATATATGTGTATTTGCATAATCAAGTAACACAATCCAACAGTCATGGCACATATATCAACACATCCTAGATTAACCATTTAGCACATAGCATGTGAATCAATATTAACACATCCTAGATTAACCATTTAGCACATAGCATGTGAATCAATCTCAAAACAATTCAAGCGATAAATGATTATCAATTGTCAGCCGTAGCCTCAGAAAACATTTTTCCCAGTCAAACACAATCAAGTGCATAAACAGTAAATCAAGTCGAATTCGTCGACACCTAAAGCATTAGCTAGTATTCAGTGAGTAGCCCTCACCTGTAGCTCTTCCAGCGTGTTCCTCAAGCTTTCCTTCACAACCTTCCTCTTCAGCTCCACAGAATTCCTCAAACGAACCTTAGAGCAAAATCACAGAATTCAATCACAATGAGTCAGAAACTCAGCAAACAATAGGTACTAGGGTTACACGAAGCATTATAAACTTCGAAGTACGATAATCTAACGCGTTAAGACAAGTTTTCGAAAAACAAAATTTTCCTCCCCTTATGGAGGTGCTCTCGGCCACACACACTAATTGTGTGCGCCGATTTTTCTTCGATCAAACTTGGTTCCTAGGCTATCATTAGGGGTAACTAAGGCGAATTAAAGCTCGGAAAAATTATCGGATCGAAAACTGTCACAGGGGTATTTTGGTCAATATTTTTAGCTCGGAATTTCAAAATTGGAATTTCGAAAAACAAATTTGATGGGACGTCACCAACGACGTTTATGACAACTAATCCTACTAACACTAAGCTAAGTCGAGAGTTTTAAACCGAAAGAACGAAACTTTGGCTAAAAATGGGTTTTTCAAGCAGAATTGGAATTCGGCGACATTCGGCAAAATGTATTCCGCTAAACATGCTCTTGGGCATGCAGGGAATAAGTTTAGACAGAGAAATCGAGTTATTTGAACAGTTTTACAAAAAGCTCAAAACTTTGAGCACATAAAGACATAGAGAAAAACGACAGAATTGACGATCAAAAGTGAGAGATAACATCTATACCTCGATGTCTTCGAGTAGCAACGAACGGTGCAGCGATCGGGCAAGAAACGGTGAAAAACTTTTTCTTCCTCCTCCTCCTATGGTGCTCGCGGGTTTGGGTTTGAAATGGAGAAGGATTTTGAAAATTTTTCATTTTCTTGCTATTTATAGGTTTTGGAAAATGCGGAAAAATGAAAATTTCGCAATTCCGATTTTTCCTGCGCATTCCTCCGTGAATTCTAAGATAGGTTCTGGCGACAGAATTCCAGAACTCAAAACAGGTTTCTTGGAATTAAGGCAAACGATCCAAAGTCGGTGTAAATCGATTTTACCCGAAAAACTACTTTTTGCAGTTGATGTCGGATGAGAAAACTTCGTTCTGAAGAAAGATTAGAAACATCGAGAGAAATAGGTGTACGCGTGTGGAATCTTCGTTTAAAGCTCCGAATGGAAAAAGTCTTCATCGTCCGTTGATTTTAGGTTTCTTGAACTATCAGTGATTTAGTTTCGGCAAACTTCCGAGTATTGGAATTTGACCTTCGTACATTCCAGGGTTTCGTATCGAAACGCTTGTCATGGAAGAATTAAGAGAAGTTCTAACATTTCTCTGAAGATTTTTGAAATTAGTTTCTATCGTGTCTTTAAGTGTAAATTAATCGTTTACGATCGCCCTCGTCCTAGATATAAGTGAATACTACTTGCGCTATAGCTTATATCGACTTTAATACTTTCCTTAGCATTTTCCTGAACTTCCTCCTTCATAAATTAATTTCATTCGATAAACTTGTTCAGGTTTTCCTTCACATTACATCAAACTAATCGTGAATAGGAATTTTATTCGATTTATTCTAAGCATAAAAACTTGGGTCTCACATATCAGGCAGTCATGGCTAGCTACCTCGAACCCCGCGAGCCCAACCTCTATATAAGGTAAGGCATGGAAGAACATAAGGTACACAAGTATTTTATAATTAACAATATTACAACCGCTTTTCACTCACGTTCTCAGTTCTAACTTGAGCGTTAGAGTTCTTGCAAGTACCACATCTGGCGCACCTTAACGACAAAGGAGTGAGGAGTCACCTCAAATCACGAAGAACCATCGATTCTTCCACCATAAGCCACCACATTCTCACCATTATCGATCTCTCAAGACTCACCGGATCAATGATTTGATTGGATTCATCTGGTTACAAAGGAATAATATATAGAAAGGAGTAAGGAAAACCAATATTAATTGTTTCTGCCGAGGAAGTGGAGCGGCTGCTAGGTGGAGCTAGGCCTGAGAGAATGGTTAGGTGGGACTTGCAGGGAGAGGTTAATTTAATCATTTCATTAATTCAATCTCAACAGGACACTTACTAGAAGGGTTTCTCTTTCTATATTGTAAATAGAAGATGCTTTCAACCACGATAATCTCCTGAGATGTAGGGAAGTGCAGATCTAGAGGGAGAAAAGGGCACAACTTCGTTAATGGGAGGGACAATCCTGCAGAGATAAAAAAAAAAAGTAAGATTAGTTATAATCGAAGAGATAAATCATCATATTTTAAACAGTGTCACCTACATGGAAAATTTTGAGATTAGAGAAGCCCACCAACCACGCGCAAACCAACTCCCACACCAATACCATCATACCATATATTATTTAATTTATGATGCATTTTGTGTTCCCGCGAGAAATTACTTCAAATTTTTTTTATCATGATACACTGTATAATGTATATATAATGGTATCCCATTTGCCATCTTTCTTCATCAGTTATTCTGTAGAACACAGAGCCAAACAGAAACAATAACAATTCTCAACCATGGTGATGTCTGTGTTACTGAACTTCATATTCCCACCTTCTTCCCTAGTCACGGCCATGTCGGTGATAAGCATTGTTTCACTGGCGAGCTTTGGATTCTCTGAGATTCGGGGGAAGCACTTCAACTATTCCAAGTTCTGGAACGTGAACACTGGCAACGACGCCGCGGCTCAAAGGAAAATGAAGCTGTCAGGCAGAGCTGGCATGCTCTTGCTCTACACTCCCGCTTTCCTCGCCGGGGTGGCGTCGTTTTTTATTTTCCCTCACGAGAGTCTCCGATCCACGCTCCTTCAATCTGCTGTCACCCTACACTTCTTCAAAAGAGTACTTGAGGTTAGACTAATAATTCATTCACACTAATTTTCTTTTACATCTAATTTTTAATCAATTTTTTAACCATTATTTAACTTTCCTATCATATTACTCATTTTCTTCTATTTCTTATTATAAGAAAGTAAGAAACAAATAACCTGTTAATGTTGTTCTATTAAATAATTATGAGTTTTTCCGGCCAGTTAATTATATATAAGAGCTATATTTTTTCTCTATTGTGCAGGTTCTTTTTGTTCACAAGTATAGTGCTTCTATGATTCTTGATTCTGCAATCCCCATCACTCTGAGTTATCTAACGTCAGCTGTATTTATGATCTATGCACAACACCTAACAAGGGAGCTTCCGGAACCACCTACTAATTTGATGAATCCTGGGATTGTGCTGTTACTGGTGGGCATCAGTGGCAACTTTTACCACCACTTTCTTCTATCCAAATTGAGAGGAAAGGGAGAAAAGGAATACAAGATTCCTAAGGGTGGCTTGTTTGAGTTTGTGATCTGTCCACACTACCTTTTTGAGATTATCGTGTTTTACGGCGTTTCCTTCATTTCTCAGACATTGTATTCGTTCTCTTTCGCCATAGGCACTACTTTGTACTTGTTGGGAAGGAGTTATGCAACTAGGAAATGGTATCTTTCTAAGTTTGAAGATTTCCCTGATCATGTTAAGACCGTCATCCCCTTTGTGTTCTAAATGTTGCAAGGGACAATAAACTTTACATGAAATGTACTAGCCATGCATATTGTTTGGATTGAAGCTTTATTTTTAGGTAAAGTTACTTTATTGTCACAACCTTTTGCTTGTAAGACCTTATTATGTGGTCTGTCTAGGCAGACTTGTACGAAATCAAAGTAATGTTGGTAACATTCACTACGCCACCTTATATTTCCTCCAATCTCAATCATATCTTCCTGGTTTTGATGTCTTTGTTAGATCAATTTTATTTACATAGTATCAAGATTGTTAATGTCCGGTCCTCTCACAAAAAAAATGGATTTGGGTAAAGAAACATATCCATGAATATTGATATGACATGCAAGCAGGGATGAGAATAGGCCAGACCGTTTGTAGGGGCCTATGGCCTAGCCTACCACATGCCCAGGCCAGGTCAGGCCAAATTGGTAAATAGGCAAGGCTTAGGCTTTTTGAAAAACCTATTTAGTTAAAAAGGTTAGGGTCAAGTCATTCAAAAAGCCTTTTAAGCCTTATAGGCTAGCCTATTTAAGTAAAAATTATTAGTATTTTTCTGATACATTGTAAATATGATTAGTATAAATATATTTTACCATTGATGATGTTTAGATATTATAAATTTAACATAATATCTTAATAGTATATACTTATTGACAGTTTTTATATATTTAAGCAAATTGGCTTATATAATGACTCAAAGTTATAAGTCTATTTAGAAATACATATATAACGTATTTAAATACCTTAATATGAAGTGTAATTTTATACTGACTCTCCGACTTTAAGAAACCAACATAATCTCTCATTTAGTTTCATCTCTACCGAATAGCTTATAATATTATGAGTCTGATTGTTGAAAAAAATTATTTTAGTATAATTTAACCCGTTAGTTTATAAGTTTGATAGCTTATGTACAAAAAAATTTGTTGGCAAACGTAAAACTCTTGTTGTGAAACGGGCCTTTAAATAGGCTACCAGGCCAGGCCAGGCTTTCGAGAAGGTCAGACCAGGATCGAAAAAAAACCTTTGACAGGCCACAGGCCAGGTTCATGCCTTAAGATTTTTAAACAGGCTAGGCCTATTTACGCAAAGCCTACCTAGGCCCAGCCTATTCTCACCCCTACATGCAAGCTCCATATGTTATTTGACCGTCTCACTTGGGCCCGTGGACGGGCACTGTCATCAGGCCGATCAGATTACTCTAGGAGACCCATCATATCGCATTTACTAGGACGGTTGGGTTGCTCCAAGACACCCATCCTCTCGCAATTATTAGGCCAGTCGGGTTGCTCTGGGAGACCTATTCTACTGCAATTACTCAATAGTCAACTCAACAGTAGGGAATCTTTCCGCAATCACGCAAGAGTCAACATAACGGCCGGACATGTTGCAATCTCGGCAAGGTCAAGGGGAAAGTCAAGACGTCCTGCTTGATCCGCGCGATCTGCTCTCTTTAGTCAGCTAACTATGTAGTAGACGCTGGAGTTAGGTTAGAGGATTCGCCCACTATAAAAGAGTTCTCCACATGTATAGAGATCCATCTTTTTCATACCTATGTAAAATACAAGTCTCTTTCATTTGTCTTACTGACTGAAAAGTTCATTCGTGAACATTGGCGCCCACCGTGGGGCCCGGTAAATCATTTCAGCTTCCACAAGAGTTTCTTCATTCACTGCCCTACCATCGCAACCTAGCCGCGCCCAAGGCTACGAAGGGTGCAGTTTGGGACATCGCTCATCTCAGCCAGTCTGGAACTGAAGATTATCCGTAAATTCAGAGGGAGGATGTGGAAACACTATGTAAGTATGACGCCAACCTTCTTACCGTTAAAATATTTACTTTATTTTGCAGGAAGACTTCCTTCGACAACCAGCCTATCGATGTCAAGAAGGTACGTCGCTACGATCACGACCTATAAAGAGGAAAGAAGTCGACCGGTTGATCCAGATGCACAACCGTGGAGTAATTTCAGAGCATGCTCGCACTTCGGTTTAAAGTAGGAAAAGCAGGAGGGTACGCCGCATATGATAACCGACAATGAAGATCTTCCATCCACTCACAAGAAAAGATAAACTAACTTGATAAGATAATGTTTTCATTTGAGCACAGGACTAGAGCAACGATGTGTTCCAGGTCATGTCAACAGACACGAGGATAGAGAACACCCACAAGACAACTAACCATGGGAGCTAGACAACAGATCGTCGACAGAGACACTCTGCGCGACGGTGTCCTCGCCTGTCCTTTTTGGGCGATACCTTAGACGCACTCGGAGAGAGACAGTCGACCATGGTAGCAAGAGGACCGATCGTCGATGGAGAGGGCTGGCGCGGTGCCGCCCTCTAGCGTCCTTTCCGCGCGACACCAAACATGCACCAGGAGAGAGAAGATCGACCGTGGGGCCCGATCTGGTACTTGTCCAACCGGGGTACGCCACCTAACAAGAGAGATGGAACAGATGCCACCCAACATGCTCCAAGAGAGACATAACTGACCGTGGGGGGAGGTAGCTGACCATTGAAGCACATGAATTAGGAGAGAGAAGACCGACCATGGGGGGAGGTAGCTGGCCGTTGAAACGCGTGAATTAGGAGAGAGAAGACCAACCAGAATTGGACCGCTTTGCGACTTGAATTTGGCAGATGTAGTACCTTTACTAGGCCGGTCAGGTTGCTCTAGAGACCAATCCATCCACAATCGCTCAAGAGTCATTTTGTCTTGTCCAGACGTTATTCCTTACGTGATTGGGGATCCAGAAGGAGGTAAGTCGTCCGCAACTGAATTTGTTCAAATTTCCCCTTCCTACTTATTCCTAGAGAAATACAGACAAGTCCTCCCCGTCGTGTGAGCTTCATAGGAGCTTCGGTCAAGACATCGACAGTTGTGGTAACCTACACAGTTAGGCCGTGATATATCCAACTCTTGGAATGCGAACAAACTGAAGTTCTACTACAACTAATGCTCTAGAAGGACTACGAACCTTGCCACTTGGTCCAAAAGCAAGTAAGCTCCATCTCCACTGACTTTGGTCAGTCGTTGAGCCTTGCTGCTGGGTTCAAAACCAAGCGAGTTCCATCTCCGCCAGCATGGAACCTTGACACTTGTTGTAGCTCCAAATGAGCTCAATCCTCCCGCTGACCATGCTCAGCTACGAAGTCCTGCCACTTGGCATCGCTCCAAGTGAGCTCAATCCTTCTGCTGACTACGGTCAGTAAAGGAACCCTGCCAGTTGATCTCGCTCCAAGTGAGCTGAATCCTTTCACTGACTACGGCCCGTAATGGAGTCTTGTCACTTGGTCCCGACCCAAGTGAGCTCAATCCTTACGCTAACTCTGATCAGTAATGGAACCCTACCACTTGGTCTCGCTCCAAGTGAGCTCAATCCTTTCGCTGACTACGGTTAGTATTGGAGTCTTGCCACTTGATCTCGCTCCAAGTGAGCTCAGCACTTTCGTTGACTACGGTTAGTAATGGAGTCTTGCCACTTGGTCCCGACCCAAGAGAGCTCAATCCCTCCGCTAACTCAGGTCAAGCATGGAATTTTGCCCCATGGTTTTGGTCCAAGTGTGATCTAACCTTCCGTTAACTCCGGTCAGTAATGGAAACTTGTCACTTGGTCTCATTCCAAGTGAGTTCAATATCTCCGTCGACTATGGTCGGACGTCGAAGCATGTTGCTTGGTCCCTACCCAAGCGAGCTCTATCCTTCCATTGACTCCGATCAGTTATGACATCTTTCCACTTGGTTTTATTCTCAAAATCTAGCCACGCAATTTCAATCCAAGTAAGCTTCATCTTTCTGCTGGTGTGGACTCTGATCCAGTCGGCCTTTTTATTATGACACTTCAAAGTTTGAATCCGCAATACCAAGAAGAAAGGACTTGCAAAAAGGCTCAAGCTCCAACAGTTGGTCTGATTTTTTTGTGATTTAAAAGAAGGATCGAATGCAGGTAACATCACGAGGGACCTGTCCAACCGCAATGATCCAACCAATGGGCTGGAGAGCGAGAAAGGTGTCCAGCCGAAAGCGTATAATTTTGTTTAAGTCTTTTGTGGCTTTTTCTTAGCCACAAGATTTGGGGTGTTGTGGACCGTCTCACTTGACCCATGTGGATAGGGCACTGCCATTAGACCGGTCAGGTTACTCCATGAGACTCATCCTACTACAATTACTAGGCTGGTCAGGTTGCTCTAGGAGACTTATCCTACTGCAATTACTCAAGAGTCAACTCAGCAGTAGTGAATCTTTCCGCAATCACGTAAGAGTCAACATAACGGTCGGACAAGCTGCAATCTCAGTAAGGTCAAGGGGAAAGTCAAGACGTCAGCTGGCTATGTAGTAGACGTAGGAGTTAGGGTCAGAGGATCCACCCACCATAAAAAGGGGGTCTCCACATGTATAGAGATCAATCTTTTTCATACCTATGTTATATACCAGTCTCTTTCATTTGTCTTATTGACTGAAAAGTTCATTCGTGAACTGTTATGCACAAAACTAAAACTCTAAAAAAGTATTTCAACCACAAAACTTCAAAAGTAGCATCAACCATATCACGACATTCAACTTTTGTTTATTCATAGAAAGTTTGAAAGAACTTGGTTGGGCAGAGCCTGAATAAACAAAGATTCTAAAAAGGCATAACAAAGTAATGGAAGTAAGGGAGATGGACTTAAACCAAAATTACTTGGAGTCAATATTGTATATAGATTTTAGGGCCTAAATCCAAAATGTTAAAATGACTTTCTTTTTATAGGAATATTAAAAAAAGTAAACATATCATAAAAATTGTTAATTTTTTGTATTAATCTTCAAGTTTATTGAGCTGCGAAATCATTTATCAGAATTTTATAATCAAGCAATCCTAACATTTCAATTTCCATAGATAAGATAGCTAACTCATTCAATATATCTTGTAGTTGGTTCTTCTATCACGTTTTCACATATTAAATTTGCTTCTACTTTATTTTTATGAATAGTAACAAATTTATCGCAAGCGTCACGTTGAGATTAAATTAGTTTTTTCGATGGTTGGTTCAAGCGGTACATGCTTGATTCCCTTAAGCAATATCTCGGGCTCGAGTCTTGTGAATGAAAGAAACCACCGCTGGAAGAGTTAACCCCACCATGATGTGGATGTTCCCGGCTTGAACAAGATTCATACTTTCTATTTGACATTTCTCAAACAAAGAATAAGAATAAAAAATATAAATAAAATAGTAAAAAATATAAATAAAATATTACTGCAAAATAAATAAAAAATTATGAATTATAGAACACGTATCGCAAGGAATGAGAAAATGTTTTTGCAACACTTTGATATAAAGCATCTCATTTGATAATTCCCTTAAGGTGATAAGAAAGTTTTTTTTTTCTGAGAGAAGAAATAATGAGTGAAGAATAAACTTACACAATACTATAAATATAGAAGTCATAAAAAAAACTAACAATTATGAGTAAACACAAATTATTTTTTCAATTTTGGAAATGTAAAAGCAACAGATATTTTATTTATTAATTTTTTGAAAAATGTAAATTTGCTAATGCAAAATCCTACTATTAATAACTGTCAAAGTTGCACTTCTCATGTTGTACTTCCCGCTTCCCACACTGCAATTAATATGACCTAAATTTTCATTGTTTCATTATCTCTCATACATCTCATTAGTATTATATAGGTAGAATTTTTTTTAGGGGCTAAGGCAATTGACTATTTTGCCTTACTATATACACGACCCTGCTCGGGGTGGGTAATGGCCAGCCACAAGCTATAGTATGTTAGCTAAGGCTGCAAGCATTTAGTAGCATGTGAAATGTTCTACCCTTTAAGAGTATGGAACTGATGGGCCCCTATATCGGTGACCTCATCAGCTACCATGTATAGACCTTCCCAATTGAGGCCTAGCTTTCCTCGAGTAGTGTCACAACTCCTGACATTGACTTTACGTGGCACAAGGTAGCCAATCAATTACCTCGGTGTTGTGCTTGGGAGAAATTCCCTGCTTGATGGCCACTTCTCGTATATGAACTATCACCTTTTATTCATCCAATATGTCCAAGTTTTCGGCTATTCTACGATCATTATCCAAGTTGAAAAATGACTCATTCCACTAAGATGGCTCGTTCATTTCAACTGGAACCATGGCCTCAATGAGTAATTGATTCCCCAATGGTGTAGTGTGTCGTGGGTCGATATTCCCACATATCATTATCTAATTGGTCGGCTCAGTTATCATTGCTTCCTCTACTCTTCTTTTTAAGTCTCTAACTATCACTCGGTTTGTATTCTTATCACGACCCTTAGTTTGAGGTTGATCAACCGATCGAGGTGATATGTTTCCTAATGTAGAGCCTCTACTGCAGTTGCCAACATTTCTTGTCAATAATTTGAGTCTCATCATTATTAACAACCGACTCTATAACGCTAAAGCAATTGATGATGATTTATATAATGAACTTCTTAACCTTAGAAAGGGTGATAGTGGCTTAAGGTTCAACTTGGTTTAGTAGTCAATGGAGAGAATGATGAAGCAGACTTGGCCTGGACCCGAAGGAAATGGTCCCAGCAAGTCAAGTCACAACTTGCAGAACATCCATCACATAGATAAGGGGGACATCATGTTCGCTCTAGTGCTTGGTGTAGATCAGCATACTTCTTGTTGGGAATCTAGTGGACAATTACCGCAACAAAAAATTATTCCCAATAAGAAGAACTTACGAGTTCATGTTTCAAAGTTAAAAACCACACAGACAAGAAGGATTTAATATTACCTCACCCGATATGAGCACACGAAGCAATACCAACTTCGTCTCTACAAAAATCCACACGAACACTCCCGCTAGAAACATTTGCGGCTCAATGTTCTAGCGAAGGCAAGAGTTTGAGCAAAATGTCAAATCAGTGTTTGAGCATATCATGCTTTATTTATAAGCCCTCAAAGGAAACACTTCCAAGGTGGCTAACCCTAATTCTTATTAGTGCTTATTAGACTCATCTAATGAACCTCGTCCAATGAGGAAGGTTGAAGAAGAAGAAGATGATCGAGTGAGGTGAGAAGAATGAAAGAAGAGGGGGAAAATTACTAAAGTGGTGCGGTGAGAAGGGGATAATATTTTTGTAAAATTAATAGTATTTTTGTGTTTTAAAAATTAAGTAGGTGAGAATTGAAGTGCAGGTGGGGGAGGAGTGAGCAAAACAACACTCTTGGTGGATCTAATCCAGATAAAAATCTCTCCCTAATAAAATTAATGAGTACATCACAAGTCCTCTTGAAACTATAACGGACAATTAAAAACTACAACCTTCATTAATAAGGTGAATACCAGCCCTCGAATGATAACTTAAGTTGTAAGATCTGAAACACATGCATGAATCAATTCATGCAAAGAATAAAGAGTTTAATTTTGGTGCACCGACGGTGTAAAAGCTCTTTACACCGTCATCCAATAATATTTGTTTATTTTGAAACGTCACAATTTCAATTAAAATAAAATCAAAAAAAAAATATGAATCCTAATTTGGTGTACCCGATTTAGTTTGGTGTGACTTGTATTCTTCTTTGCTTCTTGCTAATTCTAGCATATTACACCGTCTTCCTCCTACTTGCCCCAATCGTTTTCATCTAATATCTTTACTCTATTGTGCCGATTACTGATTTGGTGTTTAACGTGGCGGCGCGGCACAGCAGTCACGACGGCCAACGCGTTCGACGCACGACGCGGTAGTACTTGGTGGCGTGATGCGGCTCGATTATGGCTCGGCATGTGCGATAAAATTGTGAGAGCTCGAATCAAATTGGGAAAGGGAAGCAGGTGCAGTTCGCAGAGGGAGAAAGAGTACAAAGGAAGTGTGATACGGATACGGGTAAAAAACATATTAGGATTCAGTTTTTTTTATTTTTTTTTTATTTTAATTGAAATTGTAAGCTGTCATAACGTGTCAAAATGAACAAATATTATTGGATGACGCTGTAAAGAGCTTTTACATCGTTGGTGCATCAAAATTAAACTCAAAAATAAAACAACCTTTAAAAAAAAATAGTCACTAAATAAAGTGGATATCAACACAATAAACCCCACCAAATAAAACACAAACTAACACAAGAAAGAAGGCAAATACTACCAATTCACGTAGTAGCTGGACTGGACTCACCCATTGGAAATAAGGGATGTGCACCCTTTTAGATAAAATGGGCTAGGGCCCACAAACTTTAGATTCCTTTTTAAGTCAAGGTGGTGGTGAGTCCAAAGTAGTTTATTGATTGGACTTGGGAGTTGGGTCAGTGGGTGCAGTGTTTCCTTGTCTTGAATGTTAAAAAAAAAAAAAAAGAATAATACTGCCGCTCCCTAGCAGGCAGCAAATGCTTATATTAATAATGAATATCAAACCTTCAAACTTTGACATTGTTGTCAATCTCAAATAACCCCATTGAGGTGACGACGGTATGTGACAACACTTTTCCCATGCATATTCAAGTGGCACAAGCTACATCATGAAACTCCAATAGAAAACGTTAAAATTTAATTTTAAATATGCAAGAATGAAGAACATTTCACATTTTTTTTCTAACTTATTAATTGGAGGACCACCATCGTGTGGTTATATGGTCCAGTTGCCACACCCTTTATTCCTTTGATCGCGTAAGGTCACAAAAGTCTTGTACACTTGAGTTAGCCCATGATAATGTTCTTGTTCTTAACTCGGACATGATTACTCATCATATATTACTTTTAATATATCTTAATAAAATGGGAAAACTAAGAAAAGTTTGTTCCTATGTACGATTTATTTTTTGGTGATTTAAATTGCTTCTAATGTATTTGGTGACGGTTAATCACACAACTAATTCACATGTTTCAGTAACCAAATTCAAATCACCTCTATTTTACATGATTAAAACCATATTTAATCTAAAATTTTATCTGCAAATTATATAAATTTTAGTAGCAAAAATATGGTTTAGATGCATCTGTTTAACATAGGCAGCTATAGATTTGGCCGAAATACATATGTTAATAGAAGAAACAAAAATTGGCCGCTAAATATATTTCAATATAATACTCTTTAAAAATATGACTTTTTTATGTGGTGACTATATATATCAGCTATTACTTCTACAAGGACTCCCACTATTCTATAGAAGGAATCAAGTAGTTGAGCAAACGAAAATGATTAGCTATTACACTTTCATTCTATCTTTGATCCTCTTGTTCTCCCTGAAAAACTTAGTTTGTTGCGAAGATCCTACTTTTGGGTTCAGCTCTGTCCCATTGACGCAAGCAAATTTTAAGCTGCAGAAGCCATATGACACACCACTTGACCAAAGGTACAGCTATAAAGATGGAGTTCATCGATTGTGGGTTTATGCTGATGACAAGCCTCATAATCCTAACAGCAACACTCAGCCACGCACTGAAATTCGTATTCAGGTGCTCTTCTTCTGCTTCGATTCACATATATTTATTGAGAATTTTAAGGTGGATTCTGTTAAAGCTAAGTCATTTATGCTTTTACCTATAAATTTACTACATATATATTATTTACAATACGTTTTTTATGTGGTATATTAATTTGCAAACAAACTATTAAACTTGTGAATAAGCATAAAAACATCTCATTATATTGAAATTTAGATTGTCCCCTGAGGATAGCTTAAGTGGTAGGAGCTGGGGGACATATGTGTTGTGTAGGGGAGGTCCAGAGATAGATTCCTGGCGGATGCAATTTATATTTCCAATATACTAAAAAAAAGAACTTTAGGTTAGTTTTTTTTTTGACAAACTTTAGGTTAGTTATAGGCGCATAACGCGCGAATTAGAATAGAGAGATTGCATCTACATAGGGCTACATTGGGCTAAGAACGCAAGTGATTTGAATATCATTTACATATTTTAACCACAATACTCTCAGTCTTAACTTGAGTTTTAAATGCTTGTGACTTGCTCTCTTTTTTTTTTATTAAACCCGTTTTTTCAATAGATCATGAGTCAGTAGACATTTTTTACTTTGATACCATATTATATATTTTTTACAAAGGCTCATAGTTGATTCATAACCCAAAGGGTTTCCTAACGACACTTACAACATACGAGAATAAATCTCAACGAGCGATAACGCAATGCAAAACATAAGCTATTTGAGTACAAGCATTAACACTCAAGCAAATAAGCTGAAACATCCAGCATAAAACATGATGTAAAAACCCTAAGGGCCATTCAAAAGCCCCTAAACCCCAAAACACCAGAGAGTCTGATTGACTTCTAGGCGGAGAATCTTTTATCTTCAGTTTTAACCAACGCTCTAGAAAAATAACTCACTCGGCTCTACCGTAGTTGCAATAGGTGCAGCTATCATAAAAGCCCAAGAACGACTTCAGCGACACCAACAGGGGCCGAACAATCTAGCATCTCTTAGAAGTGAGGGGATAAAAGGGAAGCTTTTGCATATCAGAAACAGGGAAGTGAAGGAGCCAACAGAGGCCGTGTGATAACAACAAACCAAACGGTGGAGTAAAGGATGAGCACGCAAAGAACGGCTCAAACCCCACTTCCACTTCTTCACCAAGACAAGACAAACCAAAGCTGTTACCTTTCAACTCAAAGCTTTCACTTTTCTACCCATAACTCTCCTAGAAAGAACGATGAGGAGGATGACCTTAGATCTGGGTTATGGCGGTAACCTGTGTTGCGATGGTGCTTACGACATCTGTGGCGTTGAGGACTTGAGGTGGTGGCCGAACCAGCACTGGATCTGCAACAAGGCTCCCGTTGTCAGATGGAGGTGGGAGAGGCGGCCTAGGTGGAGAAAGGGATGACAGGGGCAGAGGCTATGATGGCCAAGAGAAGGAAAAAAGATCCAAACAAAAACTAAGAAAAAACTTACTTATTTGGGTAACAAATCCACCTAATGTGAAAGGAAACCCACCTATTGTGGGGAGAAGACCTATCTAGAGCAGGAAAGGACCCCCCTAAAGGAGGAGAAGCCCCCCAAAGAGCGAGGAACGACACTCTTTGTTTCAAACCCTAACATAGTGTTTTGCTGCTCTAAGTCAACCGTTAAAGTGCAAATCTAGCCAAGACATCCACATTAGCAAAGCGTTTTGATCACATTCATATTGGGCTAACAAAGACCTGGTTAAGACTTCCACATTCTACTTTAACAACAAACCCTTTTCACGACACTTGTTTTATTACAGTTTTAAAAACTATTTTTTTTTAAAACACTGGAAAATTTAAAATCATGTTAATCACAACTTGTTTTCAAAAAATTGTTTTTATTTTTCATTTTTTAAAACTAAATTATCATAACAGCGAGATGATTTTCTACTTCTGTTTTATTTATTAAATACAGTTTTTTTAATGTTGAAAATATCTCATTCAAACAGTTATTTTTCTTCTTTCCTTTTGGAAAACAATATTCAAAAGTTGTTCCTAAAATTGTTTTTAAATATAGAAAACTAAAATAGAAATTAAACAAGATATATTTCCTTATTTTTCATCTAATTTAGGATTTTTGTATCCATACTTGTATTGTAACAGCTAATTAATATTTTGATTTTGCTATATAAATTTCATTTTGAGAACTCAATGAAAATATTGTGCTCTTACTTTTTTCTGGGTTACAATGGTGTTTAAGAGAAATAGGTCCTTTTCAAATTGCAAGGTTTATTAAAAACTACAGCAAATCTTAACCGTATCAATATTATATATACAAGGTTTTTTTTTTGTTACAAGAGGGAGAAATTATATATACAAGGTTGCATATAAGAGTGAAAAAAATTCCTTGATTACCATTTACAAATTGTTCGACTTGGGCTGTACTTCATTCATGGGCCGGCACAAAGTTGCCAATGCTAAATCCAGTCCATTAAGTTATTGCGAGGAGTTGCTTGATTGTTGTAGGTTTCTGCATGTAACAACTAACTTTAGATACAGTTTTTGATTGACCAAAAACAAATACAGTTTTTGGTAACAATTTTCAAGAAGATGTTTTTCAACACTAAAGTAACTGTAATTTAAAAACTAAAAACAAATAACAAATCACATCTTTCTGTTCTAGTATTTTAGGTTTTAATACTTAAAATGAGATGTGTTTATGAAACAGTTTTTGAAAGAGGTTGTGAGAAACATGTTTTTTCATTTTTTAAAATAAAATAAAAATTGTTTTCAAAAACTGTAATAAAACAAATCCTAGTATTACATGTTGAGGAGTGCTTGCAACACTCTTTTTAACACTTTTTCTAACGCTCTTTGTATAATTTGTTAAAATTTATATATAGGTCTCACAAAGTTAGAAGTGAGATCCATATAATTTAGTGACTCTACATGAATTTTAACCCATTAAAAAGAGTATTAGAAAGATATGTTAGCTTGTTCGATTACAAGTTTTAAGAACTGTTTTCTATTTTTAAAAACAGAAAAAACTTGTTTGTTTTAAAAGACTATTTTTATAAAAAGTTCTTAATTTAATTTTTAAAACTAAAATACTAGAAAAATTAAAAGATGTTTTATGTTTCAATTTTATTTTTCATATTACAATTCTTTTATTGTCGAAAAACATCTAATTCAAACTATTTATTTTTCTTGAAAATAATTTTTAAAAACAGTTTTCAAATACCGTGATAAAAAACTGCAATCAACGAGACCCATGCCAGGCCATATAATGTGAAACAAACTAGTCAGCATTTCCAGTTACATGTTATATATTGCTCCTAACATAAGCATTTACGTATCCATTTATACATGCAGGGGCTTGACTACAACTGGGGGATTTGGCAATTTGAAGGTTATGGCTTTGTGCCAAATGGAACATCAGGTGCTACAGTAGCACAGATCCATGGTGCTGCGCATGCTGCTACCACACTGATACTAAGAATATACAACGCACACATGAGATATTACAGTAAAGATTTGGTGGCTGAGAATCTTTATGATAAATGGTTCAGACTTAACATCATCCATGATGTGTGTGGAGGAACGGTGACTGTGTTCATAAATGGAGAGAAAAAGTTCCACACCAAGGATCATGGTCCAGGAGACTTGTACTTCAAGTGTGGTGTTTATGCTGCACCTAGTAACATTAGCTATTACATGGAATCAAGGTGGAGAGATATTAAAATATATAAGAAATGACAAGTTCCTTTTTCTAGCTAAAGTCTATTATCTTGCTAGAATTCCTTGGAACTATATGTATTTGTCATACCGTTTTCGGTTACTACAAAATTGAAGTGTGTTATGACACTTGCAAAATCATACATAATTGTTTGGTTTGGGTGATCAGTGTAAAACATATGACTAAAATTTGGGTAAAATATATATATATATATATATATATATATGTGTGTGTGCTTTTCCCCCTCACATGTAAACTTAATAATAGAAATCACGAAGAAGAAAGATCTTGAGAGTTCACAGTTTTCAAATAATAAGAATGATTGTGAAGTATTAACCTCTACCCATGATGTGAGATTGATTCTATGTTCTTATAGAATGTGATTCTATGTTCTTATAGAATGTCATTTATCAATGTAGAAACTCCTTATATGATCTTCAGCAATGGAGAAACTCTTCTATCTTTTTCCCTTCCTTCTATGCTCATTTTTCTTAATAGTAAATATAGAGACAAGCTTTTATAGGGAGAGACACGGACAATGTTCAAGTCCTTCATCATTATTATAGTGCTCTCATAAAAAACTATATATAGATTCTCTTCTAAGAGTCAAATTCTTTCATACAAAAGGTCGCATTGCTCTATTCAAGAGTAATGCACTTACAAGAATAATATAATATTCTTTCATGCAAAGAGTCACATCGCTTTATTCAAATATGAAATAACACATTCATTCACATGAGACATCGCTCTTACACTCTCATTTACTCGTGTGACAAAATACAATGTATGATTTAATAAACGTCAAACATAATGTGCATAACTATATATTCATTTCATCATGTCATAATCAACAACAAGAACTAATCAGAGTCATAACAATTGTACATAATTCATTTGACATAGTCTCTCTCATGTAACAGTATACTAGCCTTCTTCCTAGGGGCGGAGGCAGGACTTTTAGAAAGGGGGACTAAGATCCAAAAGCTCATTTGTTGAAGGCTAAAACTTAAAGATGACTTTTTACAAATAGTTGGTGTGCATATTTTTTATCACTTTTTTTTCAAGCAAAACACAAGCACAACAAATTCAATCTCATATAATCAAATCAATTAAGCAACAAATTTTTCTTTTAACTAAACACATATGTTAGGAAGTTATTGGTTCAAATTTTTCTTTTAAGTAAATACAAATGGGAATTGATGGAAATGTGCTTTTGCATCATCTGCCAATACTGTCTCTATGCCTAGCAAATTACAAATGCTTATCCACACACTCCAAGACCAGTTACGACCGACGCTAACAAGAGAAAATTTGTAACGAGAAATACAAACCTTGACAACCAACAACTCTTTGGATGTCAAGGTTTGTATTTCCCGCTAATGCTTGAGACTTACTGTGAGGAGCCAGTTTCGATAAAGATATTTGGGAAAAGACTATGGTAACGTCTAGACACCACTACAAGAGACGCTAGTCATTGAAGTCATGGAAGAGAAGGCACGATATTGGCAGTCACCGTTACAATGGAGGTTATGGTAGCGGTCAAATGGAACTTGATGAGACAATATATATATGTGGGGGTCATGGCAGACACAGTGAGGATCGGTGGAGGTGGAACAAGAAGTGATAGTAGTGGTGGAGGGATAGGGGTGATAGACATTGTGGCTGAGGGCGGATCCAGCGGCGAAGGTCCGATTATTCAAATTCTTTCTTTACTAATTTTCTTCATCTTCGTTTCTGAATGGGTTAATGGTCAAATTAGTCTCTATCTTTGTAGTGACTTTTGAATTTAGTCCTTCCCCAGAAAATATTAAGTGATATCTCCCTGAACTTGCACGCGTTTTGGTATTAACCCTCACCCGAGGGTGGAGCTCCGGCGAGATTTCCCAGTGACAGAACAGAGCTGACGTGACTTTATCCACATCTTCACCAGCATCTTCTTGAACCTCCACTCCAACCCATAAGCAAACCAAGCAACCCCAATCCCCACAAACCCAGCAATCCGTTTCCATTCTCTTAGAGATCGAAGCTGATTAGAGCATATCGGAGTATATCGACGGCACGACACGCTTCTTCTCTTCGCAACGGCTCAAGGACAAACAACCCCCCTTTCACGAGATTAAGTTCGAGGAAATGGTTAATCCCACCTAGGGATGGCAACAGGTTGGGTTTTTCCTTTCCCAAACCCGAACCCGAACACTCATACCCAATCTAAACCCAAACTCGTCGGGTTTCGGTTTACCCAAACCCTTGTAGCCTCAAACACTCATCCTAACCTAACTTGATGCATATACTTTTTTGCAAAATAAAATACAACATATATTATTTTGTTGTGAATAAACCGTTTTATAATAGTAGTTTTGTAATTTCATATATATTGTTCGGGTTCGGGTGCGAGTTTCACTAATACCAAACTCAATTATATCAGGTTTTACCCATCAAATCGGGTCGGGGTTGGGCGGGCACCCACGGGTTCAGGTTATATTGCCATCCCTACTCTCACCATTTGGATTCTTCAGAAATTTTGCGCTCTCTCTCTCTCTCTCCACTCCTCCTTGCTCCATCTATATTCTAGACTCTGTATAAGGGTGAAGGCGAACCTAGAGACCAAATGAGGGATATGGAGAGATTGGTGGTGAAGGCGAGTTGGTGGTGGTGGTGGACTTGGGGTTAAAGGTTCAAGCTATATTCATTTTTATCTTCTGGGTGATCAATTTGATGTGTTTCTCAAATGGGTCTTTCATGGTGATTAATGAGTTTCAATTCTTTCTTCTTTGATTCTTGATGTCATCATTTCCCTCTCTTGAGAGGATGGTTTATGCTGCATTTTTTTTTTTTGGTATATGCTATTGCTGAATGAAGACATGATGCGGCGAAATGAACCGGTGCATAACACAGTATTTGATTGGTCAAGTGTTTTACTTTTGGGATCTAGGAAGATAAATAAAATAGAACAAGAACCGTTTTTACTTGCTTATTCTGGGATGGTGATGTTATCTATGATTTAGTGATGTTTAATTTTGAGTTCGTGGATTTTAGTTGTTCATTTGCTGAGATGAAAGAGAAATTTGGTGGAAATATGAAGAACATTGAAGAAGAATTCTGGAAATGTATAAAGAAGAAGATGAAGTTGAGATTGTGTTAAATTATTTTAATAATTAATGTGGCCCATGTAACTTATAGGGTGCATGCTTGGGTGCCCATAAATTTAAATGAGTGTAGGTTACAGGAGTGAGGTGTACCAATAATGCATAAACACTTAAGTGCTGACTAGATTTTTTTACATTATTTATGTTATGACCCCAGCTGAATTTTAGCTTACTAAATATACCCTCACATTTTTTAATAATTATGTATGTAAAACATAGTCATTCCCAGACCCATATTCTCCACCCCCAATCCATCATCAACAGCAACCCCTAAACCACCTCCAGATCCTCCCCTTTTTTGACCTAATTTTTTAATTGGTAATTTTTACTTTTTTTCGTCATCTCCTTCCACTCCGACCGGCCACGCACTACTACCTTTGATGCCCAAGTGATTGTGATTACTGTAAAGGCTCACAGCGGTGACTGGAGAGGAATCGGTTGACAGCGATGGGTGTGCGGCGCTGCTTCTTCTAATTGGGAGAAAGTGATGTTAGGGAAGAAGAAAGGGGCAGGAACTTAAAGTGTGATTCTCCCTCTCTCGGTGGTATATGTGAACACATTAACAATCAGATGTGTGTTAATCTTGATTATAGAAGTCTAATGTTTGAATGGAGATGGGAGCAATTGGGATTGGAATTGGGAAAGAGGACGATAGAGAATAGAAGAAGAAATGAGAATTGGAATTTGGAAGAAAGAGAAGGAACGTGTGCACGCGAAAAAAAGCCAGATCATCATTCGTCAGATTCGTATATCAAACAATTCGAGCTAGGTGCTGGGAGGAGAAGAGATGGATTGAATTTGAAAATCAGAAGGTTCTAGGATTAATTTATAATTACAATAAACATACATGGTTCATTCAGAGTTTTAAGAAGTCCATAATATTATTAATAAATAATTCAAGTGTAATTTTTCTATTGGAACATGTCACTCATGTATTTGACCCATAATGTTTTTGCTTGTACCAGAGGAAATGCCACTTATAGAACTAACTTTATGAAAAGATCCTCAATGTGATGGTCATTAGGATATTAAAGCAATTAAAGTTAGTTGGGGGTTTCAAAATTCAATTTTGAATTCCCTCTCCTCTTCCTTCAGAAAATTAAAAGATAGTGGGTGGTTACAATAACCAACCTACAATAAAGGGTTTACTGAGCAGTTTTCAAAGTAACGTATTCTGCTTCTCTTCTCATCCATCAGAGAAGGACTGAAAGTGGAAGGCAAAGAGGAGAGAAAAAGATTCAGAGAGCATAAGGATTTCTTCATGGATTCTGGCATGAATCCAGGTCAGTTATCTCCTCCCTTTAAAGTTAGTGAGAATCATATAAATTAAAAATCCTGGCTTAGGTTTTCTGTATGTTGAAAACCCTAGAGTGGATAAAATTTGCTTACAATTGGTATCAGAGCCTTAGTTGAAAATTGTATGATTCTCCATGAAAGGTGTTTCTCCAATTTTATGAACCCTAATTTTAGAATTCAAAAAAATTATGGATTCAATTATAGTATTTTGCTTCCGCCGCCTTGTGCCAATTGATTGTATATGGCCGAAACTGTTTTTTCAATGGCAGAAAGTTTTTGTTCTCGTAATTATGCATGGCTATACCCAATATATGTATTGAAATTAAACAATTCATTGAAGCATTACGGGCCTGTATGTGTGGTATAATGTCATATATAATATTGAAGGAAATTGATATTATGAATGCGTTAACAGTAACATCGATGGCTTTTATGTGGGATATTGACATGCGGTTCTATTAAAAGTTTTGACTAGTGAGAGTAATTTTCACTGTATACGGATCATTGCAAAATTTGCCTTCTGAAAGTCATAGCTTCCGCATTATTTAGACAAATTTTGCAGAAAAGATAATTGCTTGTAAGGTATAAATTATGAAATTAAATATATGAAGGATTTGTATCATCAAAGTGATCAAATGTGTTTATTTAATTTCATAATGTATGGTTGCAATTTACAGCCCATGATTTTGATGCTATGAAAGGATTTAATGGGTTTATGATGTTTTATTATTATAAGAAATATTTGTGTCACCCAAAGGTGGACCATTACTTATAATGTATGACATTAAAGAAAGAATTGACATACTTGAAAAATGTGTTTATATATCTAAAGATTTATAAACATGTTAATTATTTGTCTATTAAAGTAGTTTTTAATAGCATCATTATTGTTTGAAGTTATGAATTTAAGTTACATCCAAAGATGGGCTTAAATGCATAGGTAAAGTTATTTGTTTGAATCCATTTAAGTTACTCAAAGCATTAATGTGTAAGCTTATCAATGTTTTGCAGCTATGACTTCTTTGTCTGCTGGGGTCACTGGTGTGATTAAGTTCAATGGTCTTAACTATGCTGATTGGTCGGAACAGATTCAGTTTCAACTGGGTTATATGGATTTAGACCTAGCAATAGTTACAGACGAAAAGCCTGCAGCCATTACTGAGACCAGTATAGATGATGACAAGTCTTATTATGAGGCTTGGGTAAGGTCTAATAGGCTGTGCTTGAACTTGATGAGAATGACAATGGCTGAAAATGTTAAGCCATCCATGCCCAAAACAGACAATGCAAGGGAATTTATGGCAAAAGTTAAGGAGTTCTCACAATCAGACATAACTGACAAATCCATTGTAGGAACTCTAATGAGTGAGTTGACGACCAAAAGGTTTGATTGGTCTCAACCCATTCATGATCATGTGACTAGCATGGCAAATCTGGCAGCAAAGCTGAAGTCCATGGGTATGGATGTAAGTGAGTCTTTTCTCGTGCAGTTTATTATTAACTCACTTCCTTCTGAGTTTGGCCAGTTCCAGGTGAACTACAACACCATTAAGAAAAAATGGAACTTTCAAGAAATTAAGGCCATGTTGATTCAGGAGGAAGGGAGATTAAAGAAAGAGAAAGACCACTCCATTCATCTCACGACTCATGATGGAGCTAGTAGCAGTAAGGCTAAACCAGGTAGAAAGGAACAGAAGAAGGACAAAGCCTTAAAGGTTAAAGAGGGCCGAATCCATAAGGAGCATGTGTGCTACTTCTGTAAGAAGGCTGGACACTTCAAGAAAGATTGTCCGAAAAGAAAGGCTTGGTTCAAAAAGAAAGGTACATTTTATGTTTCAATTAGTTTCGAATCAAACCTTATTGAAGTACCTAATAATACCTGGTGGTTGGATTCTGGTGCAACTACTCATGTGTCACATATTATGCAGGGATTCCTTTCGATCCAGCCCATAAGAGGAACTGAAAAGTTTCTGTACATGGGAAACAGGATGAAAGCACGAATTGAAGGAATTGGGACTTACAGATTGATCTTGGACACTGGTCATCAGTTAGATCTAGAAAAGTGTCTATATGTTCCTGGATGTGCTAGAAATCTTGTTTCAGTAGGAAAGTTGGATCGCTTAGGTTTTGATTTTAAGATTGGACATGGTGGTTTTTCTTTGTATAAACTTGCGTACTATTATGGTTCTGGTACTTTGTTGGATGGTTTATACCGTTTCAATCTTGATGTTAATTTTGTTGAATCCCTGTTTAATGTTGAGCACAATAGTAGTGTTAAATGTACTGCACGTAATGAATGCTCTGCTTTCTTGTGGCATAAAAGATTAGGTCACATATCCAAAGAAAGGATGATGAGGTTAATGAAAAGTGAAATATTGCCTCAATTGGATTTTGCTGACTTGGATATATGTGTGGATTGCATTAAAGGCAAGCAAACCAAACATATATCAAAGAACCCGGCTACAAGAAGTAGTCAACTCCTTGAGTTGATACAAGGAGTTGACACACACTGATATCTGTGGTCCTTTTGATGTTCCATCTTGGGGTGGAGAAAAGTATTTCATTCTCTTTATTGATGACTTCTCACATTATTGTTATATGTATCTGCTGCATGAAAAGTCTCAATCAGTTAATGTCCTTGAGATCAATATCAATATCAATATATATTAGAAAAGAAGAACTTCCATAGTGACGTGTCAGCACCAGATTAATTCTCATAAAAATTATTCCACGTGTCAATTTGTTAGAGGATATTATTTTCAATTGATATATGTTTTAATTTTATATATTCTAACCTAATTAATTGATATTATTTTAGAAGATATAATTTTCAATTGATATATGTTTTAATTTTATATATTCTAAAATAATTGATTGATATTATTTTAAAAGATAAGATTTGGTCTTTTAATTTATTTTAAATTTATTTTTAGAATATATTGATTAATTTTTATTGAATTTTTGAATTTTTCATTAATTCGGGATTTTATGAGTTTTTATTGTGATTTGCTAGATTTTGTTAGTTTTTATGTATCTTTATTTAATACCATTTTTAGTATTAGATTTGATTGGGATTTAGGTTGTTTATTTCTTAATTTTATTTTAATTTATCTTATTATTTATTGGCTTAATTACAACTTTGGTCCCCGACATTTACCAATGCCACGATTTTGGTCCCCCACCTAATTTAATTACATGGATGGTCCCCGACGTTGTAGGCCGTGTGCAACGTTAGTCCTACCGTTTATTTCTTAATGGAGGAGGCTTACGTGAACGTCTAGTTGGAGAGAAAAAAGAGATCTGAGGAGGGGAAGCACGTGAGTATCACGTGAACTCACTTGAACTTTATATGAACCCATTATACCTAAATCTGAAACCCTAGGGATCTAAATCGCGTTACCATATTCGTTCCAGGGAGGTCAGGGGTTTAGGTATAATGGGTTCAGATAAGGGTCACGTGATACTCACGTGCTTCCCTCTCTCCTCATACCTCATTTCTCTCTTCAACTGGACGTCCACGTAAGCCTCTTCCATTAAAAAATAAACGGTAGGACTAACGTTGCACACGACCTACAACGTTAGGGACCATCCACGTAATTAAATTAGGTGGGGGACCAAAATCGTGATATTGGTAAACGTCGAGGACCAAAGTTGCAATTAAGCCTTATTTATTTTATTTTAAATCCAGGAAATACTTTATTTTATTTTAGATTTACTTTTAGAGTATATTAATTAAATTTTCTTAAATTTTTGAATTTTTAATTAATTCAGGATTTTATGAGTTTTTATTGTGATTTGCTAGACTTGGTAGTTTTTATCTATCTTTATTTAGTACCTTTTTAAATTTTAGATTTGATTAGGATTTAGGTTATTTATTTCTTAATTTTATCTTATTATTTATTTAATTTATTTAATTTTACTTCCAGGAAATATTTTATTTTATTTTACATTTATTTATAGAGTATAATAATTAATTTTTATTGAATTTTCGGATTTTTAATTAATGCAGCATTTTATGAGTTTTTATTGTGATTTGCTAGATTTTGATAGTTTTTATCTATTCTTATTTATTGTTTATTTTTAATTTTAATTTCATGAAATATTTTATTTTATTTTTGAGTTACTTTTAGAGTATAAATGAATTTTTATGGTATTTTTATTGAACTTTCATATTTTTATTTAATTCGGGATTTTATGAGTTTTTTTATTGTGATTTGCTAGATTTTGGTAGTTTTTATCTATCTTTATTTAGTACCTTTTTAAAGTTTAGATTTGATTAGGATTTAAGTTGTTTATTTCTTGATTTTATCTTAATTTATCTTATTATTTATTTAATGCTAATTCTAAGAAAAGGGAGTTGATTTGGTGCTGAGGGTCCACAAAGCTACCATGGACACGCAGAGATTTGATAGCTGCTATTTCTACCTCTGCCACATGTCGCGATCAGGACAGAGGTATGTCGTAAGATGATGTTACGTGAAGAAGAGTTTATCATGTTGTGATTGATGGTTTGTGCCATTTCAGTTTATCCTTTGTTCGTAATTCAATCCTAGATTCTTAAATTTCACATATTTTGTGTGTTTTGATCCAAAAGTTTACAAATTTTTGCATAGACCCTTTGACGAATCATTGTTGAAGACGTAATGTTTTGATTCTGATGTAATGTTTTTTCTATTGTTCTTCTTCCGCTTTTGTATTTTTTTAAACCAGATTTTAGTATAGTTTGTAGAAATTCATGCGTGTGAAACCATTCTAAACCAGATTTTGGTATAATTTATAGAAATTTACGAAACTTAGGATAGCCTGAATTTATATTCATTTCTCAAATTTTACCCGTTTTTATTCTTCATGTTTGAGCTGTGTGTATAAGCATACTATTTGCACTGTATGTGAATGATGCACAACTTACTATTTTTTTTTAATGATGCACATGTCAGTCAAATTGATGAAAGCATATGAAGAGCTCACATTTAATCTTCATGAGTATGTTTAGCCCATTCTTAAGGTTGGTTCATGTTTTCCTCAAACTCATTAGTTTTGCATATACTCATGTTTTAGTATGCCAATTGGGTGACTTATCTTACTTTACTCTATATATTTCCTTAAGTTCAATTTAAATTGATTGTTAGTATAAGTTTATTGGTGAAGTAACCACAATTTTTTTGGGTGGGAGAATTATTTTGTTTTTTTCTCACATATATAGATAATTTGTTGGGGTGCCCACATATGAGGCAACACACCATTTTTTGTTTCTCTTAACTGAAATGTGCCTTTGATTTTTTGTTTCACAAGGGTTCCCCCCAAGATTCACAAATACACTAAATACAATTCTTTCACTACAGTCCTTTCAAATTGGTGAAGGAGGGTATTTTATTCTTCAAGACTTCATTTTGGGTTTCTGTTTCAATCTTCTTCATGAATTGATTTTGTTCTTCAACTAATTGTAAGATGTCATATGCTTCAAGGATTCCTGCTTTTCTCTTCTTAATCAAAAGCAAAATGATTGAGGAAAAGAAAATCTTCTAGGGTGCAGAATATTCACTAATTGGAAAAAAAAAAACAACACGTGTCATTCTCAGATTAATTCTCATAAAAAAAAATACATTTTAAAATTTTAGATTTGATTAGGATTTATATTGTATATTTCTTGATTTTATCTTAATTTATTTTTGATTTATTTTTAGAGTAAAAAAAATAAATTTTTAAATTTTAGATTTGATTAGGATTTAGGTGGTTTATTTCTTGATTTTATCTTAATTTATTTATTATTTATTTTTAAAGTATTAATTAATATATCCCAAACTTATTTTTAAAAATAGTGAGTTTGAAAGCTATAGCTTAAGTTAATTTTTTAATATATTTCCAAATAATAATAATAATAATAATAATAATAATAATAATAATAATAATAATAATAACATATGTGTGCGGATATGGGCCGGTTGGGTACTATAGTGCCCATACCCGCACCCATACCCACTATTTTTTGCGGGTAATTATCTATACTCAACCTCATACCCATTTAGCGGTTTTTTACCAAATCCATAGTGGGTATTTTTTGCCGGTACCTTATGATTTTGAGACCCATTGTCATCTATAGATTTAGATTTTGGCAAAGATGGATAGCTTCCTGTAATGACATTGAATTGTCTAAAGGTGGGGAGCTTCGAGTTGCTACCCACGTGAGTATGGAGACGAGTACATGTAATTTTTAAAAACGCGGGTATGGAGATGGTATTATAGTACCTACCCATTGTCATCCCTACTTAGTTGGAATAAACACAATAATGTTATACTTTATGATATATCTTACACAATCCTGATTTGTGCTACTATCACATTAATTTTTTTTAAGATTAATATGTTGATAATTCCTTATATCTATGATTTGTGTTATCGTCTTCATATTTACGAAGAATGTGAAACGAGTTCCTCTTGGTCTCAATCGGGCTTAGAAGAGAAGTCTTTATCTCCACTTTACTCATCAATTCTGACTTTTCTATTTCATTCGTTGTTTAATATATTTTTAATAATCAAAGTATTAATTAATGTATTAAATACAATAGACATATTTCCCGTGCAACGCGCGGGTAAAAAACACTAGTATTCATTAATGAGGTGGAAAGACAGCTAGATAGAAAAGTGAAAGTTGTGAGGTCTGATAGAGGAGGTGAATTTTATGGTAAATTCAATGAAAGTGGACAATGTCCAGGTCCTTTTGCAAAGCTTCTTGAAAGTCGGGGCATATGTGCACAATATACATTGCCCGGTACACCACAACAAAATGGTGTAGCAGAAAGGCGGAATCGTACTCTTATGGATATGGTTAGAAGTATGTTAAGTAATAGTAATGTACCTTTTTCATTATGGATGCATGCATTAAAGACAACCACATATCTGCTTAATAGGGTTCCTAGTAAAGCGGTTCCTAAGACTCCTTATGAACTGTGGACAGGAAGGAAACCTAGTTTAAGGCATTTGCATGTTTGGGGTTGTCAAGCAGAAGTAAGGTTATACAATCCCCATGAAAAGAAGCTTGATGAAAGAACCATTAGCGGTTACTTCATTGGCTATCCTGAAAAGTCAAAAGGGTACATATTCTATTGTCCTAACCATAATACGAGAATTGTAGAGTCTGGTAATGCTCGGTTCATTGAGAATGGTCAGTTCAGTGGGAGTGATGAATCACGAAAGGTGGATATTCGAGAAACTCAAGATAATTCAATTGATGTTTCTCCTCATATTGTTGTTCCTCTTGTATCACAGTCACATAACACAAGGAAACAACAAATTAATGTTCCTAATCCACAAAATGAACATGAAAGTAATGAGCCAGCTGACAATGCACAAGTCACAAATGAACAAGTGGAAGAAGAGGCACAAGAAATAGCATTAAGAAGGTCTGAAAGACCTAAGAGATCAGCTATTTCAAATGACTATGTGATTTATTCACTTGAGAATGCATGTGACTTGAGCATTGATGAGGATCCAGTCTCGTTCAAACAAGCCATGGAATGTAGCGATTCTGAAAAGTGGTTCAATGCTATGAAAGAAGAGTTGAAATCTATGGATGAAAATAAAGTATGGGAACTAGTCGAGTTGCCTCAAGGTTCAAAACAAGTCGGATGCAAGTGGGTCTTTAAGACTAAACGTGACTCGAAAGGCAACATTGAAAGATATAAGGCTAGACTTGTCGCCAAGGGTTATACTCAAAAGGATGGCATTGACTACAAAGAAACCTTCTCTCCAGTTTCTAAGAAGGACTCTTTGAGAATTCTCATGGCTTTGGTGGCTCATTATGACCTAGAGCTTCACCAAATGGACGTAAAGACCGCTTTTCTGAATGGTGACTTAGAAGAAGAAGTTTATATGGACCAACCAGAGGGTTTCTTGACCACAGGAAAGGATAATTTGGTGTGTAAGTTAAAGAAATCAATATATGGACTAAAACAAGCTTCCCGACAATGGTATCTCAAGTTCAATGATACCATTACGTCATTTGGTTTTGTAGAGAACACCGTTGGTCGTGTATCTATATGAAGGTCAGTGGGAGCAAGTTTATTATTTTGGTTCTGTATGTTGATGATATCCTACTTGCTGCTAATGATATCAGTTTGTTACATGATGTAAATAAATTTCTCTCTAACAACTTTGAAATGAAAGATATGGGTGAGGCATCCTATGTTATAAGAATAGAAATATTCCGTAATAGATCAGAAGGGTTGTTAGGATTGTCTCAGAAAGGTTATATCAATAAAGTGTTAGAGAGATTTAGAATGAAAAGTTGCTCCGCAGGAATAGTTCCAATTCAGAAAGGGGACAAGTTTAGTAATATGCAATGTCCTAAGAATGATTTGGAACGAAAGGAAATGGAGTCTATTCCCTATGCATCAGTGGTTGGGAGTTTAATGTATGCTCAAACATGCACTCGGCCAGATATCAGCTTTGCTGTTGGAATGTTAGGCCGATATCAAAGTAATCCCGGAATGGACCACTGGAAAGCTGCAAAGAAAGTCCTTAGGTACTTACAAGGCACCAAGGATCACATGCTTACATACAGGAGGCTAGATCACATTGAAGTGGTTGGCTACTCGGATTCAGACTATGCTGGATGTGTAGATTCAAGGAAATCTACATTTGGTTATGTATTTTTGCTCTCTGGTGGAGCAATATCATGGAAGAGTGCAAAACAATCAGTTATTGCTACTTCAACTATGGAGGCTGAATTTGTGGCTTGCTTTGAGGCCAGTATTCATGCATTATGGTTGCGGAATTTTATCTTAGGGCTTGGTATTGTCGACAGTATAGAAAGGCCGCTAAGAATTTATTGCGATAATTCTGCAGCTGTCTTCTTCTCTAAGAATGATAAGTACTCTAAGGGTGCAAAGCACATGGATTTAAAGTACTTAGCTGTCAAAGAAGAAGTGCAGAAACATAGAGTGTCTATTGAGCATATTGGTACTGATATGATGATAGCGGATCCGCTAACTAAGGGATTGCCGCCCAAAACATTTTCTGGCCATGTTGTAGAGATGGGCATTATAGACAAGTCCTTGTTAGCATAATATTATAGAATGCATATGTACATATGATGGGTTTGCTTATATGGACATGACACTTATGAATTCAATTAAATATGTGTTTCTGTTTGTTTTACTTGTTATTCATAGTACGGTGTATACGTGTATGGCTTAGATGAGATAACAAGTTGTGTTTTGTTTGAAAACATTAAAGTTGAACATTGCAGGAAGTGTTCATTAAAGTTGTTTTGATTTGAGTTGGTTCTGTGATACATGGAAGGGATCATGTTGCATGATGACTTGTGACCGCCATGATCCGATCATCTCATTTCAATTAAAGATGATGATGACCTGATAAATTTCAGCGTAAAGTACGCATTTATGGTTTGTTGAATCTTCAAGTCGTCACATGGGCCAAGTGGGAGATTGTTAAATTATTTTAATAATTAATGTGGCCCATGTAACTTATAGAACTAACTTTATGAAAAGATCCTCAATGTGATGGTCATTAGGATATTAAAGCAATTAAAGTTAGTTGGGGGTTTCAAAATTCAATTTTGAATTCCCTCTCCTCTTCCTTCAGAAAATTAAAAGATAGTGGGTGGTTACAATAACCAACCTACAATAAAGGGTTTACTGAGCAGTTTTCAAAGTAACGTATTCTGCTTCTCTTCTCATCCATCAGAGAAGGACTGAAAGTGGAAGGCAAAGAGGAGAGAAAAATATTCAGAGAGCATAAGGATTTCTTCATGGATTCTGGCATGAATCCAGGTTAGTTATCTCCTCCCTTTAAAGTTAGTGAGAATCATATAAATTAAAAATCCTGGCTTAGGTTTTCTGTATGTTGAAAACCCTAGAGTGGATAAAATTTGCTTACAGATTGAAGATGAAAGTTAAGTGTTTTTTTATTAGTGAAACAAATTTGAGTCTTTTTTTTTAGTTTCAATTTTTTTATTTTAATTAGAAACTAAATATGTGAAAATTAAAATTTAATTAAAAATGATGTGGATAAGGCCACGTCAGCTCTGACCTGTCACTGGGCAATCTCGCCAGAGCTCCGCCCTCCGGCGAGGACTAATACCAAAATGCGTGCAAGTTCAGAGAGATATCGCTTAATATTTTCCAAGTATGGGATAAATTCAAAACTCGCTACTAAGACAAGGACTAATTTGTCATTTAACCCTTTCTGAATCTATGGTTTACTTAATTTCGTCGTTTTAGAAATAAGAAGATAACGAAGAAAGAAGAATTACCAAAGGTAAGGGAAACTCTCCTAGTTTCTAGTTAATATGCTTACGTGTTGAAGAATCGATAATTGTTAATGATTTTGAACTGTTGAGGTTTAGGTCATTTATTGAATTGGTGAGATGTATGCCGATTTGTTGGACTGCCGAGGCTGATGCCGTTTACTGATTTCTGTTTTATCGCTTTGTAGTGGATAGGACAAAGTTATGTTTATCGCACTGTAGTGGATAGGACAGGTTTATGTTTTTTTGCACTGTAGTGGATATGAGAGATTTATGTTTTATCACATTGTAGTGGATAAGACAAGTTTTGATTCACTGCATTTTGGATATGTATACCTGTCGAGTTATATTGGTTTATTGAACTGTTAGTGGATAAGTCTAGTCCTGATTATTTGAAATGTTATATATATGCATGACTGTTGAGTATGGTGAGGTATTGACAGTATACCGATTGTGAACACGGAGTGTTATGCGAGTCAGCGAGAAGGATCCGACGGGAGGTCTGAGCTACTGCTGACTTTGAGGATCGAGGCTTTCTCGGGAAGAGTACTCGAGGAGATAAGGGAGATCTTTTGAATTATTAGATTTTGAAATAAATGAATACATAAGACTTCAGTTTTGAGAATAAATTCCATAATAAATTAACTCAATATAGAACTCTTTGTATGATAAAGAGAACACACCTCTTGAAGTCTCGGTACAACTTTCACTATCATGAGGCCCTCCACAAGTCACACACTCCACTTTTGCTACTCGAACACCGACCACCTTGGTCGCCTTCATTTGGCTCTGAATTTCAGCCATTTGCTGGGAGAGTTGCTTATTGGTGGAAATGAGTTGATCATAGGCTTCAACTTCAAGCACTCATCTTCGGGCTTGGCATTCATTATTGGAGTTCATGGCTCTCACAGCCATCTTTTCAATCAATCCATACCCAAATTGTGGAAGAAGGGCATCGAACTCTCCATTTGAAGCCGCATCCAAACCAAACCTCGGAGAATATTGGAGACCGTCATAAAAATTTGCCACTTGCTCAGCTTGGATGAGGTTGTGTTAAGGAAACTTCCTCAAGAGCTTCTTGAAACGCTCCCAAGCTTCATAAAGATTCTCATCGGTGGATTGAGCAAATGTCATGATATCATTCTTAAGATTTCTCAAGAGGGCTCTTGGAACAAATCTTGTGGTGAAATTCTCCGCTAGATCTCCCAAGTGTAATGCTACCTAGGGGCTGTGAATTCAACCACTCTTCAGCAGTGTCCCCCAATGAGAATGGAAACAAACTCAAGAAGGTTGTGTCCGCTGAGACATTTTAAACTCTATAGGTGTTGCAATTGCGGATGAACCGCTCCATGTGTGCATGAGGATCTTCAAGAGCTACTCCACCATACTGATTTTGGCTCACCAAGTTGATGAATGCCGGCCTCAGCTCAAAGTTTCCCATGCCATCGGGGAAAACTATACTGCCAGGATAGCCGTAGCTCATGGCAGCCGAGGTGAGGTCCCTAAGAGAACGATTGGCATTCTCCGCTTCATGCTCTTGAAGTCTTTGAGAAATAGCCTCTTGTACTCTTTCTTCAATATGTGCTTGCAATTCCTCCTCCGCCATTTGGACAGCCATGGCGGCAATCTCAGCAGCTCTTTGCTGAGCTCGACGACAATGGAGAGTACGTTCAGGCTCCAGATCAAACACTTATGAAACTGTATCAAGCCTACATTGCATAAATTGAAATCACAAAAAGAAATGAAAATGTTAGTAAAACCTATTCAATGCAATGCTTAGCAAAACAAAAAAAAAAACACTACAAACTCTTAACTTAAACCAAAAACCACAAACAATCCTCGGCAACGGCGCCAAAAACTTTTTGGTCAATCTGCAAGTGTACAGATACCTCCGGGTTTTAAAATATCAAACCACAAGGATTGTGAGTGAGAATTGTGGATTTAAGCCTAAAGCTTGTAAGTTTCGAAAGCAATAAAATTCTGAAATTGAGTGTGGGTGTTGGTGACAATGAAATTGCAAAAGAGCAATAGTTAAAATGTTGAAAATAACAATTGATGAAAATGCCTTGGGTTATCGATCATCCAATCCACTCAAGTATACCTATCATATGCATGTGAAACCTTGATTCATTCCTTGTTGCTTTAGCCTATATACTTACTTATTGATTCCTCTCATAAACAATTCTCTCAGACTAAAAGTTAAGCCCAATTTCTTGTGTACTTAATCATTCATTTGAGTTTTATAACATACAAATTCATGCCAACAAAACTCAACCCTTCCTCTATTCCTAGTGGCAAGCATAGAAGGATCTATTTCAATTCATGTCCCTAAACTACAACAAACTTCCGTTATGATTATAGTCTAGCCTATAGCAAGCGTGCACTCAAGCTAAGCATGCAAATTAGAATTGAAATACAAGGTAGAGTCAAGAACTCATGCATAGATATAGGAATTAACAACTAGAGTTTCATAGAATCACTTGAACCCAAAGCAAAAAAAAAACTAGCCACTAATGGCTAGTGAATCCATACAATAAAATGTAAAGAACCTAAGAAAGATAACAAGGTGGAAGTCTCTCACAAGCCCCAAGGTTCTCCTCAGCTTCTAAACTTGATCCAAAATGTGTAAAATGACTAAGTGTCTCAATGAAAATGACCAAAGCCTTATTTATAGGCAAAAAATACGAGTCTGGGGCACTCAAGCATGAACAAAGCATGCTTGAGGGCCAATTAAAATTCACAAAACAGTAACTTTTCCAACTAATTGGCGCTCAGGCGCCAATAAAGCATGTCGGAGCGCCAATTCCAACTTCTGAAACAGTAGCTTTGGCTCCCATTGGCGCTCAGACGCCCAACACTCGCTGGAAAGCCTCTTGATCTTCTTCTTAACTCCTCTTTAAGCCTCCCTTCAATTCTCCAAGCCTCTTGACCTTCTTTCTTCAGCAGTTTCAAACCTGATTACTTGGGAACAAAGCTTGGGAAAATATCAAGGAACTCAAGAGTTTATTAGCATAATGGACCCTCAAATCAAGTGGAAAAGAAATGCAAGTCCTAAACTAACTTCAAATGTAAGAAAGGTCCCTAAAAAACTACAAAATTACCAAAACAAAGTAAAAACATAAAGAAAGATAAAAAATGCATGAGAATGCATGAAACCATGGTTATCAAAACCGGACCGGACCGGCCGGTTCGACCTGTCAAACCGGGAACCGGCCTCCTGTCCGGTCAGAAACACAGCAATAACTGGGGATGTTAAAAACCGGCGGTGAACCGGTAAACCGGTGCAAAACCGGTGGTTCAACGGTTTTAACCGGTTCAGTAAAGGATAGCCAACGACGTCGTTATTCAGATTTGAGCTTTTCGTGAATGGCGAGATCGACGAAGCTAATAGAGAAAACTGAAATCACTCTCCTTGTTCAAGCAGGGTGCTTCCTCAATGTTGCAGGGGGTGCTAAATCTAAGAAACTGTTGAAAGAAATCGCACTGGTATTTTGGTTGAGACAGAGGAAGTCAAGGAGATAGAGAAGAAGAGAGAAAGAGGGATAGAGTTGGTGCCATTGAGGTGTGTTGTTTCAATTTGTGCAAATCACTGACGGCCCAAAGAGATAAGATGCTAGGGTTTGAGGAAGTTAATTTTCTTCTTAAAGCCTAAAATTTAATGCCCTTCAATTTTGTTTTTTTTTTCAATCAATGTAAAAGGCTGGTTGTGCGTTGGAAATTTGGAATCACAAATGCTTGGTGTTGATAACGTGTTTTGGACTTTTGGTATTGCAAGAGAGTGGACTTGAATTTCATAATGAAAATTGAATAATCATTAATGGGCCTTTGAATTAAATGAGATTTGTTTTTAAAAAGAAAGAGAAAGATGAGATTTGATGCATGAATTTAGGAAAACGGTTTTAAAATCAAATTCTCTTTTATGCTCCAGTGGAAAATCAAACTCTCTTGGTCAACTTTAAAATAAAATTTAAAAAAATACTATTGTTTAATATATAGCGGTAATACCGGTTGGACCACGGATCAACTACGGTTGAACCAATGAACCTTGAACCGGTGCCCTCACCGGTTTGGTCACCGGTCTGGTTCTAATAACCTTGCATGAAACACTAGATGAGACTCAACAAAAATACTCAAAACAAACAAAGAAATTAATGACCCTAAAAACACTACTAAAATAGGTTCATCACCAACCTTGCCAAGCATGACCAACCTTGCCTCGTGAGACCTAGGTCATTTCAAGTGAAACTTGAACATGACCAACCTTGCCCCATGAGACCTAGGCCATTTCTTGTGAAACTTGAGCATGACCAAACTTGCCTCGTGAGACTTGGGCCATTTCTAGTGAAACTTGAGCATGACCACCCTTGCCAAGCATGGTCAACCTGCCACGTGTTGGCCTGGGCCATTTCAAATGAAACTTGAGTCTGGCCACCCTTGCCAAGCATGGCCAACCTTGCAACGTGTTGGCCTGGGCTATTTCAAGTGAAACTTGAGCATGACCAACCTTGCCTTCTGATAACTGGGCCATTTCTAGTGAAACTTGAGCATTGCTACCCTTACCAAGCATGGCCAACCTTGTCTCGTGAGACTAGGGCCATTTCTAGTGGAACTTGAGCATGGCCACCCTTGCCAAACATGGCCAACCTTGCCACGTGTTGGCCATTTAAGGTGAAACTTGAGCATGGCCACCCTTGCCAAGCATGGCCAACTTTGCCTCGTGAGACCTGGGCCATTTCGAGTGAAACTAGAGCATGGAAAATCTTGCTTCGTGAGACCTGGGCCATTTCTAGTGAAACTTGAGCCTGACCACCCTTGCCAAGCATATTTCCAACCTTGCCTCGTGTTCGCCCGGGCCATTTCAAGTGAAACTTGAGCCTGGCCACCCTTGCCAAACAGGGGCGAACAGAGTGTGATCAGAACGACTTATATTAGTGTCCGACAAGATACAGTGGCATCAAATGGCGAGGTATTGGAACTGCACCCCGGTAATTTCCGCATACATGGCGTCTCCAATGTAGAGCACCACTGCTCTCCATCGGAATCGACATGCCAACCTCTAGACTGAACTCAACACGCGCGTTCCTAGTGGTGAACGTGTTTCAGAGAATCGCACAGAGCAGAAGCATTGGATCTTATTTGAGATCTCGTTGGAGAAGGAAATAGGAAAGGGAACGAGGACGAGATGGAAATTCTATCGTGCGATGGCTGCAAAATAAGTTACTTTTAAGTAAAAAGTTCCGCTCACTAACTTATTTTAAAAAAGATCATTTCTTTATTTTACACTATAAAAAATAAGCTTCTTAAATTTTAGAGATTTTTTAAAATTATGTTTGGCCCAACTTTCACTTCAAAGCAACTTAAAAGTAAAAAAAAGCTGGGTCAAACACTACCATAGTTTCGAACTCTTGTTTCATTTCTAAGCTGGAACCAAAGAATGTCAAAGAGGCCCTGACTGATGAATACTTGATACAATCTATGCCAGAAGAATTAGGGAAGTTCAAAAGGAATGAAGTTTGGGAACTTGCACCTAGACCTGATGATGTGAATGTTATTAGAACTAAATGGATCTTCAAGAACAAGTCCGATGAAAGTGGAATTGTGACTAAAAACAAGGCTTGCTTCGTGGCTCAAGGATACACTCAAATAGAAAAAGTAGATTTTGGTGAAACTTTTGCTCATGTTCCTCGTCTTGAATCCATCAGATTGTTACTGGGAGTAGCTTGCTTGCTCAAATTCAGATTGTATCAGATGGATGTGAAGAGTGCATTTTTGAATTGATAATTGAATGAAGAAGTATATGTAGAACAACCAAAAGGTTTCATAGATCCTAGTTCTCTTGATCATGTCTTCATGCTGAAAAAGGCACTGTATGGGCTGATATAAGCACCTAGAGTTTGGTATGAGAGGTTGACTCAATTTTTAGACAACAATGGTTATATCAAAGTAGGAATAGATAAGACTCTTTTTGTCAAGAAAAGAGGAGGAGAACTCATGATTGCACAGATTTATGTTGTCGACATTGTGTTTGGAGGAATGTCGAACCAGATGGTGAACATTTTGTTGAAAAAATGAAGTCAGAGTTTGAGATGAGTCTAGTAGGAGAACTGACTTATTTTTTGGGGTTGCAAGTGAAACAAATGGAAAATACAATGTTCATTTCTTAAAGGAAATAAGTCATAAGCATTTTCAAGAAATTTGGATTGGAAAATGCAAGGGTTAAATGGTCACTTTGGTCCTCAAAAGTGTCCACCGACTTCACATTCGTCCCTGAATGAATTTTATTCATCTCGCGGTCCCCCAAAGTGGCAAACGTCCGTCACTTTAGTCCTTGACGTTAAAAAACACTTAACAGACGTTAACAAATTCATTTTTTTAAAACTGAAAAATCATTTAATTGAATTAGAATAACAATTGAACTAAAATCTAATTAATTAAAACAAAAAAATTATGGATGTGAATCACCGGTCTTCATCTCCTTCTTCTCATCTTCTTCTTCACCATCTTCACAAATCCTTCTATCACAATCAAACCCCACCACAACCCAATCCCCCACCACAAACCTCATCCCCCGCCCCCATCGAAACGCAGTTCTCTCTACCCTGATGAGATTTTCAAACCCACAGATCTGAATCCAGATTTCCAAACCCAGATAAAAGCTTCAATCTTTCCCTCTTTTGGTTTGAAGCTTCAATCCAGATTTCCAATCCCAATCAGATCTGCCACTGTGCACACAAACCTAGGTCAGAGTGGGTGAAGAGGATGATGGCTCGGTCTGGGGTGAAGGGGGTGGAGGGCGGTTTCTGTGGGTGGAGATGGAGCTAGGTTCGGTCTGGGTTTTTGGATGTGGCTAGGGTTGCAATGGAGGTGGGTTTCTATGATGGGTTACGGTGGAGGTGGGTTCGATCTGAGAACTGCTCTGATAGTGCTCAGGGTTGCAAGAGAAGAAGAACAGGCATGTCTTGTGTTCTATTTTCAGTCACGCAGCATGTTGTGGAATAAACTGATAAATTGCATTAGAACTCCTTGTAGATTATATATTCCTCCTTCCATATTTTTGGGTGTGGATTTCAATTGTGTGGTCAATCTGAATCCTGTGTAATGGCTGTGTATTCAAAGGTGATGCTGTATATGTAGATAAGTTGTTGGACCTGATTCAATTGTGTGGTCAATTAGCACCCCATTGTATAAATAGGGAGAAGATTGGGTTGTGATGGAGTTTGATGGTGATGGAAGAATTAAAGAAGAAGATGAAGAAAAAAGGAGTAAGCTAAAGAAGATGAGAAGGAGATTAGGATTTTGTGTTTTAAATTTTTAATTAATCATTTTTTAAGTTAATTTGTTTTTTTTAAATTTAAATTAATGATTTCCATGTGGGTAAAAAAATATAAAAAATAAATTTGTTAATGTCTGTTAAGTGTTTTTTAACGTCAAGGACTAAAGTGATGTACGTTTGTCACTTTGGGGGACTACGAGATGAATAAATTTCATTCAGGGACGAATGTGAAGTCGGTGGATACTTTTGAGGACCAAAGTGACCATTTACCCAAAATGCAAGTCATAAGAGGACTCCAGCCGCAACACATATCAAACTAACCAAAGATGAGGAGTGAGTGAGTGTGGATCAAAGTCTATACAAAAGTATGATTGGAAGTCTTTTGTACATCACTGCAAGTAGGCCAGATATCACATTTGTTGTTGGTGTTTGTGCTAGATATCAAGCTGAACCTAAGGCCAGTCATCTCGTTCAGGTAAAGAGAATTACCAAGTACATTAATGGAACAAGTGACTATGAAATTTTGTACTCTCATGATCCAAATTCCATGTGGATTAGTTATTGTGATGCTGATTGGGCTGGAAGTGCTGATGATAGGAAGAGCACATCTGAAGGTTGTTTCTTTCTTGGGAACAATTTAATTTCATGGTTTAGCGATAAACAAAATTGTGTATCAATATCCACATCAGAGGCAGAATATATAGCTGCTGGAAGTAGTTGTACTCAGTTGATTTAGATGAAGCAAATGTTGATGGAGTACAATGTCCCACAGGATGTCTTGACATTATACTGTGACAACCTGAGTGCTATAAATATTTCTAAAAATCCTGTTCAGCATAGCAGGACAAAACACATTAATATTAGACATCATTTTATCATAGAACGTGTTGAAGATGGAATTGTACAGTTAGAACATGTGGGAAATGAGAAGCAACTAGCAGATATTTTCACAAAAGCCCTTGATGTCGTGCAATTTGAGAAATAATGGATTTGTTAGGGATATGCTTATTTGAGGAATTATAGCAATTAGTGGAAGTCTTGAGTGCCAACGGCTATATTTTGATGGTCTTAACTTGTGTGGCACGCGTGATCAGAGGATTCATAATTACTATCTTGATAACTTCCCCTATAACTACATCACACGATTTCTCATTCCAACTCCTCACAACCGCTTGTCTTTGCTCAACCGTGCATCTTGATCAATCCACTATGCATCTCACATTCTCATTTCACTCCAAAATGTCTAAAGAATCGAGCAGGGTGAACACCTCTAAGCCCAAGCCTGTGAAGAATGCTTATGGTGTGAAGTTTTTGGGGCTAACTACAAAAACCCCCCCAAATATGCTAGGGTTACTCGATCGAGTGTCCCAGTTGTCTGAAGAAGTACTTGAAGATGTCATCTCCCTTACACATCTTGGTCCTGTTGAAAGTTCTAAGAAGAAAAGGTCCAAGCAAACTCCAAAGAAGAAGAAGGTTGTTGCTGGTGAGGATTCTCAGACTGACTCAATCGTGACTACGGAGGTTCCTGAAACCCCAAGTAAGTTTGTTGATGATGTTATTGATACTTTCATTCATGATTTTCTTGAAACCCCTATTGTATCGGACCCCAACAAAGATGTTGAGCCCAATGTTCCAACAACTGAATGGGAATCACAGGACACCCCTTCAAGCCCAGTTCATGTTGTTATTGTTGATGATCCACTAGATCCGGAAGTACATACTCTTGAGCATGTGTCCCCCTCAAGCCCTGTTTCTGAATCATCTTCTCCACAAGGGATGGTTGATGTTGAACCTACTCCAATCTATTAGGGTTTACTTTTGTGAGTCCATCTTGTACTTTTTGTAACTTGTGGTTCAATCACTAAGGTGAGTGATTGAGAGAAAGTGAGGGGGGCTCTCATACTTAGGGGGGTACTAAGTAGAAATACACTAGGTAGCGTTTAGGCTGTAAGGCTTTGAACAAGGAGTCTTCTTGTAAGACCGGTTGTTCCTAAACTACTAATAGTGGATTTCCTTTCTTGGGTGAAAAACCCTCCACACGTAGGTGACGTTGCACCGAATTGGGTTACAATTTCTTGTGTTATTTTGTTTTATTGTTTTGTTTACTTAATAGAACGTTTTATTCTGTTTGTTGTTGTTTCATGTTCTACCCAATGTTCTGAACATGGTGTAACATGTAACACCCCGATTTCGGTGGCGTCACTTTAGTAACCAAAAGTAAACTTAATGCGGAAAAACGTGAATATATTTTTTTTTCGATTATAACTAAGACAAGACTGAAATAAATAAAACCCAAGTGCGAAAAGTAATAAAACTAATATACAATATATAAACAGCCCCCGCTGTAAGTAGCAACCTCGTCACGAGTGAACCTCCAGTGACGGGTAATAGAAGAGTAGCGCCCGTAGGCAAAAGTACAAACCAAAAGAAAAGGTTAAGTGTCCGCAACACTATCCCTCAAAATGAGAATAAGCTGGCCCATCGGCCTGAAACAAGACTTCCTAAGTCCAACCAACTCTCTGTGATTCCCGTAACGAAACCACACAAAAAGCTATAGGTGGGAAACTACCCTGTCCCGAATGAAACAAATGATGTTCAGAGCTAAGACTCTACTCCTACACTAATCCCATCTCGAGGAGCTCACACTAACACTCAATCCTACATGCTAGCGTGATCGTCGTCCGAATCTGAATCCAGAACGACTAAGTCTAGGTACATCCTCCGTCCTCCGCTCGCTATCGCGATGCGCTCCTGTTCCAGCATCCTAACTCTAGTTTCCCCCGAAGGGTGAACCGTCGTGAACTAGTCCGCCAAAGACATCTGACAAAGGGCGTTTGTTCGCCAAAGCACACACAGAAGACGCGAGGGTCAACTCCAAGGAATTATGTAAATAATAGCAAGGATAGATACAGATAATAGGATAGCCACTTAGGCTTTTAGCTAGGGATAACATCCTAGGGTTGCATATCTCATGATGAATATAAACGACGATAAATCACAGTTAACATGCCTCAAATAGAATTAACAAGTATCAAACACACTCATCACTAAGTCAGTATGCATGTTGCATGAAATGATATGCAGGTTAACCCAGTTAACCACATGCATTCCGGAAAGGGATGGACATCAAACGGATCAGCCCTAACACCAGCCACGGTGGAACAATTTCGGCCCGCGTGCCTCTTACACCACACAAAGGTAGCCAGATCAGCAGTAAACCCGTAGGTCTGCCATTTCGGTCTGCTACAAGAGACGTCTACAAACGCTCTTCCACGACATTCCGGGTCTTATGACCATTTTGGAAACCGACGAGGTCCAGAGTACGTCCTGTGTTAATACCTCATTAATGTTGCATGAATGCAAGATGATTAGTCAATCAACGTCTCCGATCTCACTCGACACGTCGCCACGTCTTCTAGCTAAATTAATGTCTCTAAAAGCTTACCCTAAGGTAAAGTCGATTCTGCGACAAAAGACACACTTCACAACAACACATAGCTGCTCCAACAGCACAACAACAAACGCTGCTCCAACAGCACAACAAACAAACGCTGCTCCAACAGCACAACAACAAACGCTGCTCCAACAGCACGACAACAAACGCTGCTCCAACAGCACAACCACGACAAACTCAACACTTGGATCCGACGACACTCCTCGTTTTTCCAAAACTATGATTTGCATCGAAAGCCTCCTTTCGAGATTTATACCATTACTTAAAGATTTAGAGGTTATTTAAGGTCTTATGAGTTTTCTTTATAAAATAGATTCCATTTTGTCTTATCGCAAGTCTTATACATTTTCAGGATCTCCCAATCCCAGCTTTCAGAGGATGTCTCGATCCACTAAACAAAATTAAGGCCCGAACCTCGTTCGTCCTATCAAACTTTCTCAAAACTCTCAAAATAAAATCGGCATGACCTGCCCGCTATTCTCACCATTCAGAATCTCAGATTCCAGTACAGAGCATATTTAAATCATCACAATCAACAACATGTCATATATCAATAAATCGCATCATAAACACTTAGCACTTAGCATATAAAGCATGCGCCACACATCCTAGATTACCCACATAGCACATAGCATGTAAGACAATCTCAAAAACATTCAGTAGATGAATCATCTACATTGTCAGCCGAAGCCTCAGAAAACATTTTCCAATCACACACAATTCCAGTGCATAAACAGTAAACAATGTCGAAACATCGACCCTAAGCATTAACTAGAGATTCAGTGAGAAGCCCTCACATGAAAGTTCTCCAGAATGATCAACTAGTGCTTCCTCGCTCTCAAAGTGTTGGTCCTCGGGGAAATCCTCAAAAGCACCTTTACAATAAAATCACAGAATACTATCAGAATCTATCGGAAACTAAGCTATCGATACTTACTAAGGTTACTCGAAGTAATCTATACCCTAAGGTACGATAAACTAGCGCGAAAGACAAGTTTTCGGAAAAGGAAATTTTCCTCCTCCCCCCTAATAGGGCTCGGCCACTTTGTGCAATTATGGGGCTCGATTTTTCTTCGATCAAACTTGGTTCCTATGCTTTCATAAGCCGTAACTAAGGGTATTCTGAACTCGGAAAAATTATCGGATCAAAAACTGTCGCAGGGGTATTTTGGTCATGATTTTTAACTTAGGATTTTTCAAAACTGAAATCCCAAAAATAAAATTTTGCAGGGACGTCACCAACGACGTTTATGACAACTAATCCTACTAGCACTAAGCTAAGGCGATAGTTTTCAGCCTAAAGGTTGAAGCTTTACACCAAAAACTCCAAAAATGGGTATTTTAGGCTCAAATTGATTCCGGCGGAATTCCGGCGACATAACGGAAAATCTAACCCGGCAGAAGTGATCTTGGGCGCATAAGGAAGAGGTTTAGAATCAGAAATGAAAGATTCAGGATAGTTTTGCAAAAACCCATAAACTATCCGCTCAGAAAACTCTACAGAAAAGCTATGGAAAAAGCGATCAGAGGTAAGGATTAGCGACTATACCTCGAAGCCTTGAAGTAGCAACTGATTGATCGACGATCAAGCAAACGATGAAGAAAAACTCTTCTTCCTTCTTCCTTGTTCTTGGCCGCGGTTTTGGGAGAGAAAATGGAGGAGAATTTGTGTTTTTCTTCCTTTCTTTGCTATATATAAAGGTTGGAAATTCGCGGGAAAATGAAAGTTTCGCGAATCTGATTTTTCCGACTTCATTCTCCATGAATTAATAGATATGTTTTGGCAAAAGAGTTCCAAAACTATAAAGAGGTCTCCTTGTATTTTTGGCAACTAAAGCATAGTCGGTATAAAACTATTTTACCCGATAAGTTGCTTTTTGCATCGAATGTCGGAATGGAAAACTTCCTTCGGAAGAAAGATTGAAATCATCAAGAGAAATGGGTGTACGCGTGTGGAATATTCATTTGAAGCTCTGAATAGAAAAAGTCTTCATTGTCGAGAAATTCTAGGGTTTTGAAATACCAGGGATTCGGTTTCGGCAAACTTCCGATGATTGGAATCGGACGTTCGTAGATCCTAGAGTTTCGCCTCGAAACGATTGTGATATATGGAAAAAGAGAAGTTCTAACATTTCTCTGAAGATTTTTGGAATTAACTCCCGTCGTGCCTAAAAGTGAAAATTAGCTATATACTAGGGTTTCTGACCTAGGTTTAAGCGTAAAACGATTGTGCTATAACTTTTATCGACTTCAATACGAACCTCAGACTTTTCCTGAACTTTCTCCTTCATACATTTATTTCATTTACTAAACTCTTGTTCAGGTTTCCCTTCGCCATGCATCAAACCTACTGGTGAATAAGAATTTATTCACTTGGTATAAACTGAAAAACTTGGGCCTTACATAACACGTCCAAGGTGAACCAGAATTTAAGTTGCGATGATGTTCTAAATTTTTATGTTATATTTTTTGTTCCCTTTTTAAATATGTGCGTCAATTTCCTTTCTTGGTGCACTTTGAATTGAGTTGGTTAAGATAAACTTCCAATTCCAACACTAGAACAAAGTGGTGGTGGCGGTGATGGAGGATGGTGATAGCTATAGAAGTGGAAGTGGTAATGCTGAGTGGTGGCGGCAGTGGATGGTGGTGGGTCATGGCAATAGGTAGTGGTGGTGGCGATGAAGATGGCGGTGGAGGAAGTGGTGGATAGTATTTTGGTGGTGGCAGTCTTGTTGGGCGGTGGTGACGTACAATAGAAGTGGTGGTTTTGGCGATGGTGACAGCCGTGGTGGTGTTGGAAGGTAATTGTGATGAAAGTGGTGGTGGTGGTTGTGGCTTTAGTGGTGGTGGTGGTGGTGGTGGTGGTGGGTGCAGTGGCAGTTGCGATAACAATGACAATAGTGGCGATGATGGCAGTGGTGTGGCAGAGGTGAAGGGTGATGGTGGCAGTGGCAGTGACGATAACGATGGAGATGACGTCAATGATGGTTGCGACAGTGGTAGAGGGTGGTGGCGGCAATTGTGGAGGATTGTGGTCGTTGCAATGCTGGAGGGTTGTGGTGGTTACGATTGATTAAATATTTTCATGTAACTTATACATCACACTCTTATCATGTCTTATTCATCATCTATAGAGTGTATTAAATAATCCATCATTTTAATGTATAAGAGATGATTGATGTATAATCTTATACAATACAATGTTGGCACCAAACAATGGATAAGTCCATAATGTATTATATAATCTTATACTATCATGTCTAAGACGACGTCTCAAACAAGCCGTAAGTTACAAGTTACAACACATTCCAAATTTTCAAAACACAGACTATAATTTATGAGTTTAACTTATGTGGGGGTATTTAAGTATTTTAATGCGTTAAAATGAGGTGAGAATTTGTGTGTTTGGAGTGCCAAATCTTACACCCATACAAGTTCTTATACGTTGTTGGGCCAGGTTCCCGTGTGACCGCATTATTGACTGGACTCTGGAATCCTTCCTTGTCTTTTGAATAATTACAATTCCAAGCATCAAAAGCAATAGAGGAATAAGCTGCAAATTGAGTACGTTTCTGGCTATATACCCATCATCATAAGTTAAGAATATCTTTTTATTTATTGACAAAAAAAAAAAGAATACCTTTTATTTCTAAAAATATGATGTTTTCTTAGTTGATTTAAAAAATCAATTAATTTTTATATTTAATAAAGTGGTATGTTTTTTCTACACCACCAAACACGTAGATCAACTAACACGAGGTTGTTTTAGCTTAAGCGCCTTGTGGATGCAGCTGCGTTAAATATTTGGTACGGAGTGGTCCTACCCGGCTCGAAATTACGAAAGTAATTAAATACACAAAAAAATATAAATTTTTCTAGGGATTAAAAATACATTTTTACATTATTTTTATATTTTAAAAAATAATATATTTTATGAATAAAAACATATCTATACCATATCAATGGAATAGAAGTAGATTAAAATATGCAAATTCAGATAAGTCCAGGAACTATACTAGTGGTGCCAGAACAACGTTCATGTAACTCAAAATGAAATACTAACATATGAAGGGTCAATTACACACGTAAACAATCTAATTTATTGATTATGCAACATGAATCAATGAAGTTATTTGATAGCACCTTTTGATGTGTGACTATATAAGTATATATATCTACCATTTCTTCAACATAGAGCCTCAACCTTAATTCTATACAAGAATTAATCAAGTAGTTGAGCAAGCAAAAAAAGGAAAAATGATTAGCACTTACATTTTGGTGATTCTATCTCTGTTCTCTGTGGTGTGTGGTGAAGATCCTACTTCAGGGTTCACCCTTGTCCCATTGACTGAAGCAAATTTTGCAGTGCAGAAGCCATATAACATACCACTCGACCAAAGGTACAGCTATCAGGATGGAGTTCATCGATTCTGGGTTTATTCTAATGACAAGCCTTATAGCCCTGACAGCCCCACTCAGCCACGTACAGAAATTCGTATCACGGTATCTATTTTTCTCCTTTCATTTGAATATATCAGCTTGTTTTACGTTGGCCTTCGAAAATTGAGATCGACGGCTATGCAAGAATAGGCGGAGTTTTCTTGTTTGATTTCAGTTTAATTTGGTTTTCTGTGTATAAAAATAATTTTTAGAAACGGCTTCTAAAATCTATTTTTCAGAAGAAAACAACTGTATGAACAACGTTAAAAAAATTGTAATTTGAAAGTAAAAAACAGAAATAGAAAACATTTATTTTGAGACTTTAATTTTAAAAACTAAAAGTGAGAACTGTTTTGCAGTTTTAGTTTTGTATTTAAAAACTATTTGTAAGAACTGTTTTTAAAAAAAAAAACTGTTTCAAATATGTTTTTTAACATAAAAAAAACTGTAATTTGTAAAGTAAAAAAAGATTAAAAACATCAGAGCAATTTTGATATTTTAGTTTTTAAAACTAAAAAAAAAACATTAACATGTTCGGAACAACTTTGCTCTTCATAGTTGTCATACTCTCAGAATTGCCTAAGTGAAGGATAAGCATGATTTCAATTGAAAAAGTAACCATTATGTTTTTGCAGGGACATGACTACCACTCTGGGGTTTGGCAATTTGAAGGTTATACCTTTGTGCCAAAGGGAACATCCGGTGCTACAATAGCTCAGATCCATGGTGCTGCACATGGTAAAACCACACTGCTATTAAGAATTTACAACGGAGACATGAGGTATTACAGTACAAGTCTGGTGGCTGAGAATCTCTATGATAAGTGGTTCAGACTTAACATCATCCATGATGTCAATGGAGGAATTGTGACTGTGTTCATCAATGGTGAGAAAAAGTTCCAGACCCATGATCAAGGGCCAGGTGATTTGTACTTCAAGTGTGGGGTTTATGCTGCACCTGATGATATAAGCCATTACATGGAATCCAGGTGGAGGGATATCAAATTATATAAAAAAGATTAATTCCTATGTATGAATCGTATATGTATGTATATTATTGTACCTAATTAATTAAGATGTGGTTGCTTATGATTTTATTTACTATAATTAAAGTTTCTTATAGTAACTACTTGTGTTACTTTTTTTTTTAACTCAAATAGCATAATATAAATCAAACGGGAAAAGAAGCCAAAATGTCAGCATCTACAAAACGAATAGCGCCAGTCGGAACCTCCTCCACCCAGACAGACTCACCATAAGTGAAGGCATTCCAAGCTAAATAATCCGCCACGGAATTACCTGAGCGTCTAGTAAAAGTAAAAGCAACTGAATCAAAATGCAAGCTAAGTCTACGACAATCAATGACAATAGTAGCCAAATAGTTTCTCCCCGCTGCACCTCTCTTCCAAGCCTTGAATAATTGGAGACAATCGACCTCGAAACACACTCGACGGAAGCCCAAATCAATTGCTAGAGACGACCCCGTTTGGAAACACAGCTTAATTAAGCGCTTATGACCATAAGCGTTTATTCATAAGCTATTTTAAAATATTTATTGAAATAAATCGAAAATAAGTTATATATAAGCATAAGCTCTTTTTCATAAGCTATCCTGAGTAGCTTATGAAAATTAAATAAGCTCTCATAAACACTGACATAAGAGCTTATGCTATCAGATAAGCTCAAATAAGCTCTTCCAAACGGGGCCATAGCCCAGCGGAGACTTGAAGCTTCAGCAAGCAAAGGTCAAAAATCATAAACTACAAGGGCAGAGCCTGTATTAGACTGAACTGGATTACTAGTATTAAATCAAGAAACAAAGACGTAAACAATAGTAAATAAAATAAGAATGCCAAAATGTAATATGGTAGCATTCACAACACAAGTCACAACCCAATCTTCTCATTACAAGTGCCCTCAATTCTGTTAATCAGAACCTTCTTTAGAACCCCTCACCTTACAAAAAGACGAATAAAATGAATGAAATATTCAGCAAACTATTGTGGCAGCCCTTCTGAAAAAGTGGAAATCTATAAAATATAATTATACAGTGAATAAAAAAATATAGTTAAGAAAAGAAAAACTATACACCACCACAAGGCAAACAACACCACTTTGCAAGATGGAGAAAAAACCACTGAAAAGGATCTGGATAGTTCTCCTCCATTGGAGATGGAGTTGGCAGTGGTAGCTGAGTTGGTAGATGGCGGTGAAATGCATCAACTGCAGCAGTAACACCATCTTCATTCTCAATCAACTTAGCAATTTCCATTGCTCGAGATTTTACCTGAACATTTTAATATTCCATTACCATAATGTCTTTGTAAACCAACAGTATTACACTATTTATGAACATCTGAAACTACAGATAAAAAGTGAAAAAATAAAAGCCTGAATGTAACTAGAGTTTGTATGTCCCAAAATTTATTGTCTTTGCTTCCCCTAGTATGATATGCTATTCTAGCTTACTTCAATTCACTATCAACTCCTAAAGAATTTTGGCATGTACAATTACATTCAACAAAATAATAAGAGAAAAAGACTGGTTTCTGTACAAACCAGAAAATAGATTGTTGGAATTTAGAAAACCGTATCAGCCACAAGGTTAAAGGTTAAGGAGGAGAAAAGGAATACCTTTTTGGTATTTTTTGAATATATAAACTGGAAAATAAAATAAGAGAGAAGAGATAGAGAGGGATGCGAAAACAATCCTAATGGATTCACAAGAAGGAGATCCTTCTTTCAAGGGAGAATCCTTTCCAAGGATGAAATGAAACCCTTTTTTTCAAATTTAAGACTCAAATCATACTCTAACCTAAGGAGTAAGGAGTAAGGAGAGTTTATAATAAACTAACCCTGCTAAAAGCCAACATAAACCCAACTCAAATAACAAAAGCAACTCAATACCAAAACAAGTAACAAAAGCACACAGATAAATCAAACCCAGACTCAAACACAATAGTCCCACTGACTACAATTTAGAACCCTAACATAGATACACTTAATACCACCATCAATTTACTAGGCTAACTAAATTATCAAGTTCCAAATAAAATCATAGTCCAACCGAACACACCAGATCCAGAAATTTTACCTCGTGAAGACAATATTACAAGAGATTTTAACACAGATTTTCTTTTTGTTAAAAGGGGGGTCAAATATCTAGAAACAAAAGTGATAAACTATGGCAGACCTCGTAAATCAAACTCATCTCTACAATCCCGAGGAGGATTATCTAATACAATGCAAACAAAAATCCAACATATTGATTTTTCAGCTAACCGGTGAGCTACTCTATTAGATTCTCATGAAACATGATAACATCAGATTGTGAACCTTTCATGTGAAAACCCTCTCATGTTCCTTCATGTTGTTATTTTGTGTCTATCTGTTCTTCATAAACAATTAAAAGGTCTCAACTTTACCTGTTTAATACATACATGTGAAGATAGACAAAAAAAATCAATATGAGGAAACATCAGAAAATTTTCATACGATAGAATTTCACCATGTGAGGTGACTGGAAGTCTGGGTCTGCACTAATACCAATAAAAATTGATTAATGTGACGATGTATAACTGTATAAGTCCGTGGGGGCATATGGTATTTGGTTGGGGGCAGTATAATAGTGTGAGGGAAACTATAATATTAGTACAAAATATATTAGTACCTAATATACTATTACTCTAATATATAATTAGTAGGGTATGAGAAATTGTTGTGGGGGCAATTCCCCCTACTCTATAATATAGATCCGTCCCTCCGTATATCAAGGGGTGACAAGGAGTGTATGTACTTACAAAAGAATTTCACGATACTTAAATTCAATGCTTATTCACATATTTTTGAATTTGGGAGTGATGAAAATTGCGTAGAATTGGAAGTTACCTCAGGCTGGAGCATGAATTTTATGGCATTTGATAAATGTTCAAGACTGAGCTGAGATATTGGTATAGGGGCTGGTCCAAGTCCTTTCTGATAAATCCTATCTCCCCAAAAGAACTGATCTCCGAAAAATGGGATGATGGTTGTTGGACACTGTTGAGTTATGGTATTGACGTTAGAAAAAAATGAGAAAAAGAAAGCAAATACGCTCATGTTTTATATTAGATGCAACTAAAGAAATCATAAGTAATCAAGAAAGCATAATCCTGAGACATTAATAACTAGATCCCTGGATTAACAAAAAGGAAAATTTCTTTAGTAATTACACTATTGAACATTACCCCAGCTTTTAGTCCTGTAGCCGTGGTTCCCGCACCACCATGATGCACCTGCATTTTTTGTACCAAAATACCTCAGGTAAATTTTATTTATTTTGTGGTCAGATATAAAGTTCACATTCCACACCAACCTCCCCAGCCGTTCTTTTCTTAGCCTATAGCACACACACCAAACACGACACAAACACACCAATACAGACAATGCTAACATACTCCCACTTGCTTTTTAGGAGTATGTACATGAACAAATTTCAAGATATAAATTGTTAATGTACTCTTTCAAAAAATACAAGTGCAAGATGTTTAGCTCATGTTTACACGTGTGGGGTACATAGATGAATAAAGGAAGAAGTCTCAATTCCAAATGAATTATGCTGGAGACCTTTAACATTATTTAGGTATTTAACTTACTTCGTAATTTATACTTTTTACAGATATTTAAAATAAATGTTGGCTATGTGTCTAAGCTACGTTGGTTAAGTGTCCTACTTGGTAAAAATTAAATTTTTAATATGACACCTGATGCTTCATATCTGATACGAATCATACGGGTGTCAGTGTCGGAAATGTGTTTGACACTTCAACACCTCAAGGAGAAATAAATGTTTGTGCTTCATAGTCTTATCTTTTTTGGTAGAAAGAATTTTAACATCTAAATTATGGTTTCGGAAAGAAATGTAGCGACAGAATCAAATAATAAAGAAAATGTAAATCCATATTACCCACTCTAAAACATTCTCTTTCTGAAATAACCCAAAAGAAACACAAACATTGAAACTCACCACTGCTGAACAATGAGGAAACAACCAGTCATGAGGACATTCCTCTAGAAGGAATACATTGTCAGGAACTTCTGCCACTGCATAATGGAAAACATAATGCAAGAGAAACAATTAGTATCTAAACGTATGGAACAAAATTTAACCTAATGACGATAAGGAAGAGGAGGCAGGTAATCTTAGTTCTACTACACACAAGTTATAGAAAAATATCTGAATGGGTGTCATTAAGGTTTTTCATCAAAATGTGCTGATATGTTCCATTTCCAAGTTAAAATTTGGGTGAATGCTTCAATCTTAAGGTGTTAATTTCTTCCCTTCTTCCTTATAAATTATTACTTTAGGGAGTGAAATTTTATAAATGCTAGTATGTATGTATCCCTGATTAATTTGAAATTTAGTTTTAAAGGTCCTCCCTTATAAGAGGACTTTCCAATTCCAAAGAATAAAAAAAGTATGACACTGAAGAATGAGAATATCAATCAAACTATTATGTAGTGCAAATTGCTGTGCTACGAACTCATAGAAATATGGAAGAACCATCAAAATAATGGAGAAAGAAGAGAAAACACTCAACTACCCCAGTATTTAACATTAAGTATCACATTCAGTCATTGCCACCGACATACAATCGAATGCCAGAAGAACAAGCCAACAATAAATATAAGATCATCCACAACAATGAGTATTTAGAATAAAGGAAACAAACAGAATGAAATTGAAGGAAAATACTTACAGTTCCCTAGGTTTCCCCAGCCACGGTCAATTATTCCCCGTTGTTCTGTATCCTTCAATGCTTCTAGTATAACATCAGTAGCTCTTTTAGGATCTTCAAGAGGCTAACAAAGTCAAATAGAATATGTTCATTTAAAGGACCCCAAATTACATTAGAAAAATTTCATAACCGTACAAAACCATAACATGCCAAGTATACAAGCTTTAGAGTTTATCTGAAACTGTTTATGGCCACAAGATAAATAATAAGACTCATTCTATAATATAAATGCAAAGCCTCTCTACTGATCAACATGCAACTGATGAAGAGTACAAGGATCATTGATTATCCAAATATGAGATGTCAAGGATTTCAACAATTTTTCAATTTTTCCCATGCATCCTTTTTTTGAGAAGCTACTTCGGTGTAAAGTGAAATTTAATTTGTAGTTGTGTACGACCGTATAGACATGCAAAGGACAGACACCAGTGTTGCATTTTTAGTTAGATGCAAAATCACATCCATTGTTTATTTCTTTGGATACAGAGTTAAAAGCCAAGGGGTGGTAGTAATATACCTAAGATCCAAAAGGAAAAAGGCTTATTTGCACTTTTGGTCCCCTTAGTTTTGACTATAGGTTATTTTAATCCCCCAATAAACTTTTAGCAGATTAGCCCCTCAACTTTTTAATTGTTGCAAATCAACTCCTCATATCATTATTATTCAACTTAAAACTCTCAAATTCTTATTTTCAAGAGAAAAATAATCACAAATCAAATCAATTTAATCATGGTAGACGCTATTCCCGTCAGCTCACTAATCAAATTATTAAATTTCATTCAAAAATTAAAAATTCCCAATTTTCCACCTCTTAAAACCTTAATCTCACATCCTTCCAAATTTTCACAAATTTTTTAACTTTTAAAATCATATCATCTATCAAATCCAACACAAACCCTAAAATATTTAAAAAGAAAATAAAGATTTCATGATTTTATGCATATGAAAATTGAGAGGGGCTAAATTTTGCTTAGTTTCAAAACTAGAGGGACTTGATTAGCTCGATAGAAACAAGAGGGACCAAAACCACATAGTCTAAACTAAGAGGATCACAAATGCAATTAAGCCAAAAAAGTAAATATTAAATCAAAAAATCAAACCACAAATTTCTTCATATAAAATTATTCATATCAAGAGAAGTAGCCATACCATGCTTCCAAACCCAAAATATAAAGGTTCTGATCCTTTCTGCATCCATTGGACAAAATCTTCCCGTGGTTGATACTTTGATCCAAGGGTTAAGAAACAATAACCAACAACATCAACTAAAGGGCTCCAGTCTGCAAATTTGTTAAGTATCATTAGTCCTGAAAACACATTTGACAGCAAGCAAAACATACAATTAAATATAAAGACAGGCATTCTTTACGAATGGTGGTACTTCATCAACAGAAAATGTGTTCTGCACTTAATATAATTGCACAATTTGGGGTTTTGAAGAACCGAATCTGAAGCATTGTAGTTAAACTGTACATCTAATTATTTAATTACACCAAATAAATTTATGTATTAACAATTCAAATAATCTATATCAAAGTAAATCCAAGTCAGAAGTAATTGTGACTGAGGAGGGTACACTAGAAAATAACAACTGATGAATGTTTTCATACTTTAATGACTGAATGTAAAAAATGATTATTGATTTAAAAAGTACAGAGAGGACAACATTGGATTATATAACTGTTATTATTACATCCATTCCATACCGCTAGGTTTCGGAACAACATGAGGACTCCACATATAGCCAGTAGGCAGGTTGGATATTGATCCATGGTACATACTGAAGTAAGCAATAGGAGGAAGCTTCAATTTCCTTTTCCTGAAGTCATTGATAATTCCTCGAATCCCCCACCATATCAGTAGATCCACAATCATATAGGACAGCTGGAAGCGCAAGGAAATATTGAAACAGGATTATTGGTATTTAACACATTAATTTATTCATAATATTAGAGTATAAGGCAGTTAAACTCAATGTTTGTTATGAGTTTGTTATAGTCAGTTGCGGTTAGTTGTTAACCCTGGTTAGCCAGCTGTCAACTCTAGTTAGTTCAGTTAGAACTATGGTTAGTCTAGATAGCTTGTTTAGCAAGCTACTCTCTCAAGTATAAATACTGAGAATCACTCTTGTAATTACACCTTTGATTCAATGATAATTTCTATTCAGTTTTTCAGTTTCTGCTTAGGTTCTCAACATGGTATCATGAGCACGGTTAGATCCTTGTGATTTTCTTCTTCGATTCTTGTGATTTTCTTCTTCTTCTTCAGCCATGGCTGAAATTCCAGCAAATCCAGGAGCACAGCACAGTGTTACCAATGGTTTAGCACACAAAATTTCGATCAAGCCTGATGATACGATTTTTCGTTCTTGGCGCCAAATTGTTGAAGGCGTTGTTCGTTCTCATCGATTGCAGAGCTTTCTGGAAGATCCAGAAATTCCTCCTCGTTTTCTCTCTGAAGAAGATCGAGTGAGCGCTACTGAGAATCCAGCTTACACGAACTGGATTCAGCAAGATTCAGCATTGTTTACATGACTTCTTTCGTCTCTTTCTGACTCTGTTCTTCCTACTGTGGTGAATTGCAAGCAGTCCTGGGAGATTTGGGAGCAGATTCTCGAGTTCTTTCATGCGCAATCGACGCAGCTTCGAACGGAGTTACGCACAATCACCAAGGGCTCGAAGACTATCAGCGAGTATCTCAAGCGGATCAAGACGATTGTCAACGCTTTGGTTTCGATTGGAGATCCTGTTAGTCATCGCGAGCAACTGGAAGCCATTTTCGATGGACTTCATGAGGAATTTTCCTCTGTTATGACTGTCATCTATAATCGCGATGATCCTTGTCCAATATCGCAAGTTGAAGGAATGATCATCGCTCATGAGGCTCGCATGGAGCGTGCGCGCAAGCGTCAGTTATCTGACACTCCAGTTTCAGCGCTTCTTACTCAAGTTGCTGCGCCGCCTTCGTCGTCTTCTCCGGCACCGACACCGGCGGTGAACCTCACCACTGGTTCCGCCTCTGGTTCTGAGTCGTCTTCTTCCTCACAAGGTCAGCGATATGAGGATCGCAAGTATGAGGGTCGCAGTCGTCAAGGCTACGATGATTACTCCTATGATGATCGGAATCGTGGAGGCTACGATGGCCGCTCTGGTGGTCGTTCTGGTAGAGGTCGCGGTGGTGGACGCAATGTCCAATGTCAGATCTGCAATAAGTGGGGCCATGATGCTAGCATCTGCTATCATCGTGGCAATGGCAATTCTTCTCCATCTGGCATGCCTGGGAAGCAGTCTGCTTTCCCTGCTTCTCCTTATGCTATGGCAGCGCAATTTGGTGCTGCACTTCCTCAGATGATGATTCCTCAGTTTGGCTTACCACCTTATTTTGGCATGTCTCAGTTTCCTTCACAGTATGGAGTTGTGCCTCAATTTCCTGGTCATGGATCTATGTTTGGTAGTGCATCTGGCATGCCTGGTTATGGAATGCCACATCCTCTGTATTCTGCACAGTTTTCAGGAGCTCATAGGCCTTCCCTTTCTCCTGCCAGGCCACCTCAGGCCATGCTCACTGGCCTCCCAGCTTCATCTTCTGGAGCATCAACTTCTGGAGCTTCTGATTTGAGCAATTGGTTTCCAGATTCTGGAGCTACAAATCATGTGACCAATGATGCCTCAGTGGTCAATGACAGTGTTTCTTTGACTGGTAATGATCATGTTTACATGGGGAATGGCCAAGGTTTACCTATTCATTCTGTTGGTTCAGCTTCTTTTCTTTCTCCTTATAATGCACACACACAATTTATACTCAAACATCTTCTACTTGTTCCCTCTATAACCAAGAATCTAGTTAGTGTTAGTAAGTTTGCTAAAGATTATCATGTTTTCTTTGAATTTCATCCTTATCATTGTGTTGTGAAATCTCAGGCCACCTCTAAAGTGCTTCTTCGAGGGACTCTTGGACAAGATGGTTTATACTCCTTTGATAGCATGCATTCCTCCAATTTCTTCAAGGAACCTAAATCTGATGATGTAGCTCAAGCTTCTGTTTTCTCTACTTGTTTACCTGCTTCTACTTCTACTGTTTCTTCAATAAATTCCTTAGATACTACCACTGTAGTGCCTACTACTTATGATCTATGGCATGGTAGATTAGGGCATCCTCATCATGAGGCTTTACTTTCAGCACTATCTCATTGTAATATTCCCATACCTAATAAAACAAAGTTTTCAGTTTGTACTTCTTGTTGTTTGGCCAAGTCTCATAGACTACCTTCTACTTCTTCTCATACTACTTATACTGTTCCTTTAGAACTTATTTTTGCACTTATGGGGTCCTGCCTCAGTTGAGTCATCTTCTGGTTATACTTACTTCCTTACATGTGTTGATGCTTACACTCGTTTTACATGGATTTATCAATTAAGAAAGAAATCTGAAACTTGTAGTGTTTTTGTTCAGTTTCAGAAAATGGTTGAATTGCAGTTTAATCTCAAACTAAAATCTGTTCAGACTGACAATGGCACAGAATTTAAACCTCTTACTTCTCATTTTGCTTCATTAGGGATTGTCCATAGGCTCACTTGTCCTCATACTCATCACCAAAATGGCACAGTAGAAAGGAAACATTGGCATATTGTTGAGACAGGTCTTTCTTTGTTAGCTGCAGCTCATATGCCATCTCAGTATTGGGATCATGCCTTCTTAACTGCAGTTTATCTTATCAATAGGCTTCCTACTTCTGTTCTAGGAAATGTTAGTCCATACTTTCTTCTCCACAAAACTCATCCAGATTACAAGTTTCTCAAAGTTTTTGGAAGTGCATGCTATCCATTTCTTAGACCATACAATCAGTCCAAGCTGTCTCTCAGGTCCAAGGAGTGTGTCTTTTTGGGATACTCTTCCTCTCACAAAGGGTATAAATGCTTAGATGATGAGGGTAGGATTTTTGTTTCTAAGGATGTTCTTTTTAATGAATTTAGATTCCCTTATCCTGAGTTGTTCCCTACATCATTCAGTTCTGTTTTGGATAAACAGGGACTTTCTTCTGTGATCCCTCTTTTTCAGACACCTCCTCTCACTACTCATATACAGCCTTCTCCTATTCTTCCCTCTCCTCAACCTGTCACTCCTCAGTCTTCACCATTACCAGTTCAAGGGACACCTGCTCAACCTACTGCAGCATCATCTTCTGCACCTTCTGGTTCTGCAGCAGTACCTGCTGCTGTTCCTATTGTTACTGCTTCAACTAATGCTCATCCTATGCAAACCAGATCCAAGTCTGGTATTGTCATGCCAAGACAATTTCCTACTCTCTTGCTCACTCAAGTTGAGCCTACCACTACAAAGCAGGCCTTGAAGGATCCTAAATGGCTTGCAGCTATGCAAGCTGAGTATGATGCATTGCAGGCTAATAATACTTGGACCTTGGTTCCTCTTCCTTCTCATAGACAACCAATAGGCTGCAAGTGGGTGTTTCGGATTAAAGAAAATGCTGATGGTTCTATTAACAGATACAAGGCTAGATTAGTAGCAAAGGGTTATCATCAAGTACAGGGTTTTGATTACTCAGAAACCTTCTCTCCTGTGGTGAAACCTATCACCATAAGGTTGATTCTTTCCTTGGCTGTGACTAAGAAGTGGCATATTCATCAGCTGGATGTTAATAATGCCTTCCTCAATGGTGCTCTTGAGGAAGAAGTCTACATGGTTCAGCCACCAGGATTTCAGAATGCTGACAAGTCCTTAGTTTGCAAGCTAAATAAGGCACTTTATGGCCTCAAACAGGCCCCAAGGGCCTGGTTTGAGAGGCTTAAGGCAGCATTAGTCAAGTTTGGGTTCAAGCCAAGTTGCTGTGATCCTTCTCTATTCACCTTTCATACTAGTTCCTGCTGCATTTATGTCCTAGTCTATGTTGATGATATCATCATCACTGGTAGCTCCTTGACATTGGTTCAGAAAATTGTTCAGAATTTGAACTCAGAATTCTCACTCAAGCAGCTGGGTAAGTTGGATTATTTTCTAGGGGTTCAGGTGCATCATTTACAAAATGGATCCTTGCTTCTCACTCAATCTAAATACATTGGAGATTTATTGGAGAGAGCAGATATGGCAGAAGCTAAAGGTATCTCCACTCCTATGGTTGGTGGTGCTAGACTTAGTAAATATGGTGCTGATTACTTTGATAATCCAACACTCTATAGGTCTATTGTTGGGGCATTGCAGTATGCAACTCTAACCAGACCTGAGATCAGTTTCTCTGTGAATAAAGTGTGCCAATTTCTCAGTCAGCCTTTAGAAGAGCACTGGAAAGCTGTCAAACGGATTCTCAGATATCTTAAGGCAACCAGCCATCATGGTTTGTTGATCAAGCCTTGTTCTCTTTCTCAACCAGTCCCTCTTGTTGCCTTCTGTGATGCTGATTGGGGATCAGATCCAGATGATAGGCGATCAACCTCTGGTTCTTGTGTGTTTTTTGGTCCAAACTTGGTGTCTTGGTGCTCCAAGAAACAAACACTGGTTCCAGTACAGAGGCAGAATATAGAAGCCTGGCCAACACTTCTGCAGAGCTTCTTTGGATCCAATCTCTTCTACAAGAGCTTCATATTCCTTTTCAGACACCAAAGATCTACTGTGACAACATGGGGGCAGTAGCTCTAACTCATAATCCTGTTCTTCATACTAGAACTAAACACATGGAGCTTGACATTTTCTTTGTCAGGGAGAAGGTTCTCAACAAGTCACTGTTTGTGACCCATATTCCCTCTATTGACCAGCTAGCTAACATTTTTACTAAACCTCTTTCTCCTACTCAATGTGTTTGAGAAATTTCTTTCTCAACCACCTTGAGTTTGAGGGGGTCTATTAGAGTATAAGGCAGTTAAACTCAATGTTTGTTATGAGTTTGTTATAGTCAGTTGCGGTTAGTTGTTAACCCTGGTTAGCCAGCTGTCAACTCTAGTTAGTTCAGTTAGAACTATGGTTAGTCTAGATAGCTTGTTTAGCAAGCTACTCTCTCAAGTATAAATACTGAGAATCACTCTTGTAATTACACCTTTGATTCAATGATAATTTCTATTCAGTTTTTCAGTTTCTGCTTAGGTTCTCAACACATAAAATAACCAAATTCAGATAGGAACAAATAGCTTCAAAAAATGACATACCCAATAACCAGCACTTTGAGGAACGGGTGCCAAGGGGTGTGGGAACTCATATGTCGGCCTGCCTATAGAAAAAAATTTAAGTGACCTCAAAACAAATTTAGAAAGAACAATAAATAGATGATGCAAAATATCAAAACTAATACAGGACTAAGCTTTGTAGGCCATGTTTAAAATTGAGAGTTTATCCACGGAACTGGAGGGAGGGGTATCGGAAGATACAATCAATCATAAGCTTTTTTATGCGAATTGTGAAGTAAAAATGTAAAATGAAACTAAGAAGGCATCTGATTTAATAAAACCATACTCTATTGAGTACTTTAATTTTGATCCACTGTCTGTAAAAAAAATTATCATCCAATCAAGTGTTGACTTGTCATTAAAAGTGTTTGACCATGGTAAAAACCACCTGAATAGTCAAACTCTTTTAATAATAGGTGAGTACATGTCTGCATGATGGTGTAAAATAATCTTTAACTAGTATCATGACAAATTTAAACTACTAAAGGTAGTCACTAATGATGACAAGGGAAAAGTCTTGGTCAGCGGCGACATATCAAGGAAAGACGGAAGAATTGCTTTCTTAAATTAAATGAAGGATAAAAGTATCATTTAACTCAGATTTAACACCATAGACGAGGAACAAAATTATATTTTCCATCAAAGCATTCAAGAATTTGAGGTTAAGGGAATATTGAAAAGGATGGATAATAGCATTGAAGTTGGACCAGATAATAAAACTAGGGTTAAGACAAAGGCACAAGATAGCTCATTAAGTGTGTATTTGAGAACTCAGTAGATTTCCAAGTTTGAGGGAGAAGTGATTCTGGGAGATGTAACTAAGAGTGGCTTTTGTGGGGAGAGAAGTGATTTTGTGAGGATTAAAAGTGAATCTAAACATGGTGTAAGTTGTCGACCAAGATTATGAGGTATAAGAGCTTGGCAGACGAATGGACGAGAAGCACTTTAAAACCAAACTTTAAGAACAAGGTAACATACAGAACTGCACAAATTTAGGGAAGAAAAGCTCATAATATGAAGCAGTAGGAAAGAGTGGATCTGCATATATTAAGACAAGAGACCCACGCGACAAAAGAGCAATTCGGTTTTATGTTGGGAGGTTCACTATGAAAGAAACATATCTGCTACCGAGATTCATGGATAGATATTAGAGTTATCAACAAGATTTACACAAAGTTTTCATTGATTTGCTTATGACATAGGTTTCTAGAGAGGTTTTGTGGAATGTTGTGGATAAAAAAGGAATTTGTATTGTCTATATTCAAAGTTGTTGATTTTAATATTTCAAATGAAAAATCAAGTATAATATTATATCTTGCATAAAGCATATATCTTCCCATCGTATTAAAAGTGACCTAATATTGAAATTTCCACTCAATGGTGTAACAATTTAAACTCACGTCCAAGGCATTGTAAAGAAGATGTGTAGGGGTACCCCAAGGGCTTCAGCAACATGCGCATGCCCTGCAAGCCAGAACATAACATATAATTCTATCTATTTTATTCACAAAAACCATGCACCAGACAGATGTACAAATGAAGTTATGAAATAAACAAAAATGGATACATTTGTATAATAAGCATTAAGAAAAAAAAGGATGAAAGAATATGCAAGTCAATAACTCATGATTTTGAGAAACAATTTTTAGAAAACAATTTCATCGTCCTTCATGCTTTTCAAATGAATGACCTTGAATTTCTGACAGTTAATTTGGCAGTCACCTTTGTGGCTCCAAGTTTATATTTTTTCCTTCTGAAGGATAGGGTCACTTAATACTTTCTGTTAATATAAATTTGAGTAGAATAGATATATAAAGGGTATTTAAAAAAGATAAAGAAAGACTAGGAGGACTGTTGGAAAATATATCAGTATTTATTGTTTTCCAGTCAATTCTAGAGATTCTATTATTGACTTTTTTATATGTAATAATTTTCTCCTTAATTCAAGGAGTAGTAATTCTCTCCTTAATTCAAGGAGTAATAATTGTATCCTCTCTATAAATACCAGCCTTTGGCTGAGGAATAAAATAGAACAGCATTTACCTATTATTTTTCAATATGGTATCAAGAGCCCTAGGTTGGGACTTCTACTGTAGAGCTTTCCACAGCTAGTCTGATCAACCTATTTCCTTCCCCGACCCGTTTCACATACCCATTTAGCCTCCTATGGCAGGTCGCAATAGGTGGCCCTCCATAGCAGAGGCCTACACCGGATCCACAGCCAACCACGGCGAACAATCACTTGACTCGGGCGTCAACAGCGGTGATGGCGGTGGCAAAGGAGACGGCGGTGGCCGCGGTAATGGTGGTGGTCGTGGAGATGGCACACCAAAGTTCGTCACAAACAGTGGCGGTAATGACGGCAACAATGAAAACAGAAACAACAGTGTTTATGGTGACAGTAATGTCAATATAGGTTGCAATGACCAAGAGGGTTCCTCATACTCCCTCAAGGTCAATATTCCTAAGATGAATGGGAAGAACTATAATGAATGGGCCCAAACCGTTCGCTTGGTATTGGATAGCAAAGGGAAGCTTGGTTTTTTAACAGGAGCAGTAGCTGAACCAACAAGCGGAGACCCTCGTTACAAACAATGGAAATCTGAAAACTCCTTGATTATTGCTTGGTTGGTAAGCTCTATGGAAACTGGAATAGGTAAGCCTTACATGTTTTTGCCTTCTGCAAAGGATGTGTGGGAAGCTGTTAAGGAAACATACTCTGATATTCAAAACTCCTCCCAAATTTTTGGTTTAAAATCAAAGTTATGGCAGGCTAAACAAGGTGACAGGAGTGTAACTGCTTATTACAATGAGTTGTTGACCCTGTGGCAAGAATTAGATCTCTGTTATGATGACAATTGGAGGTGTACAGAAGATAGTGTTCTGTTTCTCAAGAGGCAAGAAAATGATCGTGTCTTCATGTTTCTTGCTGGGCTAAATACAGACCTTGATGAGGTAAGGGGTCGAGTTTTAGGAAAAATACCATTGCCAACTCTTCGTGAAACTTTTGCAGAAATCAGAAGGGAGGAGGCACGACAAGGAATTATGATGGGCAAGACACCACGAAGTTCTGAATCTGAAGGCTCTGCTCTGGCTACTAGGAACCTCGGCGAGGGAAAAAGGTCAGAAAAAGTTCCTTGGTGCGATCACTGCAAGCGCGAATGGCACACACGTGAAAATTGTTGGAAGCTCATAGGAAAACCTCCTAGCTGGAAGAAGAAAGGTCGTCGTGCATTTCAAGCAAGTAATTCTGATCAAGGGCAGCAATCCTCTTCGACTCAGCTTCCGCTCACTACGGAACAACTAGACAAACTGCTCAAACTCCTCGAGTCTTCAACCCCTTCTTGCTCTATAGCAACAAAAGGTAATTCTGCATGTCTTAGTGTCAGTCCCAGTCATACTTGGATATTAGATTCAGGTGCCTCGGATCACATGACAAGTGAATCCACCTTGTTTTCTTCATATAGTCCATGTGCAGGTAATCAAAAAATAAAAATTGCAGATGGCTCTTTTTCAGCCATTGCAGGTAAAGGGTCAGTTGTGTTGTCTCCAGTGTTAACTCTTAACGATGTCCTTCATGTTCCAAACTTATCCTGTAATTTAATGTCTGTTAGTAAATTAACCCGAGATATAAATTGTCAAACCAATTTTTTCCGTTCTCACTGTGTCTTTCAGGATTTGAACTCGGGGAAGATGATTGGCAGTGCTAAGGAGAGTGGAGGACTCTACTACCTTGACATTGGATCTGCATCACAACTACCTCCAAAAACAATAAGTTCCTGCTTTGAATCCTTTTTTGTTTTGAATAATAATGATGACAACGTTATGTTATGGCATTTACGATTAGGTCATCCTAGTTTTCATTACTTAAAACACTTGTTTCCTAAGTTATTTTATAATAAGAACCTTTCTTTGCTTAAATGTGAAGCATGTGAGTTTGCAAAGCATCATCGTTCCCAATTTCCAATACAGCCATATAAACCATCAAAACCTTTTTCTATTGTTCACAGTGATGTTTGGGGCCCTAACCGTACAAGTACACTTTCTCTTAAAAAATGGTTCATCACATTTATAGATGACCATTCAAGAGTATGTTGGGTGTACTTGTTAAAGGGGAAATCAGATGTTTGTCGGGCTGTAAAGGATTTTTGTACAATGGTGCAGAACCAATATCAAACAAATATTCAAGTCTTTAGAAGTGATAATGGCAAAGAATATTTTAACACTATTTTGGATGATTTTTTCCTAAAAAATGGGATTGTACATCAAAGTTCATGTCCTAATACTCCTCAACAAAATGGAGTTGCTGAAAGAAAAAATAGACATTTATTGGAGGTTGCTAGAGCATTACTTTTCTCAAGTAAAGTACCAAACTATTTGTGGGGCGAAGCTGTTTTAACAGCGGCATATTTAATTAATAGAATGCCCTCCAAAGTTCTCAATTTCCAAACTCCAATTAATACTTTCAAAGAATGTTTTCCTAGTACTCGTGTTTCAACTGATTTGACATTAAAAATCTTTGGTTGCATAGCCTTTGTTCATGAACATAAAAATGTTGGAAAACTTGAACCACGTGCTATAAAATGTGTTTTTGTTGGATACTCCCCAACCCAAAAGGGGTATAAATGTTTTGATCCAAAAAACAAGAAAATGTTTGTCACTATGGACGTTACGTTTTTTGAAAATAAACCTTTTTTTAATGACACTCATCTTCAAGGGGGGGATATAAAGGAAGACTCGTTTCAAATTGAGGACATGAGTTTTTTAAATAAATTATCTTTGCCTGTACCACAAAGCTCTAAGACTTATAGTTCTGCACCAACAGAAAATGGCCAAGATACTCTATCTGATCCTACTCCTGTTATGAGTAAGGAACTTGAGGAATCAGAGCCTACATTTTCTCATGAAGAAACCAATGAGAATCTTGACAATAGGGATGATGATGATCTAATTAAAATGCCACAAAATAATGAGTCACTTAAAGAGAACAGATTTGAAGTAGGAAACAGGACTTGGAAAGGGAAGGTTTATGTGAAAAAGCACCACAAAGAAAGGAATGAGTCCACATCTCAACACTGTCAGGAATCTGAACCGGGGAATGATCAACCTCCTAAGAAAATGAAAGGTAAGTCTATCTCTGTTTCTGAGAGTCGTATTTTGTATCCTGATATAGATGATCATGTTGCCATTAGAAAACCTGTTAGATCTTGCACTAAACACCCTATTTCCAATTTTATATCATATTCAAATTTGTCTTCATCTCTGTCTGCCTTCACCTCAAAATTGTCTAGTGTAGAAATTCCAAAAAATGTCCAGGTTGCTCTAGAAATTCCAAAGTGGAGGGAAGCTGTACTTGAGGAGATGACAGCTCTTGAAAAGAACAAAACTTGGAGTGTTATGACACTACCAGATGGCAAGAAGACAGTTGGATGCAAATGGGTGTTTACTGTGAAGTATAATTCAGATGGGTCAATTGAAAGGTACAAGGCTCGCTTGGTGGCGAAGGGCTTTACTCAGACCTATGGTATAGACTACTCAGAGACATTTGCTCCTGTTGCAAAATTGAACACTGTCCGAATTCTCTTATCTCTTGCTGCCAACCTGGATTGGCCCCTACATCAATTGGATGTTAAGAATGCGTTTCTTAATGGTGATCTAGAAGAAGAAGTATATATGGAGATTCCTCCTGGCTTTGAAAGCAAATTTGGATCAAATGTATGCAAACTAAATAGGTCTTTGTATGGATTAAAGCAGTCCCCTAGAGCTTGGTTTGAAAAATTCACTCAGTCCATGAAGAAACAAGGGTACACTCAAGGACAGGCTGACCACACCTTATTCACAAAATTCTCCCATGATGGGAAAGTTGCTGCCCTGATTGTTTATGTTGATGATATTGTCCTTACTGGAGATGATACAGTTGAAATGGCAAGAGTAAAAGAGAAATTAGCAGTAGACTTTGAAATCAAGGACTTAGGACCCATGAGATATTTTCTTGGAATGGAGGTTGCTCGATCAAAGAATGGTATTGTGGTTTCACAGCAGAAATACATTCTAGACTTATTGAAAGAAACAGGAATGAGTGGATGTCGTCCAGCAGATACCCCTATGGATCCTAATGCTAAACTTTGGGAAGAAGGTAGTGTTCCCGTTGATACTGGAAGATACCAAAGATTGGTTGGGAAACTGATTTATTTGTCACACACTCGACCTGATATTGCTTTCTCAGTTAGTGCAGTGAGTCAGTTCATGCATTCTCCTTTTGAGGAACATCTTGAGGCAGTCTATAGGATACTGAGATATTTGAAGGGAAATCCCGGAAAAGGCTTATTTTTTAAGAAGACTAGTGAAAGAAATGTGTCTATCTTCACCGATGCTGATTGGGCAGGCTCAGTCACAGATAGAAGATCAACCTCTGGATATTGTACCTATGTTTGGGGTAATCTTGTGACATGGAGGAGCAAGAAACAAGGAGTTGTGGCAAGAAGTAGTGCAGAAGCTGAGTTTAGAGCTATGGCTCAAGGTATTTGTGAAGGATTATGGATTCATAGAGTCCTAGAAGAACTTAAGATGAAAATTGAGCTTCCATTGAAATTATACTCCGACAGTAAAGCTGCTATTAGCATAGCTCATAACCCAGTTCAACATGACAGAACCAAGCATATTGAGATTGATCGACATTTCATAAAGGAGAAGTTAGATGCTGGAATCATATGTCTACCTTTTGTGACTTCGAGTCAGCAAACTGCGGATATCCTGACCAAGAGCTTGGCAAGACCTACCTTTGAGCATTTGATAGGCAAGTTGGGCATGATAGATATCTATGCACCAACTTGAGGGGGGGTGTTGGAAAATATATCAGTATTTATTGTTTTCCAGTCAATTCTAGAGATTCTATTATTGACTTTTTTATATGTAATAATTTTCTCCTTAATTCAAGGAGTAGTAATTCTCTCCTTAATTCAAGGAGTAATAATTGTATCCTCTCTATAAATACCAGCCTTTGGCTGAGGAATAAAATAGAACAGCATTTACCTATTATTTTTCAATAAGGACAAACTATATATTGACTTTCACATTTACCTTGTTTCCCATTTCTCAAATTTGTTGCACACTGCACTTCTCCTCATTTCTAGTTATCTCTTAAAGTTAAATCCCACATTTGCTAGAGATATGGCTTATGAAGTACCTATATATGGGAGGACAGTCCTCACCTCTGAGCTAGCTTTTGGGGTGGAAGTAGGCCTAACCCAAATTCAAATATGATATCAGTCAATCATAAATCCATTGTTGGGCCACCCATTGAAATTTGAAATTAAAGAATTGACATGACTGTCTTGTAGGTACCCTATGATGGGGATATGGGTATAGACTTGACCAGCCCGGTAGATATAAGGGAATTTTTATGAATAAGAAGTTTGTGATCTCCACGCTCTAGATGTACTTATAAATGGGAGAGAAATTCTCACCTCTGAGCCAGCTTTTGAGGTAGAGTTTGGCTTAGCCCAGGTTCTAATACTAACTTTCATTTTCATTACATTAAGAAGCATAAGAAAATATATCATAATTGCAATAATTTACAGCTTTAGTTCATATAATATGAATTAGATTATTGCCAGACTGGTCACTAGAAAGATCCTAATTTTCGTTTAATTTCTCCAAAGTTTAAGTTCTATTAAAGGGAATATAAGAGCCACCTAAATTAAGTTCATTTGAAAATGTTTGGTAAAAGTACGGCCATAACATAGTGTGATATGTCAATCCATAAATATTGTTTAGTTATATCATCAAGGCAGCAACAATTAAATAGGTACACACAAAAAAGAGTAGATTAAGTCATGGGTATTGATAGAATCACCAAACATAATACTTGTGAAGCAAGCAATATCATTAGCACTTCATGGTACAAGAACTATTAGAATTAAACCTAAAATGATACATAAAACACAAACAAGGAATGAAATATAAAAAATACATGACAAGATCCAATAATCTTACTACCACTCACCATAAGCAGTAGGATTGGCAATAATAGCCTGAGCTCTGAAAGGAATGCCTGTTTCCAAGTCAGGTGCTGTGCATGCTGGAAGAAGAGAATCAATAATGGCCTTCAGCTGCTTTCTTTGGATGGATATTTCAGTTGGACTAGATGGGATTAAACCTTTATTTCTCACCATATCTATTATTGAAATAACTCAATTAGCATATGAAAAGAACCAACTCTCCTAAGTTGTAATGTGAAGGCTCATGATACATTTATATCTAACATATCCTTTAATGCAAGAGTCCGTTGGGCTTAAAGCATGAACAAGCCACAAGTTCACTCTACCTTATTCTGAAATTCCACTCTTATTAGAAGAATGGAAGAAGGATCAAATTCTTGACCGCTTAAGCTTTTAGAAGAAAACTCATCATTGGCTTTATATATAACAAGATATTAGTAAATATATATAATATATAATGAAAAGAAAGAGAAGAGAAGAATAACATTAAAAAAAATTATTCAAAATAATGTCACTGGCCCAATATTAGAAGAGTGTCAAAATAGAAAATATCACTTTTTATGAGCATTAGTTTGCTGAACATGGTTGTCATGATTTCGTAAATGTTTATAGATTGGATAATGATGGAGAGTATAATATGAAGGCTTTGGGTGATTTTAAAATATCTTACACCTTGAAAATAAGGAATTCACATGATACAAGGATTAAAGGCATAGGAGTAAGTAAGATTATAAGACCTCCATAATTAAGTATCACGTGAGTAAGTTTTCTAATTGAATTCAGCATTTTTTTCCTGTCCGAAACTCTCCTTCTTGCCTTATAAAGCAAATGTTATTTAAGATGCCTGGCTAGTACTTGAAATCCATGACCCTTGAATCTGTTTTAGGTCCATATACAGATCTAGGCCAGAACAGAAAGCAAAAATATAAATTTAACCACTATACAATACTAAAATTCATACTCAATGCTAGAAATTTTAATTCTGCACAATAAGATCGATACCAACACATTCTAACATGCTTGCTAGAAACCAAATTGAATAGGTGAACAAAAGTTAAGGTGCTAAACGAGGATCAATCCATGTCCAAGAACAAAGTATAGATTGAAATGAGAATCATTAAATATTAATGAATGCCAAAAATGAACTTCTTACATCTTGCCAAAGCACGAGGGTCACCACCCAAAGGATAGAAATCTACACCGGAAGATTTTACAAATGCGCCAAAATCAGCATGAGTTGCCAGCCTAACATGATGACCATACTCCTGCAAGTAAAAATAGCAAAAATCACAATTAGTTGACATTTCACCAGGATGAATTGGAAGGAAATATTCAGACATGCCTGAAGTTTTTTTGCAATGGCCAGGAAAGGCTGTACATCGCCTCTAGTTCCAACCACAAGTATGGCAATTTGTAACCAGGGAGCTGATTTTTTTGTATCAGACGTAAGACTTCGGCTCACTGTTGACTCTTCAAAAGGTTGGAGCTCCAACAATTCTGATACAGCAGGTGCACTTTTTTCTAGATCAACTTCAACAGTCCCATCATTCTGTTTCTTCAGTAGGTTAGCAATCAGCTTTTGCTGAGAAACAACAAAAGAAAATGTGGTGACCAATAAAGAGAATTTGGAAACTGACTCATGTATCACAATACGGGCCACATTGTCAAAAATAAAGCTATGAAGGCATGCCTCATATTATCAAATAAACCCAGAAATAAGTGGAGTACCAAGAGACATAAAGGCTTTTCAAAAGTAGGTCAACTCTTAGTACTTCGTTGTGGGCAGGATAATGAAACAATACATTTACAGATGAGAAATTAAGTTTCAAAACTATTGTATTTGTATCTGCATACTAAGCCACTGGAGAAGTAACATCAACCCCAATAAAAAGAACACAAATATAAACAAAATGAAGATTCAGAACCTTAACATGAATATTTAGGATATATTAATGTAAAAAAAGCACTAAACACTAAGATATATGACAGCTGTTAAGATCTGACATAACTATATGAAATTTGAATAAAATGCACAAGCAAGACTCTAAAATATGACCGCATACAGAATATAACACTTGTGTATACCTTCTCACTTTCTGACAACCTGTCTAACATTAGCTCATGCGTTGGAGACCCCCATTTCTCCATCATTGATATAATATCATGGTCTGCCATATGCAGGTTTCTCTCAGATCCAAAAGGCTCTGTGATGAAACGGTCCAAAACTTCAGGAGAAGAGAAAAATTGAATATTTACAGCATATCAATCTGAAAGAACCAAGTTAAAAACAATAGTCCAAGGGGACAAGGCCAACAGCTATAGGAGGTAGGCATGCAACTCTACGCAAAAATCAAGTCTTAACCCATTCATATATATAAAAAAACATACAACTCTTTTCTCAGAACGCCCCATTTTATTTTACTAATTTTTTGCAATTAGTGAGAAATGGCTTTTGTTGATGTTTCTGTTGGAATTATAGACTTAGATTTTAGAAAGACAAAGAAAACGGAAACTAGAACTGAAAATTCCAATTTGGACAAGGTGTTTTTAGTTTGTTATCATAAAGAAAGTAACTTAGACCCATCAAAACAATGATGCCTAAAAGGCTTTTGAATAAGGCCATTCATGAAACAATTCTTTATAGACCTCATGTTGCATCTTTTCCTCTTGTACACTTCTATATCTATGCTTCTCTTAGACCTCCTTTATAATCTTTTTCTCTTCTCCACTTTTCAATCTATGCTTCTCTTCATGTCAGCCCCATCTCCTTTCTACAACATCCTCCATTTTCAAGTCTTCATCTTCTCTCTTCTCAAGTTCCCTTCCTCAACTATTTTCTTGGCTCTGCTATTGCCAAATGCAGTTTCTCTGCAAACCTACAAACTAAACATTCCAATACAGGGAAAATGCAAGTCTTTTTCCTTCTATGATTGACAAAACTTCTATTATCTCCATTCTAATTCCCTCATTGGCTGGAAGTAAATCCAATGGATTATGCAATAACAAAAAATGAAGTTTTGATTCTGAAAGAACTATTACTCTTCCACAACTAGAGGGATAAAATCTTTTTTTTTTGTTACAATGGAAGATAGAGGGATAAAATCTATGTAAAAGAGTAAAGTCAATGTAAAAGTTGCATTTATTTAACGTGCAATATGTTCAACTGACACCAATGAGGTAATTCATATCAAACCTAATGCTTCATAACCCTTTAGTTAAGATTCAGGGGACACACACAAACACAAAAAATTTAGATCAGCTGAAAAACAAAATAAGAGACTGACATGGACAGGAAAAATATCTTCGGAACCTACTGAATGACAATTTTAATGCTACTACATACTCATCAACTGCCTAATATGATTAATGATAAAAGAAACTTCAACTTAGAGCTGATGAGAACTAACCTATTCGAGGCAAAGAACTAACTTCTTCTGACGATTTCTGCCCCAAATTTTCCTTCCAATCCTTTGTTTTTTCAGAAAGAGCTGTCACCAACTTGTCATCACCCATTTGCCTGAGATTTTTCTTCTGTTTGCTATCAAAACCTTCCAATAACTCTTTGCAGTTTGGACAAATATTCAATCCCATTACTTGTGCATTCCAAGAATCTGTATTTTAAATTCCCATCAATTCTTCAATTTGGCAACACCCTCAAACAATAAACAAACCCAGCAAACCAAATCTCTAATACCCTCTGAACATACCAATTCACCAAATAGCTATAAATGAGAAAGAAAAAAATAGTAATTTTAACAGTAAAAACCTAGTAAGCAATCAAACCTTGCTAAGCCACAAGTTCAGAAGACCTTGAACAACTGATCCAGGGTGTCTGAATTCTGAACTCTTGCAATAAAGTTTCAATTTTTCTGGTATGCTCAATTACCCACATGATACGTGGGCCTCTAAACACCAAAACACTACTTAGTAATTTAAAGCTTGTGTAAGGAGCATATTTGGCCAACTAGCACAACCCATCAGTCATTCAAGCACGAAGAACGTTTGGTAAGCCTAAAGATCAAACCTTTTTGGGACTCTATGCTGACCCAGTTCAAGTATCAAGCTAAAGTTCACAATGAACAAAAGAGCAAGTTCATGCTTTTAACCAAAAGCAGAGAAAAACCTGAAACTAAGAACAGTGGCAGCTACCCAGAAAAGATTTAGAAAGAGGGTGCAACCCAGAAATTGTGAAGATGAATCAAAATCACCTTATTTACAGTTCACAGTAATCATGATATTGCAAGTTGCTACTGCTTCAACTCAAATTAAAATGAAATGAGAATAAGGAAGATTGAAGAGAAAAGAAAAGAAAAATTGATGAGTTTGATATGGTTGTTGTAGGGGTGAACGGCTAAATCCAATGAACCCGCTCAACCCAATCCGATCCAATAGAAAAAATGCGGATTGGATCGGGCAATCGGGTTAGTCGGATGGATTTTACTACAACCCAACCAAGTTTGGATCGGATTTCGGATTCAGTTCAAATCCATCCAACCCAACCCAGAATCCATACATATAATAATAATTTTTATAATTTTACTCATACTTTGAGTGCTAGTGTCGGAGTAATGACTTTTTGAAACTTTGAGACTTAAGTATTTGTAGTTATTTGTCATATTTGAACTTAGAGTATTTGTTCGTAGTTATTTGTTACATGTTTATATATAGTTATTTGGCATGTTGGAGACATCTAAGTTCTAAGTGTCATGACATTTAGTGTTGTTTTTCACTTTTTAGATACTATTTATATTAGATTGTTTCATGTCATTTGGTAATGAAGTTTTATATTTTTATGATATTTGGCTATATGTCATTTATGTGGTATTATTTCTATAACTTTTTGTGTCTTTTTCATGCTATTTAGTATTATAACATATTTAGTACTTTTTATAACTTTTTCTGAATTTATAATAATTTTTACAAGATTTTTTAATATTTTAGATATATTATTATTTTAATATAGTAACCCAATAAATCCATCCAACCCAATCCAAACTTCGTCGGGTTGGTTCGGATCGGGTCCGAAGAAAAAATTCGTGAAATCCAACTCAACCCAACCCAGCCAATTTTGATCGGTTCGGATTTTATTTTGACCAAAATTCATCCAACCCAACCCATGTGCACCCCTAGGTTGTTGTTTTGGACAAGGAAGCTGTTTCGTCAAGTGTCTGACGCATAATGAGATGTCATTTTTACGAATGTGACCTTGTTTCATTCGCATATCAAAAGTAAATTCTCTACAAAAAAAAAGAGAAGCAGAAGCAGAAAAAAAATCAACTTTATTGAGTTGCAATATATCAAACGTATAGAATAGAATCTCTTTTCTTCAATTGAGAATATCCGAAAATCTCGGAAAGTTGACTCTGGATAAGACAAGTCCGGAAAAAAAATGTAGGGAGAAAAACCTTGGCATTGTTAGAGCATCTCCAATGGAGTCCTTAATTTGAGGTCTTAAAATAAGATCCGGATTTTATTAGATCTCACCATTGGAGCTATCCTACATGGCATGAGATCTTAGCAAAAGCTAAGATCCGTGCCTTAGCTCAGGTACTCTCAAATCCGGAATCTTAAATAAAATAATATTTTTTCTCTCTCCTATCAATACCAGAACCAAAGTTAAAAATAGTGAGAGAAATAAATAATATAAATATATTGGGTACCGTGGGTCCAGTTAAAAATAAAATAAGATCTCAACCACTAGAGTGAAATGTGCATTGGGACCTTATGAGTGTCTTAAATCTTATGTGGCAGTCTGGGCCCACAAAAAGTGAGTTAAGTCTCAAAATAAGATCTCACCATTGGAGATGCTCTTACTTACTTACTGGTACCATGTGTATGACCTGTAATCTTAAATGCAGTGTGCAGTGTGTAGTTGATTGGGGTCGTGAGAAAATCTATAAGGATGGTGTCAAAATTAATGTCCACAAACTATTACCGTCACACAATTTGGTGACGGAACGGAACAGGACAAAACAGAACAGAAGGGGACAAAACAGGATGGAACAGGACAATAATAATTTGTGTGTTGTTTTTGGTAACTCCAAGTCAATATAACAGAACCATAATTTAGGTTACATATATAACCCTGCATGTTTAATATTTGATTGAGGAAAACAAATTAAACTCAATTGAACATTTTGCATAGAAATCGTTTGTTATTGCTTACTTCATAAAATAATCACTTATATATTGTTTAAGTTGTTTCAGTATTCTATTGAAAAAAGCAGAAACCTAATTATCTATTTAAGCTATTTTAAGTGTGTTTGTTTAGATTAAAAAATATTAATTTTTAACTATAATTTTTTTAAGAGATTTTAAGAATTCGTGTTTGACTACTCTAATTAAAATCACTTTTTGTTTTTTATCTCCTCTCATCTGTCATCATAGATTTTCATTATAAGCTAAAGTAGCGGTTTCAAATAATCTGTTTTCAGCTTCAGCTGAAACAAGGACAAAAAGTGATTTTTTTTATTTTAAAAGTGATTTTTTGATTAAAAAGTGATTTTTTCAAAATAAGTTGAATCAAACGCGCTCTAATTGGCTCGTTTATCATTGCTTACAAAAACTGATTTTACTTTTGAAAAAATAATTGATTATGTTTTAATTAAGTTGATTCGTGTTTGACTACTCTAATTAAAATCACTTTTTTTATCTCCTCTCATCTATCATCATAGATTTTCATGATAAGCTAAAGTAACTGTTTCAAATAATATGTTTTCAGCTTCACCTGAAACAAACACAAAAAGTGATATTTTGATTAAAAAAATAATTTTGGAATTTAAAAGTGATTTTTTTATTAAAAGTGATTTTTCCAAAATAAGTTGAATCAAACGCACTCTAATTGGCTCGTTTATCATTGCTTACAAAAAGTGATTTTACTTTTGAAAAAATAATTGATTTTATTTTAAGTGATTTTTTTGAAAAAGTAGATTTTCATTTAACTTTGTCTACAAATATAATAAGTGCTTTCAATTTTAGAAGTGATTTTAAACTGTTTAGATACATAAAATTTCAAATATAAATTAGCGGTATTTTTTAACTTACAAAAGTTTTAAGAAACTGTTCCGTTCCACCCTTTTTCTATGAATCAAAGTGTCCCGTTCCTGGAGTCTTTTGTCCCGTTCCGTTCCATCTTAAAAACATGACAAACACAGAACGGAACCCATGTGTCATGTTCCGTTCTCTACCCACCTGTCTACCAAACGCTACCACAATGTTCCGTACTAGAAGCTTATTAAGGAATAAAGGAATATTCTAGCAAACTCTAGGAGAGCACAAATAAGGAAAGATGATATCAATAAAGAGTACTATTCATTAATTAATCAAAAAAAAGTCTCTTAGTACAATGGAGCCCCCCCTTTTATAGTGGGTGGATCCTAATCTAGAAGATTCTGGGAATTGGGTCATACATCAAGGGTCCAATTCCCGATACAAGTAAATAAAATAGACTCAGGTCCAATACAACGGGCGAGAAACTCTTCGCCTGGATTAGTCCGTCCCAGTTATGGCGACCATCCTTGTCTCTATCCTCGATCGTCCAATTAATGTTGAACCTTGATCCGGCGTTATACCAGTAACACGGCGGGTCTTAGGCTTGTCAAGGCTCGTCCGGCCCACAAGCCCACAAGACATTATGCTCGAATGTCTTAAGAGCTTCAATGTCTTTAAGTAAAACTTAGAGGAAAAAAACTTTCACACGCGACTTTGGGCGTTCGCCCAGCCCATATATATATATATATATATATATATATATATATATATATATATATATATATATATATATATATATACTACCTATAGAATTTTATTGACAATTGGTTGCAATTGCTGAAAGAATTTTTCAAAATTAAAAATTCTACAATCATATCTAAGGCCAACAATGTTACAAGATACTAATAGATTGAATGAATTAGCAATTTCATCTGCTGGAAGTGAAATGTTAGAATTGTTTGACTATAAAACTCGGAAAAATGATTTTGCGGCTCAAAAAGCTAGAAGATTACTGTAAACAATTAAAAATTTATATTTTATATAATATATTAAGTTTTTTTTAGGCCCTCAAATGTCTATACACGGCCCTGCTAGATGAACAAATAAAACAAACCAGTCCAAGTGAGGTAATCAAACAGATCCCACACCCACACAAAACCAGTAGACTCAATTCCCTCTGAATAATCTTCCAACCCCCATCGCCTCAATCCCAATATACCTGCATATCAAATATGGGAGAGGCAAGCACACCGATATTCCTTGGCAGCAATCCAGCACCACGACCTCCATTGGACAAGTTCCATAGCCTGCTCCAAGTCACTACTACCTTCCCTAAATACAATGTTGTTTCGAGTTAACCATATGGTCCAAGCCATAGTGCCCCATATCGACCTCCAACAGCGTTTCTCTTTCTTATTCCATGGACCATGAAAATGCTCATAAAGTGCATACAACTATTGATGGGTAGCACTGACTCATACCCCAACCAGCTATAACATCTACTCCAAAGAGAGGAAGCAAATTTACAAGAAAAAAAATTAAATGAGCACCTGATTCCTCTGATTCCCTACATAATGGGCCCAAACTATCCTCTTCATCCAGCAAGACTCTCCTCTTGAATAAATTCACCTTACCGTCCCTTGAGTCATTTGCTTCCTTTTTCACCGTGTGAGAATGTGGCTAGAAGAAGTATTGTGGAAGTCAATTGATTTTCTTCTTCAATAAGGCCAATTGGGGCCATTAGTGAAAAGGTTGTTGGAACAACATAAAAGAAAGTTGGAAAGGGGGATGGGAGCACAAATCCCAATCCACCTACCCCCTAGTGGGATCTCCACCCCTAAAAAGTAAGTAAATCCTTCTCTTGAACCCACCGCCCATGCGATGGCCAAGCAAGGCTTTCGCTTCAAGCAAGGTGTTAGTTTTCTAGAGACTAAGCTCTGATGCCAATTGAGATGCAAATAAGTATCACAAGAAAGGGGGTGTTTGAATTGTGTACTTGAAATTTACGTTTTAAAACTTTGTTTTATGAAAAGAATATAAGTTCTTTTGTGAAAACGTTTAAGTATGAATTTTCGTAAACTGTTCAGTGCAGCGGAAGTAAAACAGTAAATGAGACAGAACGATCAGCACACAGAGATTTATACCGGTTCACCCTAAACGATTGGGCTACGTCCAGTACTGGGCCACCACCAAGATTTTCACTAGCAAGTATCAAGGACTTCTCCAATACAAGTATTTGACAGGACTTCTCCAAGTATTATCACATACTTCTCCAAGTATTCTACAGGACTCCTCCTATAAGTATTGTTCAGGACTTCTCCAAAATCTTACAAAGATTTGAATCACTCTACAGGACTTCTCTTCTTTCAAGAGTAGTGGTAGAGAATTTATGGCACTGGAACTCTAAGTGTTTTGGGTTCAGATTTGACTTTGGATCACTTATGAGTTCTAACAAAAGTGTAAAGAGAATAAAGAGATATGACTCTTTTAAGGTACGAGGTTTTCTCTTTCACTTGCAGAATTTAATTGCTTGTGTTTGACACTTAGGAATTTCTGCTTGAGCTTTAAATGTTGTTGAGAAGTTTTGAATGAATGTTGAATGCTTGTTTTTCTTTGAAATTGATTCTCTTATCTTCAGATCTTCAAGAGTGTCTTAAATACTTGCTTGCTAGTGTTGTAGCCGTTGTGAGACAATATCCAACCGTTGAGACAGCCGTTGTAAAATGAGATTGAGTCGTTGATTCAAAATGCTTGGTTGGTAGCTTCATTAAATGTTGCTTCAGAAGCAAGTCTATCCTTTAGCTAAAAAGATAACATTTGCCAGCTAGTAGGTGGTGATAGACTTTGGGCTACTTTTCAGACATGAGACAATTTGGCAATTTGATGTTGACGGCTTGTACTTTTCCTTGTTGGTCAGCGTGCCTTTTGCTGAAGCAAACTTGTCTTCATGTGATCTAGTTTGAATGCAAAACAAATAGTTGTCATTTGATTTGAATGTGGGACAACTGGTTGTAATCAAACTAAAACATTGGCGCTCAAAAATTGTCTTTGATAAATCTAACTGACGACGTGTCATTGGACGGTCAGAGACTTGATGCTGGATAAAAGTTAGTTCTCCTTTGCAGAACTGTTTTGTAAAAACAAGACTCTTCTTCTATCTGATATCTCTTTCCTTTTTGAAGTGATAGAACGTTGAAACGTATAACATTCTTTTGAGTTTCTCCTGAAATCAGAAACGTTAACAAGAGTTTAATTTCCAGCGAAACTTATGGTATAAAATTGTTATGATCAAAATAAGATTTTAAAACGTTATGATGCGTTTGAACTTAACAGTTTCTTCCTCATCAAACGGTTCCTTAGCTTGGACAGCCTTGGAACTTTTGGCCTTGAACGCAACGTTCTTCAGCTTTTTTACTCCTTCATCCCGAGCAAGTTCTATTTCATGAACTTTCAGAGATCCAAGGAGATCTTCAATCTTCAAGGTGCTAAGTGTAACACCCCGGTTTCTCAACTGAGGAGTCACATTAGTTACCTAACAAAATCTAAGGACTATTTCGTAATCCTAAGAAAACACAATATATTTTTTCCCTTTTCGAAACAACTGAACATAATTGAATATATAACATAGACTTTATTCAACAACTCATTCCCGACATAATAATAATAGTGTCTTACATCATCATGAACAAGTTTCCAAAATAAGTACGCACACTTTAACAGTGGCGAAATAAGGTTTAAACAACAGAGTTTTCATAAGGAAAAAGAAACTCAAACATAGTCCACCAAAAAGGGAGAAGCAACTGCTTCATCCACCTCTACTCGACCGCCCACGATCACGGTCTCCGACTCGAACAGCTAAGCTTCAGCGGAAGGCTCACCATCGCCTAATAGCGTTAAGCGCCCAAACAACAAATAGCAAATAGAAAAGGGTTAACTCCATACAATTATCATGTATGAAAGAGAAAATCATGCTATTCAAATTTAACTACCTATCATGGTAAATAAACCAGCAACATAACTAAACTCATATATCAACAACCTAATCATATAACATCAATTCGGATATCGACAACCTAACATATAACATCAATTCAAATATCAAAAACTTCAACAGTATAATATCAATTCAGATATCAATAAACCAATAACTAAAATCCAACAACATAGGGTCAGGTGTTAGTTCCCTATAATGCAACTATATGCTTCTACCAAAATGGATCGATCAGCAACGTCTCTCAAGACGGGACAATCACGCGGGACCACACCCACCTCATTGCCACTTTACGCCACTCCGGACGGGACAATCGCATGGGACCACACCCACCTCATCGCCACTTTAGAGCATCTCGAAAGATGGGACAATCCCGCGGGACCACACCCACCTCATTGCCACTTTATAACGCCTCGAAAGATGGGACAATCACGTGGGACCACACCCACCTCATCGCCACTTAAGAACCAAAGCCTATATGCCAAGTCAGTCAACAACAATCCCCAAACCAATGATTAATTCGGAGTAACCACATGTTATTCCTATTATCAACGAACATAACTCAATTCAATTGCATACCAACTCAGTTCAATGACAGAAACCAGTAAACGGCCGAAGCCTCTCAGAAAACGGAGACACACGTCTCAATAAGTTTACTCGGCCGAAGCCTTCAGAAAACATTTGGCACAAGCCTCAGAAACAGTCAATATAAGCAAACATACAACATTGCAAGCATAATAATCATAATCCAATGCCAATCAATATAAACATCTTCATCTCAAACGCAGGCAGTGCGATAAAAGCAGGCAAGACTCAAAGACACTCTAAAACCGAGTTACCCTTACCTTCGTGAGTAGAAGTTGGGCATGGAAGTTGTGAACCTAGAACAAGGAAACACAATCATCAACACAAGCCCTACTAGAAGTAACACTATCTAATAACGCTAATCGAAACCGGAAAGAAAGCTTTTAAAGCTTCAGAGTTCCTCTTAAGGCACGAATTGACAACGGAACTTCGTTCGCTAAAACGAGCATAACTCGAGCTACAGAACTCGGAATGACATGAAACCAGCGCCAAAATTTCGACAATCAAAAGAGCTACGCAATGGCTCAGGTCATAGAGACTCAAAAATTATTTTTGGACACGGTACCCTAAGCAATAGGTTTCGGCCACTATGTAAAATAGGGTTTCCGAACTTTTTCTTCGGTCTAAATCGATTCCTAGGTATTCCTAGGCGATATCTAGGCCAGGGAAACTCTCAGAAAAATTATCGGGTCGAAAACTGTCGCAGGGGTATTTTGGTCAATATTTTTAGCTCAGAAATTCAAAACTGAAATTTCGAAAAACAAATTAGATGGGGTCGACACCAACGACGATTATGACGACTAATCCTACTAACGCTAAGCTCAGTCGAGAGTTTTAAGCCCAAAGGACGGAACTTTAGCCAAAAAATGGGTATTTCCTACATAAATGAATTCCGGCGGCATTTCGGCGACATTCGGCAAAATGTAATCCGCTAAACATGCTCAGGGGCACGCAGGGAATAAGTTTAGACACTAAAATCAAGTTATTTGGACAGTTTTACAAAAAGCTCAAAACTTTGAGCACAGAAAGACATAGAGAAAAGCGACAAAATTTAAGATCTGAAGAAAGAAATAACATCAATACCTTGAGGCCTACGCGTAGCAACGAACAGAGCGACGATCAGGCAAGAACCGGAAAAAATCAAATCTCTTCCTTTCCTCCAAGAAGTTCACGGCCGTGTGTGTGTGTGTTGTGTGATTTTTTTTTTATTTTTTTCATTTTTTGAAGTCCTATTTATAGGAAATTGAAAACGTGAGAAAATGATTATTTCGCGATTCCGATTTTTCCTACTGATTCCAACGTATTTTAGACACGATATTCTTCCCGCTGAATCTTCTAATTCTTCAAAGAAATATCAGTATGATTTTTGGTTTTCGAGGCTTGTTTTTTAATGTTTACCGGCTTAAAATGCACTTTATGCACTTTTTGATTTTGACCTCGGATGCAGAAACTTCCTTCTGAAGAAAGATTTGGAACGTCGATTAGAGTGGGCGTACGCGTGTGGAATCTTCGTTTGAAGCTCCGAATAGAAAAAGTCTACATCGTAGGTTAATTTAATAGCTCTAGAAAAACCAGGGATTCAGTTTCGGCAAACCTCCCGGTATCGGAAATGAGTGTTCGTAAATTCCAGGGTTTCGTATCGAAACGCTTATTATGGAAGGATTAAGAGAAGTTCTAACATTTCTCTGAAGATTTTTGGAATTAGTTTCCCATCGTGTCTTTAAGTGCAAATTAGTCGTTTACTAACGGTTTTGCCGTAAGGCAGAAATGAATGAAACTCGTGCCGTAGGCTATAACGACTATGTTACTATTCTTAGTCATTTCCTGAACTTTCCTCTTCTTAATATTAATCCAAACATTAAACACGAGTCAAGTTCCTCTCACGCTTACACAGAATCCTATGCGTGAGCTGGAAATCATTTATCTATTTAATTCTAAAATTTTGGGTCTTACAATACTACCCCCCAAAAAGAAAGTTTCGTCCTCGAAATTTAAGGCTCAGTGAAGAGTTCCGGATACTGTTCCTTCATCTTCTCTTCTAGTTCCCAAGTAGCATCGCCCGTGACTTGGTTCCAAATCACTTTTACCAGAGGAACCTGCTTGTTCCTCAACTGCTTGATCCTACGTTCCTCAATCCTCATTGGTGCCACTTCAAAAGACAAGTTGTCTCTAAGTTGGATGTCATCTTCCTTGATGATGTGAGAGGGATCAGGAATATATTTCCTTAATTGTGACACGTGTAGCACATCATGAATCTTGGACAGAAATGGTGGCAACGCAATCCGATACGCTACTTTACCGACTCGCTCGATAATCTGATACGGTCCAATGAACTTCGGTGTCAGCTTCCTCGACTTTATCGCCCTTCCCACTCCGGTAGTTGGTGTCACGCGAAGAAACACATGGTCTCCCGCCTCGAACTCCAGTTCTCTCCGACGTGTGTCAGCATAACTCTTTTGTCGACTCTGTGACATCCTCATCTTCTCTTGTATTTGTTTTACTTTCTCAGTAGTCTGTTGTACTAATTCATATCCAACGAGAAGATGTTCGCCATCTTGAAACCAACATAAAGGAGTTCTACATCTCCTCCCATACAAAGCCTCATAAGGTGCCATTCCAATACTAGCATGAAAACTGTTGTTATAAGTAAATTCGATCAACGGCAACAGCTCATCCCAGCTTTCTTGACTATCCAGTACACAGGCTCGCAGCAAGTCTTCCAATGACTGTATCGTCCTCTCTGTCTGCCCATCCGTCTGAGGGTGATAGGCAGAGCTCAACCTCAACTTCATGCCAAGCGCCTCGTGCAAGGCCTTCCAGAAATGCGAAGTAAACTTCGGATCTCTGTCAGAAACAATACTCGAGGGTACTCCATGAAGTCGTACAATCTCAGCGACATACACTTTTGCAAGTGCCTCCACATTGAACGTGGTCTTCACCGGTATGAAATGTGCTGACTTCGTCAGACGGTCCACAATGACCCAAATGGAATCAAATCTCTTCCTCGTAGCTGGCAAAGCTACCACGAAATCCATAGAGATACTGTCCCACTTCCACTCCGGCACATCAAGTGACTGTAACATACCCGCAGGCTTTTGATGTTCTATCTTCGCCTTCTGACATGTCAGACATGCTGCCACATACTCTGCTACATTCTTCTTCATTCCTGGCCACCAGAAATTCAACTTTAGATCTTGGTACATCTTTGTCGATCCCGGATGAATACTCAATCTACTCTTGTGACCTTCGTCAAGGATCATCCTTCTCAACTCCATGTCCAATGGCACGCAGACACGTCCTTTGCAACGCAGAATGTTGTCGGTTCCTACCTCGAAATCCGGCGCTTTTCCCAAAATGATCAAGTTCCGTTTCTCGATCAGCTCCTCATCTAACAGTTGCTTCACCTTGATCTCGTTCAGAAAATCACTAGTGATCGTCACCATCCCAAAGCTCAATTTTCCAGGTGTCACTTGCATACCCAAACTGAGGTCGCGAAAAGTCTCGATAAGTTCCAATTCCTTAATCATCAGCGATGAAACATGAATTGTCTGGCGACTCAGTGCGTCTGCTACAACATTTGCTTTTCCTGGGTGGTACAACAAAGTGAAATCATAGTCCTTGATAAATTCCATCCAACGCCTTTGTCTCATATTCAGATCCTTCTGATCGAACAGGTACTTCAGGCTCTTGTGATCACTAAAAACAGTGAAAGTGCTCCCATAAAGATAGTGCCTCCAAATCTTGAGTGCAAATACCACAGCCGCTAACTCCAAATCATGCGTAGGATAGTTCCGCTCATGTATCTTCAACTGCCTTGAAGAATAAGCCACAGCCTTTCGGTGTTACATCAACACACAACCCAAACCTTCGTACGAAGCATCGCAGTAAACCTCGTAGGGTTCCTCCTCTTGTGGTAAAGTCAGAACTGGCGCGGTCGTCAAGCGCTCCTTCATATCCTGGAAACTCTGTTCACAATCCTCTGTCCAAGCGAAAGGTTGGTTCTTCCGAGTAAGCTTCGTTAATGGTCCTGCAATCTTAGCGAAACCTTCGATGAATCGTCGGTAATATCCAGCTAAACCGATGAAACTCCTAATATCCGTCACAGTCTTAGGACGGTCCCATGCAAGTACCGCTTCTACTTTACTAGGATCCACAGCAATGCCCTCCTTTGAGATGACATGTCCTAGAAACTTTACTTCTTCCAACCAAAATTCACACTTTGCCGCGTTAGCATACAGTACCTTCTCCCGAAGAACTTGCAATACTTGACGCAGATGTTCCTCGTGTTCTTCAAGATTTCTCGAGTAGATCAAGATGTCGTCGATGAAAACCACAACGAAGCGATCCAAGAATGGATGAAAGATCCTATTCATGTAATCTATGAATACAGCTGGTGCATTCGTAACTCCAAACGGCATCACTAAGTACTCGTAGTGCCCATAGCGTGTCCTAAACGCCGTCTTTTGGATATCCTCGTCTTTGACTCTAATCTGGTGATATCCCGATCTCAGGTCAATCTTCGAGAAAATAGCAGCACCCTTCAATTGATCCATCAAGTCGTCAATCCTCGGCAACGGATAACAGTTCTTTATCGTGACTTTGTTCAACTGTCGATAGTCCACGCAAAGTCGTGATCTTCCGTCTTTCTTCTTCACAAGTAGCACTGGCGCTCCCCATGGAGAAACGCTAGGTCGGATAAACCCCTTCTTGGTTAAATCCTCAAGTTGACTCTTCAGCTCCGTCAGTTCTGCCGGTGCCATACGATAAGGTGCGATCGATATAGGTCCAGTGCCTGGGACTATATCAATGGTGAACTCCATATCTCTAACTGGAGGTATTCCGGGTACGTCTTCGGGGAACACATCCTCGAACTCTTGCACAACAGCTATTCCTTGTATTCCATTCTCCTTAGCTTCCATTACGGTTGTAGACATGAGAGAACTCAAAGCTCCTTTCCTCAAAGAGAGCTTCGAAAAGTACGAGTTCAGAAACTCGGCGAGTCCAGCATCGGGAAAGATAACTACCTTATTGGCGCAATCAAGAAGAACATGATGGTGGGACAACCAATCCATGCCTATGATCACATCCAATCCCTTGAGAGGTAAACAGATTAAGTTTGCTATAAACTTCTTATCTAGGTACATCCAAGGACATTCCAAACATGCAGTGTTAGTTACTAAGCTCTTAGATGCAGGGGTAGACACTGTTAAGTCAAACGGTAACTTCGACACTTCTAGCTTTAACCTTGTCGCACAAGCTATATCTATAAATGAATGCGTAGCACCAGAATCAAATAGCGCGATAAGGGAATTACCCGCAATCTCGCAGGTACTGCGGATTAGACCATCGTCTTCCTCAGCTTCAGTTCCACTGATTGAGTAGACCCTTCCACCAGCAGTAGGCCTCCTAGCCCCAACAACATTTGCAGCATCCTCAACCTTAGGAATCCTGCAATCCCTAGCGAGATGGCCTGGCTTGTTGCAGTTCCAACACATCAGAGGACCCTCGGGACAGTGACTGGCGTAATGTCCCTTTTGGTTACACTTGAAGCAAGTCACACCGTCCAAACTCACTCCTAGAGGTCTCGGTGCAATAGCATTCCCACCCGTGGGATAAAAAGAACCAGAAGCTGTCCCCCTACCCTGGGGACGAACATACGGCTTCTTCTGGAAATACCTACCCTTGTCACCTCTTCCTTGGTTAGTCCTAGCCGGACCTCCACTTCCTTGGTTAAGCTTGTTCTGACCTTGGAATTTGCCCCTTGCATTATCAATGGCCTCAATTCCCTTGGTCTTTTCCACCAGCACTTGGTAGCGATTCAATCCTAGGGGTTGCACCGCCCTCTGTAGCTCATAACTCAGCCCATCAATGAAGCGCTCGCACATATAGCCTTCATCTATCTGTCCTCGAAAGTAGCGGAAATGTTTCGCCAACGACTCCAACTTAGAAGCATACTCAGCTACGGTCATGCCTCCTTGACGGAGTCTCAGAAATTGTGCTTCCTTGGCGGCTCTAGCACTCTTAGGAAAGTACTTGTCCAGGAAAGCTCCCCGGAAGCACTCCCAAGTGATAGCTTGATGGTCGGCTTCCATCATAGCTCTAGCCCCGCGCCACCAATACTCAGCTTCACCAGTCAGCAGGTAAGTCGCATAATCCACTTTCATCTCTGCAGTGGTACGCAGAAAGGTGAAGATCTTCTCCAACTCCTGGAGCCATAAGTCAGCTTCCTCCGGATCGAAGCCCCCAGAGAACTTCGGCGGATCCTGACGCTTGAAATCGTTCAGACCTCTGGTCTGAGCAGCAGCTTGTTCACGCTCCTCACGCTGAACACGGCGAGCATTTTCTTCAGCATGGTTTTGTGCAGCCACCAAAACAGCAGTAGCAGCACGTTGAGCTTCAGCTTCCTCCCTTGCAGCGGAGTTGGTAACTTGTTGTGCCATAAGGGCAGTCAGGTTAGCAATAGCTTGCTCCATCGGATTCATGTTGTCTGAACCTTGAGTCTCGTCCAGCTGTGGAAACCTCCTGTTCCTGTTTTCATGAACAGTCAAAGACCACAACAGAAACTCAGGTCAGAACAACACAAAGTTCTATAATAACTAACTATGTATATACTTATATCAAATGTATAATTAACGATAACTAGCATAAGGTTATTCACCTATAAACAACCTTCAAGAATAATTTATATGAACAGTAATCAAGCACACTCTTCCTCCGATTGACACCCCATCAATCGGTCTCAGAGTTCAAACATCTTAAGAAGACACTCTACCCAAAAGCTCTGGTTTTCTCAACCAAAGCTCTGATACCACAATTGTAACACCCCGGTTTCTCAACTGAGGAGTCACATTAGTTACCTAACAAAATCTAAGGACTATTTCGTAATCCTAAGAAAACACAATATATTTTTTCCCTTTTCAAAACAACTGAACATAATTGAATATATAACATAGACTTTATTCAACAACCCGTTCCCGACATAATAATAATAGTGTCTTACATCATCATGAACAAGTTTCCAAAATAAGTACGCACACTTTAACAGTGGCGAAATAAGGTTTAAACAACAGAGTTTTCATAAGGAAAAAGAAACTCAAACATAGTCCACCAAAAAGGGAGAAGCAACTGCTTCATCCACCTCTACTCGACCGCCCACGATCACGGTCTCCGACTCGAACAGCTAAGCTTCAGCGGAAGGCTCACCATCACCTAATAGCGTTAAGCGCCCAAACAACAAATAGCAAATAGAAAAGGGTTAACTCCATACAATTATCATGTATGAAAGAGAAAATCATGCTATTCAAATTTAACTACCTATCATGGTAAATAAACCAGCAACATAACTAAACTCATATATCAACAACCTAATCATATAACATCAATTCGGATATCGACAACCTAACATATAACATCAATTCAAATATCAAAAACTTCAACAGTATAATATCAATTCAGATATCAATAAACCAATAACTAAAATCCAACAACATAGGGTCAGGTGTTAGTTCCCTATAATGCAACTATATGCTTCTACCAAAATGGATCGATCAGCAACGTCTCTCAAGACGGGACAATCACGCGGGACCACACCCACCTCATTGCCACTTTACGCCACTCCGGACGGGACAATCGCGTGGGACCACACCCACCTCATCGCCACTTTAGAACATCTCGAAAGATGGGACAATCCCGCGGGACCACACCCACCTCATTGCCACTTTATAACGCCTCGAAAGACGGGACAATCACGTGGGACCACACCCACCTCATCGCCACTTAAGAACCAAAGCCTATATGCCAAGTCAGTCAACAACAATCCCCAAACCAATGATTAATTCGGAGTAACCACATGTTATTCCTATTATCAACGAACATAACTCAATTCAATTGCATACCAACTCAGTTCAATGACAGAAACCAGTAAACGGCCGAAGCCTCTCAGAAAACGGAGACACACGTCTCAATAAGTTTACTCGGCCGAAGCCTTCAGAAAACATTTGGCACAAGCCTCAGAAACAGTCAATATAAGCAAACATACAACATTGCAAGCATAATAATCATAATCCAATGCCAATCAATATAAACATCTTCATCTCAAACGCAGGCAGTGCGATAAAAGCAGGCAAGACTCAAAGACACTCTAAAACCGAGTTACCCTTACCTTCGTGAGTAGAAGTTGGGCATGGAAGTTGTGAACCTAGAACAAGGAAACACAATCATCAACACAAGCCCTACTAGAAGTAACACTATCTAATAACGCTAATCGAAACCGGAAAGAAAGCTTTTAAAGCTTCAGAGTTCCTCTTAAGGCACGAATTGACAACGGAACTTCGTTCGCTAAAACGAGCATAACTCGAGCTACAGAACTCGGAATGACATGAAACCAGCGCCAAAATTTCGACAATCAAAAGAGCTACGCAATGGCTCAGGTCATAGAGACTCAAAAATTATTTTTGGACACGGTACCCTAAGCAATAGGTTTCGGCCACTATGTAAAATAGGGTTTCCGAACTTTTTCTTCGGTCTAAATCGATTCCTAGGTATTCCTAGGCGATATCTAGGCCAGGGAAACTCTCAGAAAAATTATCGGGTCGAAAACTGTCGCAGGGGTATTTTGGTCAATATTTTTAGCTCAGAAATTCAAAACTGAAATTTCGAAAAACAAATTAGATGGGGTCGACACCAACGACGATTATGACGACTAATCCTACTAACGCTAAGCTCAGTCGAGAGTTTTAAGCCCAAAGGACGGAACTTTAGCCAAAAAATGGGTATTTCCTACATAAATGAATTCCGGCGGCATTTCGGCGACATTCGGCAAAATGTAATCCGCTAAACATGCTCAGGGGCACGCAGGGAATAAGTTTAGACACTAAAATCAAGTTATTTGGACAGTTTTACAAAAAGCTCAAAACTTTGAGCACAGAAAGACATAGAGAAAAGCGACAAAATTTAAGATCTGAAGAAAGAAATAACATCAGTACCTTGAGGCCTACGCGTAGCAACGAACAGAGCGACGATTAGGCAAGAACCGGAAAAAATCAAATCTCTTCCTTTCCTCCAAGAAGTTCACGGCCGTGTGTGTGTGTGTTGTGTGATTTTTTTTTGATTTTTTTCATTTTTTGAAGTCCTATTTATAGGAAATTGAAAACGTGAGAAAATGATTATTTCGCGATTCCGATTTTTCCTACTGATTCCAACGTATTTTAGACACGATATTCTTCCCGCTGAATCTTCTAATTCTTCAAAGAAATATCAGTATGATTTTTGGTTTTCGAGGCTTGTTTTTTAATGTTTACCGGCTTAAAATGCACTTTATGCACTTTTTGATTTTGACCTCGGATGCAGAAACTTCCTTCTGAAGAAAGATTTGGAACGACGATTAGAGTGGGCGTACGCGTGTGGAATCTTCGTTTGAAGCTCCGAATAGAAAAAGTCTTCATCGTAGGTTAATTTAATAGCTCTTGAAAAACCAGGGATTCAGTTTCGGCAAACCTCCCGGTATCGGAAATGAGTGTTCGTAAATTCCAGGGTTTCGTATCGAAACGCTTATTATGGAAGGATTAAGAGAAGTTCTAACATTTCTCTGAAGATTTTTGGAATTAGTTTCCCATCGTGTCTTTAAGTGCAAATTAGTCGTTTACTAACGGTTTTTCCCTAAGGCAGAAATGAATGAAACTCGTGCCGTAGCCTATAACGACTATGTTACTATTCTTAGTCATTTCCTGAACTTTCCTCTTCTTAATATTAATCCAAACATTAAACACGAGTCAAGTTCCTCTCACGCTTACACAGAATCCTATGCGTGAGCTGGAAATCATTTATCTATTTAATTCTAAAATTTTGGGTCTTACACTAAGATCCTTAGCCTCTTGAATAGCAGTGACTTTGGGTCTCCATTTCTTGGGAAGGCATCTTAGAATCTTTGTGATCTGATCAATATTTTCATATTTGCGATCGTGATTCCTAAGACCATTTACAACGATTTGGAACCTTCCAAACATGTCATCTGTAACGCCTCAATTTCTCAACTGATGAGTCACATTAGTTACCTAACAAAATCTAAGGACTATTTCGTAATCCTAAGAAAACACGATATATTTTTTTTTTCGAAACAACTAAACATAGTTGAATACATAACATAGTCTTAATTAAACAACCCGTTCCCGACATATAATAATAGTTAACATAACATAGAGTAGTTCACAACACCATAAATGGGGTTCCAAAATAAGTACGCTCACTTAGACAAGTGGCGAAGATAAGGTTTAAACAACAGAGTTTTCAGATGGAGAAAGAAACTCAGACATAGTCCACCAAAAAGGGAGAAGCAACTGCTTCATCCACCTTTACTCGACCGCCCACGGTCACGGTCTCCAACTCGAACAGCTAAGCTTCAGCGGAAGGCTCTCCATCGCCTAATAGCGTTAAGCGCCCAAACAACAAGTAGCAAATAGAAAGGGTTAACTCCATGCAATTACCATGTATAAAAGAGAAAATCATGCTATTCAAATTTAATTACCTAGCATGGTAAATAAACTAGCAACATAACTCAACTCATATATCAACAACTTCACATAGATTAACTCAGATAATAATAACCTCAACAATGTAACATCAAATCAGATATCAATAAACCAATAATTAAAATCCAACAACATAGGGTCAGGTGTTAGTTCCCTATAATGCAACTATATGCTACTACCAAAATGGATCGATCAGCAACGTCTCTCAAGACGGGACGATCACGTGGGACAATCACCACCACACCGCCACTTAACGCCACTATGGACGGGACAATCACGTGGGACAATCACCACCACAGTGCCACTTTAGGCCATCTCGAAAGATGGGACGATCACGTGGGACAATCACCACCACACCGCCACTTTATAACGCCTTAAAAGACGGGACAATCACGTGGGACAATCACCACCACATTGTCACTTCAAGACCAAGCCCTATATGCCAAGTCAATCAACAACAATGCCCAAACCAATGTTTTATTCGGAGTAACCACATGTTATTCCTATTATCCACGAACATAACTCAATTCAATTGCATACCAACTCAGTTCAATGACAGAAACTAGTAAACGGCCGAAGCCTCTCAGAAAATGGAGACACACATCTCAATAAGTTTACTCGGCCGAAGCCTTCAGAAAACATTTGGCACAAGCCTCAGAAACAGACAACATTGCAAGCATAATAATCCTAATCCAATGCCAATCAATATAAACATCTTCATCTCAAACGCAGGCAGTGCGATAAAAACATGCAAGACTCAAAGACACTCTAAAACTAAGTTACCCTTACCTTCGGGAGTAGAAGTTGGGCATGGAAGTTGTGAACCTAGAACAAGGAAACACAATCATCAACACAAGCCCCACTAGAAACAACAATATCTAATAACAATGATCGAAACTGGAAAGAAAGCTTTTAAAGCTTCAGAGTTCCTATTTAAGCACAAATTGACAACGGAGACTTCGTTCGCTAAAACGAGCATAACTCGAGCAACAGAACTTGGAATGACACGAAACCAAAGCCAAAATTTCGGCAATCGAAAGAGCTACGCTATAGCTCAGGTCATAGAGACTCAAAAATTATTCTTGGACACGGTACCCTAACAAATAGGTTTCGGCCACTCTCAAAAATAGGGTTTCCGAACTTTTTCTTCGATCTAATTCAATTCCTAGGTATTCTTAGGCGATATCTAGGCCAGGGAAACTCTCAGAAAAATTATCGGATCGAAAACTAGAACAGGGGTATTTTGGTCAAGATTTTTAGCTCGGAAACTCAAAATCAGAATTTCGAAAAACAAATTAGATGGGGTCGACACCAACGACGATTATGACGACTAATCCTACTAACGCTAAGCTCAGTCGAGAGTTTTAAGTCTAAAGGGCGAAGCTTTGGCCAAAAATGGGTTTTTCAAGCAGAATTGAAACTCCGCGGCAATTCGGCGAGATTCGGCGAAATGTAATCCGCTATACATGCTCTTGGGCACTCAGGGAAGAAGTTTAGATAGAAAGATGAAGTTATTTGGACAGTTTTACGAAAAGCTCAAAACTTTGAGCACAGAAAGACAAAGAGAAAAGCGACAGAATTTACGATCAGAGGTAAGGAAAAGCATCAGTACCTTGAGGCCTACGAGTAGCAACGAACTGTGCGACGATCAGGCAAGAATCGGCGAAAAGCTCTCCTCCTCCTTCTCCTCTCCAAGCCGCGGGTTGTGTGTGTGTTGGTGGTGATGTTTTCTTTTGATTTTTTTCAAGCTATTTATAGGAAATGGAAAATGCGGAAAAATGAAAATTCCGCGATTCCGATTTTTCCTGTACATTCCTCCGTGAATCTTAAAATAGGTTATGGCGACCAAATTCCAGAACTCAAAACAGGTTTCTCAGAATTAAAGCAAACGATCTATAGTCGGTGTAAATCTATTTTACCCGAAAACTACTTTTTGCAGTTGATGTCGGATGAGAAAACTTCTTTCTGAAGAAAGATTAGAAACATCGAAGGAAATGGGAGTACGCGTGTGGAATCTTCGTTTGAAGCTCTGAATAGAAAAAGTCTTCATCAACCGTTTATTTTAGGTTTCTTGAGCTATCAGGGTTTTAGTTTCGGCAAACCTCCGAGAACTAGAATCAGACGTTTGTACATTCCAGGGTTTTGTATCAAAACGCTTGTCATGGAAGGATTAAGAGAAGTTATAACATTTCTCTGAAGATTTTTGGAATTAGTTTCCATCGTGTCTTTAAGTGCAAATTAGTCGTTTGCTGACGCTCTCGTCCTAGGTATAAGCGAATACTACTTGTGCTATAACTATAGCGACTACATACTATTCTTAGTCATTTCCTGAACTTTCCTCTTCATAATATTAATCCAACCATCAAACGAAAGTCAAGTTCCTCTCACGCTTACACAGAATCCTATGCGTGAGCTGGAAATTATTTATTTTTTTAATTCTAAAATCTTGGGTCTTACAATACTACCCCCCAAAAAGAAAGTTTCGTCCTCGAAACTTAAGGCTCAGTGAAGAGTTCCGGATACTGTTCCTTCATCCTCTCTTCTAGTTCCAAAGTAGCATCGCCCGTGACTTGGTTCCAAATCACTTTTACCGGAGGAACCTGCTTGTTCCTCAACTGCTTGATCCTACGTTCCTCAATCCTCATTTGTGCCACTTCAAAAGACAAGTTGTCTCTAAGTTGGATGTCATCTTCCTTGATGATGTGAGAGGGATCAGGAATATACTTCCTCAATTGTGACACGTGTAGCACATCATGAATCTTGGACAGAAATGGTGGCAACGCAATCCGATAAGCTACTTTACCGACTCGCTCGATAATCTGATACGGTCCAATGAACTTCGGTGTCAGCTTCCTCGACTTTATCGCCCTTCCCACTCCGGTAGTTGGTGTCACGCGAAGAAACACATGGTCTCCCGCCTCGAACTCCAGTTCTCTCCGGCGTGTGTCAGCATAACTCTTCTGCCTACTCTGTGACGTCCTCATCTTCTCTTGTATTTGTTTCACCTTCTCAGTAGTTTGTTGCACTAATTCAGGTCCAACAAGAAGATGTTCGCCATCTTGAAACCAACATAGAGGAGTTCTACATCTTCTCCCATACAAAGCCTCATAAGGTGTCATTCCAATACTAGCATGAAAAATGTTGTTATAAGTAAACTCGATCAATGGCAACAGCTCATCCCAGCTTTCTTGACTATCCATAACGCAGGCTCGCAGCAAGTCTTCCAATGACTGTATTGTCCTCTCGGTCTGTCCATCCGTCTGAGGGTGATAGGCAGACCTCAACCTCAACTTCGTCCCAAGCGCCTCGTGCAAGGCCTTCCAGAAATGTGAAGTAAACTTCGGATCTCTGTCAGAAACAATACTCGAAGGTACTCCATGAAGTCGTACAATCTCAGTGACATACACTTTTGCAAGTGCCTCCACATTGAACGTGGTCTTCACCGGTATGAAATGTGCTGATTTCGTCAAACAGTCCACAATGACCGAAATGGAATCAAATCTCTTCCTTGTAGCTGGTAAAGCTACCACGAAATCCATAGAGATACTTTCCCACTTCCACTCCGGCACATCAAATGACTGTAACATACCCGCGGGCTTTTGATGTTCTATCTTCGCCTTCTGACATGTCAGACATGCCGCCACAAACTCTGCTACATTCTTCTTCATTCCTGGCCACCAGAAATTCAACTTTAGATCTTGGTACATTTTTGTCGATCCCGGATGGATACTCAATCTGCTCTTGTGACCTTCGTCAAGAATCATCCTTCTCAACTCCATGTCACATGGCACGCAGACACGTCATTTGCAACGTAGAATGCCATCGGTTCCTACTTCGAAATCCGGCGCTTTTCCCAAAATGATCAAGTTCCGTTTTTCGATCAGCTCCTCATCTAACAGTTGCTTCACCTTGATCTCGTTCAGAAAATCACTAGTGATCGTCACCATCCCAAAGCTCAATTTTCCAGGTGTCACTTGCATACCCAAACTGAGGTCGCGAAAAGTCTCGATAAGTTCCAATTCCTTAATCATCAGCGATGAAACATGAATTGTCTGGCGACTCAGTGCGTCTGCTACAACATTTGCTTTTCCTGGGTGGTACAGCAAATTGAAATCATAGTCCTTGATAAATTCCATCCAACGCCTTTGTCCCATATTCAGATCCTTCTGCTCGAACAGATACTTCAGGCTCTTGTGATCACTAAAAACAGTGAAAGTGCTCCCATAAAGATAGTGCCTCCAAATCTTGAGCGCAAATACCACAACCGCTAACTCCAAATCATTCGTAGGATAGTTCCGTTCATGTATCTTCAATTGCCTTGAAGAATAAGCCACAGCCTTTCGGTGTTGCATCAACACACAACCCAACTCGTTGTACGAAGCATCGCAGTAAACCTCGTAAGGTTCATCCTCTTGTGGTAATGTCAGAACTGGTGCGGTCGTCAAACGCTCCTTCATATCTTGGAAACTCTGTTCACAATCCTCTGTCCATGCGAAAGGTTGGTTCTTTCGAGTGAGTTTCGTCAATGGTCCTGCAATCTTAGCAAAACCTTCGATGAATCATCGGTAATATCCAGCTAAACCGACGAAACTCATTATATCTGTCACAGTCTTAGGACGCTCCCATGCAAGTACCGCTTCCACTTTACTAGGATCCACAACAATGCCCTCCTTTGAGATGACATGTCCTAGAAACTTTACTTCTTCCAACCAAAATTCACACTTCGCCACGTTAGCATACAATACCTTCTCCCAAAGAACTTGCAATACTTGACGTAGATGTTCCTCGTGTTCTTCATGATTCCTCGAGTAGATCAAGATGTCGTCGATGAACACCACAACGAAGCGATCCAAGAATGGATGAAAGAACCTATTCATGTAGTCCATGAATACAACCGGTGCATTCGTAACTCCAAACGGCATCACTAAGTACTCGTAGTGCCCATAGCGTGTCCTAAACGCAGTCTTCTGGATATCCTCGTCTTTGACTCTAATCTGGTGATATCCCGATCTCAGGTCAATCTTCGGGAAAATAGCAGCACCCTTCAATTTTCAAATCGTCAATCATCGGCAACGGATAACGGTTCTTTATCGTGACTTTGTTCAAATGTCGATAGTCCAAGCAAAGTCGCGATCTTCCGTGTTTCTTCTTCACAAGCAGCACTGGCGCTCCCCACGGAGAGACGCTAGGTCGAATAAACCCCTTCTTGGTTAAATCCTCAAGTTGACTCTTCAGCTCCGTCAGTTCTGTCGGTGCCATACGATAAGGCGCGATCGATATAGGTCAAGTGCCTGGGACTATATCAATGGTGAACTCCATATCTCTGACTGGAGGTATTCTAGGTACGTTTTCGGGAAATACATCCTCGAATTCTTGCACAACAGTTATTCCTTGTATTCCATTCTCATTAGCTCCCATCACGGTTGTAGACATGAGAGAACTCAAAGCTCCTTTCCTCAGAGAGAGCTTCGAAAAGTACGAGTTCAGAAACTCGGCGAGTCCAGCATCGGGAAAGATAACTACCTTATTGGCGCAATCAAGAAGAACATGATGGTGAGACAACCAATACATGCCTATGATCACATCCAATCCCTTGAGAGGTAAACAGATTAAGTTTGCTACAAACTTCTTATCTAGGTACATCCAAGGACATTCCAAACATGCTGTGTTAGTTACTAGACTCTTAGATGCAGGGGTAGACACTGTCAAGTCAAACGGTAACTTTGACACTTCTAGCTTTAACCTCGTCGCCCAAGCTAAGTCTATGAATGAATGTGTAGCACCAGAATCAAATAGCGCGATAAGGGAATTACCCGCAATCCCACAGGTACTGCGGATTAAACCATCGTCTTCATCAGCTTCAGTTCCAGTAATCGAGTAGACTCTTCCACCAGCAGTAAGCCTCCTCGCCCCAGCAACATTCACAGCAGCCTCAACTTTAGGAGTCCTACACTCTACAGCAGTGTGACCAGGCTTCTTGCAGTTCCAACAGGTCTTCATGCTCTCAGGACAACGATTTGCAAAATGCCCCGCTTTGTTGCACTTGAAGCAAGTCACATCCTCTAAACTCACTGCTAGAGGTCTCGGTGCAATAGCATTCCCACCCGTAGGATAAAAGGAACCAGAAGCTGTTCCCCTACCCTGGGAACGAACATACAGCTTCTTCTGGAAATGCCTACCCTTGTCACCTCTTCCTTGGTTAGTCCTAGCTGGACCTCCACTTCCTTGGTGAGGCTTGTTCAGACCTTGGAATTTGCCCCTTGCATTATCAATGGCCTCAATCCCCTTGGTCTTCTCCACCAGCACTTGGTAACGATTCAGTCCTAGCGGTTGCACCGCCCTCTGTAGCTTATAACTCAGCCCATCAATGAAGCGCTCGCACATATAGCCTTCATCTATCTGTCCTCGAAAGTAGCGGAAATGTTTCGCCAACGACTCCAACTTAGAAGCATACTCAGCTACGGTCATGCCTCCTTGACGGAGTCTCAGAAATTGTGCTTCCTTAGCGGCTCTAGCACTAGCAGGAAAGTACTTGTCCAGGAAAGCTCCCCAGAAACACTCCCAAGTGATAGCTTGATGGTCGGCTTCCATCATAGCTCTAGCCCTGCGCCACCAATACTCAGCTTCACCAGTTAGCAGATAGGTCGCATAATCCACTTTCATCTCTGCAGTGGTATGCAGAAAGGTGAAGATCTTCTCCAACTCCTAGAGCCATAAGTCAGCTTCTTCCGGGTCGAAGCCTCCAGAGAACTTCGGTGGGTCCTGACGCTTGAAATCATTCAGACCCCTGGTCTGAGCAGCAGCTAGTTCACGCTCATCACGCTGAACACGACGAGCATTCTCTTCAGCATGGTTTTGTGCAGCCACCAAAGCAGCAGTAGCAACACGTTGAGCTTCAGCTTCTTCCCTTGTGACAGTGTTAGTAACTTGTTGTGCCATAAGGGCAGTTAGATTAGCAATAGCTTGCTCCATCGGATTCATGTTGTCCGAACCTTGAGTCTCGCTCAGTTGTGGAAACCTCCTGTTCCTGTTTACATGAACAGTCAAAGACCACAACAGATACTCAGGTCAGAACAACACAAAGTTCTATACTAACTAACTATGTATATACTTATATCAAATTTATAATTAACAATAACTAGCATAAGGTTATTCACCTACGAACAACCTTCAAGAATAATTTATATAAACAGTAATCAAGCACATTCTTCCTCCGATTGACACCCCATCAATCGGTCTCAGAGTTCAAACATATTAAGCAGACACTCTACCCAAAAGCTCTGGTTTTCTAGACCAAAGCTCTGATACCACAATTGTAACGCCCCAATTTCTCAACTGAGGAATAACATTAGTTACCTAACAAAATCTAAGGACTATTTCGTAATCCTAAGAAAACACGATATATTTTTTTTTCTTTTCGAAACAACTAAACATAGTTGAATACATAACATAGTCTTAATTAAACAACTCGTTCCCGACATATAATAATAGTGTACATAACATATAGTAGTTCACAACACCATAAACGGGGTTCCAAAATAAGTATGCTCACTTAGACAAGTGGCGAAGATAAGGTTTAAACAACAGAGTTTTCAGATGGAGAAAGAAACTCAGACATAGTCCACCAAAAAGGGAGAAGCAACTGCTTCATCCACCTTTACTCGACCGCCCACGGTCACGGTCTCCAACTCGAACAGCTAAGCTTCAGCGGAAGGCTCTCCATCGCCTAATAGCGTTAAGCGCCCAAACAACAAGTAGCAAATAGAAAGGGTTAACTCCATGCAATTACCATGTATAAAAGAGAAAATCATGCTATTCAAATTTAATTACCTAGCATGGTAAATAAACTAGCAACATAACTCAACTCATATATCAACAACTTAACATAGATTAACTCAGATAATAATAACCTCAACAATGTAACATCAAATCAGATATCAATAAACCAATAATTAAAATCCAACAACATAGGGTCAGGTGTTAGTTCCCTATAATGCAACTATATGCTACTACCAAAATGGATCGATCAGCAACGTCTCTCAAGACGGGACGATTACGTGGGACAATCACCACCACATCGCCACTTAACGCCACTATGGACGGGACAATCACGTGGGACAATCACCACCACATTGCCACTTTAGGCCATCTCGAAAGATGGGACGATCACGTGGGACAATCACCACCACACCGGCACTTTATAACGCCTTAAAAGACGGGACAATCACGTGGGACAATCACCACCACATTGCCACTTCAAGACCAAGCCCTATATGCCAAGTCAATCAACAACAATGCCCAAACCAATGTTTTATTCGGAGTAACCACATGTATTCCTATTATCCACGAACATAACTCAATTCATTTGCATACCAACTCAGTTCAATGACAGAAACCAGTAAACGGCCGAAGCCTCTCAGAAAACGGAGACACACGTCTCAATAAGTTTACTCGGCCGAAGCCTTCAGACAACATTTGGCACAAGCCTCAGAAACAGTCAACATAAGCAAGCATACAACATTGCAAGCATAATAATCCTAATCCAATGCCAATCAATATAAACATCTTCATCTCAAACGCAGGCAGTGCAATAAAAACATGCAAGACTCAAAGACACTCTAAAACTGAGTTACCCTTACCTTCGGGAGTAGAAGTTGGGCATGGAAGTTGTGAACCTAGAACAAGGAAACACAATCATCAACACAAGCCCCACTAGAAACAACAATATCTAATAACAATGATCGAAACTGGAAAGAAAGCTTTTAAAGCTTCAGAGTTCCTATTTAAGCACAAATTGACAACGGAGACTTCGTTCGCTAAAACGAGCATAACTCGAGCAACAGAACTTGGAATGACACGAAACCAAAGCCAAAATTTCGGCAATCGAAAGAGCTACGCTATAGCTCAGGTCATAGAGACTCAAAAATTATTCTTGGACACGGTACCCTAACAAATAGGTTTCGGCCACTCTCAAAAATAGGGTTTCCGAACTTTTTCTTCGATCTAATTCAATTCCTAGGTATTCTTAGGCGATATCTAGGCCAGGGAAACTCTCAGAAAAATTATCGGATCGAAAACTAGAACAGGGGTATTTTGGTCAAGATTTTTAGCTCGGAAACTCAAAATCAGAATTTCGAAAAACAAATTAGATGGGGTCGACACCAACGACGATTATGACGACTAATCCTACTAACGCTAAGCTCAGTCGAGAGTTTTAAGTCTAAAGGGCGAAGCTTTGGCCAAAAATGGGTTTTTCAAGCAGAATTGAAACTCCGCGGCAATTCGGCGAGATTCGGCGAAATGTAATCCGCTAAACATGCTCTTGGGCACGCAGGGAAGAAGTTTAGATAGAAAGATGAAGTTATTTGGACAGTTTTACAAAAAGCTCAAAACTTTGAGCACAGAAAGACATTGAGAAAAGCGACAGAATTTACGATCAGAGGTAAGGAAAAGCATCAGTACCTTGAGGCCTACGCGTAGCAACGAACTGTGCGACGATCAGGCAAGAATCGGCGAAAAGCTCTCCTCCTCCTTCTCCTCTCCAAGCCGCGGGTTGTGTGTGTGTGTTGGTGGTGATGTCTTCTTTTGATTTTTTTCAAGCTATTTATAGGAAATGGAAAATGTGGAAAAATGAAAATTCTGCGATTCCGATTTTTCCCGCACATTCCTCCGTGAATCTTAAAATAGGTTCTGGCGACAGAATTCCAGAACTCAAAACAGGTTTCTCAGAATTAAAGCAAACGATCTAAAGTCGGTGTAAATCTATTTTACCCAAAAACTACTTTTTGCAGTTGATGTCGGATGAGCAAACTTCTTTCTGAAGAAAGATTAGAAACATCGAAGGAAATGGGAGTATGCGTGTGGAATCTTCGTTTGAAGCTCCGAATAGAAAAAGTCTTCATCAACCGTTTATTTTAGGTTTCTTGAGCTATCAGGGTTTTAGTTTCGACAAACCTACGAGAACTAGAATCGGACGTTTGTACATTCCAGGGTTTCGTATCGAAACGCTTGTCATGGAAGGATTAAGAGAAGTTCTAACATTTCTCTGAAGATTTTTGGAATTAGTTTCCATCGTGTCTTTAAGTGCAAATTAGTCGTTTACTGACGCTCTCGTCCTAGGTATAAGCGAATACTACTTGTGCTATAACTATAGCGACTATATACTATTCTTAGTCATTTCCTGAACTTTCCTCTTCATAATATTAATCCAACCATCAAACGAAAGTCAAGTTCCTCTCACGCTTACACAGAATCCTATGTGTGAGCTGGAAATTATTTATTTATTTAATTCTAAAATCTTGGGTCTTACATCATCAATGCTTTCATTCTCTTTCATCTTGAAAGTTTCATACTCAGCCACAAGCAGACTAACTTTGGCTTGTCTTACATTTGTTGTGTCATCATATGCAACTCCTAGAACATCTCATTCTTATTTAACTGTATTAAGCCCATCAACTTTGTCTAGTGGAGCTTTACTCAATGCACATAGAAGAAATAGTTTTGCTTTGACATTGAGTTGGTAGTCTTTGCGTTGTGCTTTCGTTAGCCGATCTTTCTTGATAGGTTCTCCAGCATAGTCTCTGTTGACAATACTGTCTATTTCAATGATGTCCCACAACTTATAGTTTGAGGACTCAATGAATAGTTGCATATGAGTTTTCCAGTAAGGACACTCAGTTCCATCAAAGAAGGGAGGTTTATTGGTGGATGAACCCGTAGCGATAGTGATGACCCTAGTTTAGTAGTGTTTTTAGGGTCATTTCTTAGTTTGTTTTGAGTCTTTTTGTTGAGTCTCATGTAGTGTTTCATGCATTCTCATGCATTTTTATCTTTATTTGTGTTTCTACTTTGTTTTGGTAATTTCATAGTTTTATAGGGACCTTTCTTGCATTTTAAGTAAGTTTAGGACTTGCATATCTTTTCTACTTGAATTGAGGGTCTTTTGTGCTAATAAACTCTTGGAAATCCTAGATATTTTCCTTACTTTGTTCCCAAGCAGCTAGGTCTGAAAACTGATGAAGAAAGAAGGTCAAAAGGCTTGGAAAATTGAAGGGAGGCTTAAAGGGGAGTTAAGAAGAAGGTCAAGAGGCTTCCTAGCATGTAGAGAGCGCTCAGGCGCTCGTGTTGAACGCCTGAGCGCCAATTGGATCGATGTTTACATGATGCTAGAAAGGAATTGGCGCCTGAGCGCTCCTGTTGAGCGCTTGAGTGCCAATTGCCTTCCAGAGAGCATGTTTTCAGCTTGGAATTGGCGCTCAGGCGTGCTTAATTGGCGCCTGAGCGCCCAGACTCGACCTGTTTGCCTATAAATAGGCTTTTTGTCATTTCTTTTGAACCTTTTGTCATTTTATCATATTTTCATAAGTTAGAAGAGAGGATTTGAGTTATGGAGCTTGAGGAGCTTTCTCTAAGCCCTATGTTTCAGGTTTCATCTTTTTCTTCTTGTATGGGTTTCATAGCCATGTTTGGCTAAACCCCTTTTGCTTTGGGTTCTTTGTAAGACTTATGATGTTTTAATCTTAATTCCTATTTCTATTCATGAATCCTCTGAGTAAACCCTTGAATCCCATATCCATGCTTTATGTTTCAAGTTAGAACATGTGCTAGCTTTATGCTTTTCTATAATAGAACGGAAGTTTGTTATAGATTAGGGACTTGTTGTGGGATTACCTCTTCTATACTTGCTACTAGGAATAGAGGAAGGGTTGGGGTTTGTTGGCCTGAATTGCATGCTTAATGCCTTTAGCAAATGTTTAGGTTATCAAGGAATTGTGCCTATCTTTTGGCTTGAGAGGATTGTCTATGCGAGGCATCAATAGATGATTGATTAGGCTAGAACATCAAGGAGAGACTCAGAGTTTTGTGGATAGAATAGGTTGATTAGAACTGAATTAGTCAAGCAAGAACCCAAGGCATTCTCACCATTGATTATCACACACTTTTCTTTGTTAGCTTTCTAATTAAGTATCACAACAATCAATCAACATTTAAAACTGAATTTTACTCGCTTTTTAACCTTGAACTTGACTCTTAAACTGAATTGCCACACAAATTCCCTGTGGTTCGATAATTTAAAACCCGGAGATATCTGTGCACTTGCAGATTGACCAACAAGTTTTTGGCGCCGTTGCCGGGGAATTGTTTGTGGATTTTGGTTTAAGTTTTTAGTTTCTGGTTTTATTTTTTGTTTTTATCTTTGTCTAGAATTGGTGCTACTAATCTTTCTTTGTTTTAGTGTCACACTTTCAGGTTGCTCTCGAGAGAGACACCGTCATGGGTGGCCATATGACGGAGGAGGAGATGCAAGCCCATATCGAGGCAAGAATTCAAGAGGGGATCACCCTCCGATTATGTGAACAAGAAGTTGAGAATGCCAACCGGTCTCTTCGGGAACTCACTTCGGCTACCATGAGTTATGACTATCCCGGGAGCATTGTTTTTCCCGAGGGAGTGGGAAGCTTTAAGTTGAGACCGGCATTCATCAACTTGGTGAGCCAAAACCAATATGGTGGAGGTACTTTGGAAGATCCACATGCTCACATGGAGAGGTTCATCCGGAATTGCAACACTTATCGGGTGAACAATGTTCCGGCGGATGCAATTCGGTTGAGCTTGTTTCCATTTTCTTTGAAGGACACCGCTGAGGAATGGCTGAATTCTCAACCTCAAGGGAGCTTCACTACTTGGGAAGACTTAGCGGAAAAGTTCACAACAAGGTTCTTCCCAAGAGCCCTTTTGAGGAAATTGAAAAAAGACATCATGAATTTTGTGCAACCCACTGAAGAAAATCTCTATGAAGCTTGGGAGCGCTTCAAGAAGCTCTTGAGGAAATGTCCTCAACACAATCTCACCCAAGCTGAATTGGTTGCAACATTTTATGATGGTCTACAATACTCTTGGAGGTTTGGCCTAGATGCGGCTTCAAATGGCGAGTTCGATGCTCTTCCCCCACGAGCGGGGTATGACTTGATAGAAAAGATGGCAGCGAGAGCCATGAACTCTGAAAATGATCGCCAAACCCGAAGGAGTAAGTTTGAAGTGGAAGCTTATGACAAGCTCTTGGCCTCCAACAAGCAACTCACCGAACAAGTGGCAGAGATTCGAATGCATATTAAGGAGACCAAGGCTGTTGGTGCAAGAATGACTTGTGTGGAGTGCAAGTCTTGTGGTGGACCTCATGTTAGTAACTTGTGTACTGTCAATGCTGAGAGCAATGAAGCCAAAGCTATAGCTCAAGGAAGCATAGTTCCATCCTCAAATCATGAACCTCTTGTCCAAACACAAGTTGTTGGAGAGGTGAATTGCAAGAGGAGTTTAGAGGAGCTATTGGAGAGTTGCATCAACCGCATGAACAACAACCATAAGAACCAAGAGGCGGCTATCAAGAACTTGGAGAACCAACTTGGCCAGCTAGCCAAGCAAATTGCCGAAAGGCCTCAAGGTAAATTTCCTTCCGATACTATCCCCAATCCCGAACAAGAAAATTCTGCTGTTGTTACCACTAGGAGTGGGAGAGTGTTACATGAGTTAAAAAAGAAAGTAGAGGGAGAAAAAAGTGAGAAGATAGTTGAGAAGGAAAGGAGTGTTCCTATTAAAACTAGATTGATGAATGATCCTATTCCTGAGCTTAGCAAAGTTCCATTTCCTAAAGCATTGGCTAAAAAGAATTTGGATAAAAAGTTTTCAAAATTTATGGATGTTTTTAAGAAACTCCATATTGATATCCCTTTTTCCGATGCTTTAGAACAAATGCCTATCTATGCTAAGTTCATGAAGGACATTTTAAATAAGAGAAGGAAGTTGAGTGAGGTTGATGAAACTATCATGATGACCGAGGAATGTAGTGCCATTTTGCAAAGAAAAATGCCTAAGAAGAGAAGGGATCCCGGGAGTTTTACTATCCCAGTGGAGATTGAGGGGTTGACTGTTGTTGAAGCCTTGTGTGATTTGGGAGCGAGCATCAACTTGATGCCGCTTAGCATGTTTAGAAGGTTGAATTTAGGAGAGGTCACCCCGACCATGCTCTCCTTACAAATGGCGGACCGATCCCTAAAAACACCTTATGGGATCATTGAAGATGTGATGGTTAAGGTTGATAAGTATGTGTTCCCAGTTGATTTTGTGGTGCTGGACATGGAAGAGGATGCAAAGATTCCTCTCATTCTAGGCCGACCCTTCTTAGCCACTGGTAGGGCTAAAATTGATGTTGATAAGGGTCAGCTCATTCTCAGAGTTGGTGAGGACAAGGTAAGATTTTCGGTTTTCAATCCTAATTTGCAAACTAACATTAATGATGGTTTTGTTTGTGATATGATCAAAAGCTTGTCCAGGTCTTCAAAGGAGACCCCCAAGGTAAGTGAAAAAGATGTTGAGCTTAATAAAGCTCTCATCAAGCTTGTTAGTGAAAACAAGTATGGGGGGTCTAAAGATGAGAATTTTCAAGCCCACATCGCCCGGTTCACACAAGCTAGTCACCTTGTTAAGATGGAAGGTGTGACTAGTGATGAGCTCAAGATTAAGCTCTTCCCTCACTCCTTGAAGGGGGGGGAGCAAGGATTTGGTACGATGGTTTAGATGAAACCCTCTATTGGGAGGAATTGTTCCAAAGGTTTTGTGCAAGGTTCCTACCTTGCACATGTGGAAGAAAGATTGATGGTAAGGAATTTCCTTCCTAACACCAAAGGAAGGAGAGTCCACCTAGGACTATAACTTAGGGCTGCTTGGGAGACAACCCAAGTCTTGTTTTCTTTTGCTTGTTTGTTTGTTGCATTTTGCAGGGAATGAAAGCATGGATTTTGGAGTCAGAGGTGTGTCTAAGGCCTCCATGGTAATTTGTAAAAGAAGGTCGACTCTTTCCCTTAGTTAAGCTCATGCATTTTTGCATATTTTTCCTTTGTAGTACTTTTTTTTTCTTTTATTCATGCATTGTTTTGTTAGAGTCATTTTTTGGTCGTTACTTCCCTATACTCACATGTTTTTGCCCGTAGTTTTGCTCTCTAACATGTTGCTAGTTTTGAAAATGTTTTTGTGAATACTTGTGTTGTCTTTTGGGGATGAGTGATTGCATGCTTTGGGGAAGAGAGGAGGAGACTTCGGTCTTCCAAGTGTTTCTTGAGGATAGAGTTGGTGTGAGTCCATAAGGGTCCATCTTTGACCCTTCACCATAAAATTTCCCTGGAGGATCCTGACTCACTTGTACTTCTAGGTTCTGTATTGATTTCACTCTTTGCATGCTTTGTGATACTTGCACAATTTTTTAGACTTGTAGGTTTTTGAGCTTCAGAGTTGTTGGTTTGAACATTTGTCCCTAGTTGTCCCATTTGAGCCTATTGAAGATTTCTTTGTTAGCTAAATGATTGGGATGGATGATAAGTTGGATTTTGGGGAGTGATGGTCTTTAAATTGTTTTGGAGCAAAATAAAGTTTGAAATGTCTCTTGCCCCAAGTTTAAAAAAAAAGAAAAAGAAAAAGAAAAAAGAACTCCTTATCAAAGTTGGAGTGTCAAAAAAAAGAGAAAAGAAGAAGAAAAGAAACTTGAAAAAGGGGTCAAGAGATTTGTGCTAATGATGTTTGATGTTGAAGCTCCGGGGTTACTAATTTGACCACACTCAATGTGCTTTAAAGCCTTAGTTTTCTTTAGGGACCAACCACCTTGTACTTCACCAAGCCAACATTTCAATCCTTTGAAGTCTCATTGAATTTGTGCATGTTTGATCTTTGTTGCTCTTGAGTGAATGATATCCAGAACCTATGAACTACTTGTGTGCTCAGTGCACTAAATATGTATCTCGTCCTAGGAATTTTAGATCTATATGCTTCTCATGATGGACTCTACACTCTCCTTTATCTAAAAGTTGCATGAAGTGGATTGTTGTGTCTTTCTTTTGGAACCAGTTGTGGTTGCTAAATCCCCCGGTTTTGTGATAAGTAGTCCCTGTTGAGCACTTGTGTTGGGAGCATTTCTTGCGCTTGAGGGCAGGCGAGTGTTTTTTACGCTCGAGGGCGAGCTGTCGTTGAGTATAGTGGTGTGATGACCCTAGTTTAGTAGTGTTTTTAGGGTCATTTCTTAGTTTGTTTTGAGTATTTTTGTTGAGTCTCATGTAGTGTTTCATGCATTCTCATGCATTTTTATCTTTATTTGTGTTTCTACTTTGTTTTGGTAATTTCATAGTTTTATAGGGACCTTTCTTGCATTTTAAGTAAGTTTAGGACTTGCATATCTTTTCTACTTGAATTGAGGGTCTTTTGTGCTAATAAACTCTTGGAAATCCTAGATATTTTCCTTACTTTGTTCCCAAGCAGCTAGGTCTGAAAATTGATGAAGAAAGAAGGTCAAAAGGCTTGGAAAATTGAAGGGAGGCTTAAAGGGGAGTTAAGAAGAAGGTCAAGAGGCTTCCTAGCATGTAGAGAGCGCTCAGGCGCTCGTGTTGAGCGCCTGAGCGCCAATTGGATCGATGTTTACATGATGCTAGAAAGGAATTGGCGCCTGAGCGCTCCTGTTGAGCGCTTGAGCGCCAATTGCCTTCCAGAGAGCATGTTTTCAGCTTGGAATTGGCGCTCAGGCGTGCTTAATTGGCGCCTGAGCGCCCAGACTCGACCTGTTTGCCTATAAATAGGCTTTTTGTCATTTCTTTTGAACCTTTTGTCATTTTATCATATTTTCATAAGTTAGAAGAGAGGGTTTGAGTTCTGGAGCTTGAGGAGCTTTCTCTAAGCCCTATGTTTCAGGTTTCATCTTTTTCTTCTTGTATGGGTTTCATAGCCATGTTTGGCTAAACCCCTTTTGCTTTGGGTTCTTTGTAAGCCTTATGATGTTTTAATCTTAATTCCTATTTCTATTCATGAATCCTCTGAGTAAACCCTTGAATCTCATATCCATGCTTTATGTTTCAAGTTAGAACATGTGCTAGCTTTATGCTTTTCTATAATAGAACGAAAGTTTGTTATAGATTAGGGACTTGTTGTGGGATTACCTCTTCTATACTTGCTACTAGGAATAGAGGAAGGGTTGGGGTTTGTTGGCCTGAATTTCATGCTTAATGCCTTTAGCAAATGTTTAGGTTATCAAGGAATTGTGCCTATCTTTTGGCTTGAGAGGATTGTCTATGCGAGGCATCGATAGATGATTGATTAGGCTAGAACATCAAGGAGAGACTCAGAGTTTTGTGGATAGAATAGGTTGATTAGAACTGAATTAGTCAAGCAAGAACCCAAGGCATTCTCACCATTGATTATCACACACTTTTCTTTGTTAGCTTTCTAATTAAGTATCACAACAATCAATCAACATTTAAAACTGAATTTTACTCGCTTTTTAACCTTGAACTTGACTCTTAAACTGAATTGCCACACCAATTCCCTGTGGTTCGATGATTTAAAACCTGGAGATATCTGTGCACTTGCAGATTGACCAACAGATAGCTAGATCTTCTGCCATGGATCTTTACTCTACACATGTTAAGATGTTAGTTCTAGAGACTAAGCTCTGATGTCAATTGAGATGCAAGTAAATAACACAAGAAAGGGAGGGTTTGAATTGTGTACTTTTAAATCACTTTTAAAACTTTGGTTTTCGAAAAGAATATTAGTTCTTAAAAGTTTTTCGTAAACGGTTTAGTGTAGCGGAATAATAAACAGAGTTTAGCAGACGATCAGCACACACAGATTTATACTGGTTCACCCTACACGATTGGGCTACGTTCAGTACTTGGTCACTCCCAAGATTTCCACTAGCAAGTTTCAAGGACTTCTCCAATACAAGTATTCTCAAGGACTTCTCCCACAAGTATTCTCACGGACTTCTCCAAGTATTGTACAGGACTCCTCCTACAAGTATTGTACAGGACTTCTCCTACAATCTTTTCAAGATCGATTAACTCTACAAGGTTTCTCTTCGTACAAGAGTAATGGTAGAGAATTTATGGCACTGGAACTCTAAGTGTTTTGAAACAGATTTGACTTTGGATCACTCAAGAGTTCTAAAACTAAGAGAGAATTTAATGAAGAGATTCAACTCTTTAAGGTTGTTGGTTCTCTCTTTTACTTTGCGGAAATGGTAAGTAAGTTTGACACTTGAGTAAGTTTCTGCCTTGAGCTTTTGAAGCTTTAAATGCTTTGAAGAATGTAGTACTTAATGCTTTGAACTCTTGTTCTTTCAATGTTGATTCTCTTATTCATCAATCTTCAGCTTTTGCCTTATATACTCTCTTGCTAGGGTTGTAGCCGTTGTGAGATAAATCCAACCGTTGTTCTAGCCGTTGAGAGATGAAATATGTTCATTGATTCAAATGGCTTTGGTTGGTAGATGCATTAAATGCATGCTACTGTACAAGTCTATCTTTTAGCTGAAAAGGAGATGTTTGTCAGCTAATAGGTGGCAATAGACTTGAGCTACACTTCAGAAAAGAGACAATAAGGAAATTTGATGTTGACGCTTGTCCTTTTCCTCCATTGGTCAACACACCTTAAGGAGAGAGAAGATCTTCACGTGATCTCTTTTTGAATCCTTAACAAATGGTTGCGTTCTGATTAGGTCTTTTGGCGCCTAGAATTTTGTCTTCAATCTTTCTGAAGGATGAGCTGGCATTGGACGGCCAGGAGCAAATGTGCCTTGACTTGTAATATAAGCGTGCTAGACGGTCTTACGAAATGTGAATCTTTTTCCTTTATAAATGATTTTTCGTTGAAGTACTTTGTTCAAATAGATATACCCCGGAGTTCAGATTAAATAAGAAGCTTAATTTTCATTAAAGAGCTTCTAGATAATAATTGTTATTCATCAAAATTAGATTTTAAAATGATTTGATGCATTTGAACTTAACAATATTTTCGTTGTAAAAAAAATTAAAAAGATAACTAATATAATCACATTATTTCTTCAAAATTAACTAATATTTAATTCTAACTCATTTGCAACTTCATCCAAATATTAAAGGACATCATCTAATCAAGCACCTCTCAACTTATTTGATATGACAAGAATAATTGAGATAACATCCTCCATAACTCCACCATATTTTGGAAGCGGGGAGGGATCAGGAAAACGCTCACCCAGATTCTCTCCTGAAATACAATCATCAACTTTATGTAAAAAAGCACTCGCAGCGAAACTCATACTAGCGTAATCTCCCTTCTTCAAATCTTGTTGAGTGTCATCAATATCACCGATAGCACCGTCTTCATAATCAAAATTTTCCAAGCAATCATTGTAATGGGCTTTTGCCTTTGGATCACCACTTTTTGCAATCAAAGGTTTGACTAAAGTAATTGTGTTGGTCATGTTGGCACGAACCACGTTAATTGTGTACTGACCAAGGCTAACAAGGTTGAACAAAATGAAGGATTTCTAGTTGTCTTGCAAAGCTCACTGATATCCACCACGTTGTTGGCAGCTTCGAAAGATGCAACAAATAGAATAAAAGCTACCACAAAGGATGAGAGGATCTTAGACATTGTATTCGATTTTTTGGTTTCGCTTCTTGGTTAATTTGATAATTTCAAGTTCAACAAGAGTGAATTTATAGTAGTTCTCAATCAGAATAAAGGTAACAGCTCGATTCTTAAGGCATTTACTTTTAGATATTTTTTATATTAATTTTGATCAAACTTTCCAAATCCCATGTCACTAAAAAACTTACCAAATCCTTGAGATAAGAATTCAAACTTTTAACTAATGAATTTGATCACATTTAATATTAGTTTATTTAAAGTAATGAGTAAATAGAATTAGATCAAAATAATTTTCTGATGCACAAAAAAAGAATTAAATCAAAATAATTTTGTTATCTAATATTATCAAAGATCATTAAATGAATGAATTCTATTTAACTTTATTGATTCAATCATTAACCCCTAATGGATGTTTGGATGCATGTGTAAATTAATTATTTTATAAATCTATGTTTTAATTTTATAATTTTTTGGTCACAATAATAAGTGCAATATTATATTTTTAATTAATTCCATTTAATCATTAAAATAAATAAATTATTTGGTCGTATCCATATAAATTTTAATATATTCAATCTCATATGATATAATTAAATGAGTTAATATTTTTACCTTATCTCATAACTAATTCTATGACCAATTAAATTGATAATATTTTTCGAAAAAGCAAAATATAAATTGATTGATAAGGAAATGTCAAGGATATACAACCTCCTCAAAAGGGACCAAAAAATAGTCAAGCCCGCAACAACCCCACCCGCCCAAAGCACCAACCAAACCTGTAAAAGCAACCAAGACCAACAAAAAAGCCTAAAAACCAGGGACAACCAAAAAACCAAAACCAACTCCCAAAAGCTCTCCATGTACAGACCTAAGAAGGCTAACGCGCGCGCGCACGGATCCGAGCTGCAATCTGGTACTCGGCAACACCATCCGTGCAATCGAACGTCATACCTAGGCGCTTACCCATCAAGACTGCGCTCCGCGCCCTAGTCAAGATGCCGTAAGGCTCTGACAGCTCTGGCGGCAACACCATAAGCTCCTTCCCAAACGGTTCTGCAACTTCAGCCGCATCTTCTGCTCTCGTAGTCCCGCTTGTCCAATTCTTCAGCTGCATCTTCTCCTTCTTCTTGATTCCTCCTTTCTCAACTTTCCTAGGTCTTCCCCTGGGCTTAGGAAATTTCACTTGATCCTGGGCTAAAGGAAAGCAACCAGAACCGTGGGAAACCCCCATATCAGAAGAATCAACACAGATACGGCTTGAGGCTCTCAAATCTTCATGGCTTGGATCGTCGCAAGACAGCGCCATACCCTCTTCAAGCTCCAGAACATCATCAACCCTGCAAGAAGAAATTTCAGGGAAGAGCACAAAGGGATGGAAGCAACAAGACGGTGAGCCATCCCTAGGTAGCCCAACAAGCATGTTGTCTTCATCCTCAGAGAAAGTTCTGCAATCCTTGGCTTCCCTGGTGGTCTTAGAGATCCCATCGAGCACTGCCGCTCCCTGAACTCTCTTCGCATCCTCACCCAAACCAGAAGCAGCAACCCGCGGAAATTTCGCCACCGCCACCAACAGAGTTGACCCACCCAAACGGAAACCATTGAGAAAGGTAATCGCCTGAGTCGCAACTTCCATCGAGGTAAACCTCACAAACCCAAACCGGAAAAATCTCCTAAGCTTCCTTTGCCTCTGAACGAAAACGTTGAGCACCCTTCCAAATTGAGTGAAGAGCCCTCGGATTTGGTGATAATCCACAGAGTCAAAGATTCCATTAAATTGATAATATATATATATATATATATATATATATATATATATTTAGAACAAATAGTCTATATTAATGAAAAAGAAAAATCATGAAAACAATCATCTCATGTAGATTAGATGACAAAAGGTACAACAAGAAATTACAGTCATCCCAAGCCCAGGCAAAAAGCAATAAGCCTTGCCAACCCTTAAATTGATAATATATATAATCAGGTATGTTTCAAATATATAAATATATTTAACCCAAATATATATATATAGGTTAAATATATTTGTTTCGTAACTTATACATCTGAATCTAAAATAGTCTCTGAAACAAAAAACACATATTTTTTGGTTGCTGAAAATTTTAATTTGATTTAAATCAAACAAATTTTCTAAGGGACCAAAATCTATGCGTTGTTTTAGAGATCATTTTAAATTCAAGTGTATAAATCAATAACCAAAAGCATTTTTATTGTTTTCCGATGTAATAAAAAAGTTTTTTTTTAAATACTTTTATAAAAATAAAAAATGGCTCCAATGATGTTACCTAAATAATATAGAAAAATTAATCTCCTTAGAAAGCAATATGTTTTTTTAAAATATAAATATATCACCTTTAATTATTCAATATATTATATTTTATAAAAATTTAATCTTAATAGTAATTTAATTAATAAAAATTATGACCATAATACTATATACTTACAATAATGATTTGACCACAATATTTTATAATCACTATTGTTGTCTTTATGGAAACACAAGAGGAAATCCCATAATGACTCATCGCTCCTTTGCTTCACGTGATGAGTTGTGTTTCTTCTGGTTTTGACTAGTGTAAGACCTGAATTTTCAGAACAAGCTAGTTTCCGACTCACGCGTAGGATCAGTGTAAGCGTGACAGGAGTTTGATATTTGAGGAAGATTAATGAAGAAGAAAGTTCAGGAATTGCTTGAGGGATGTTGCGTAGTTGTTTTCGGAGTTAGTGCGAGTCGTCTGCACACCTGCCTTATGGCGAGCGTGTCCAGAATAGGCTATTTCGCTCTTAAAGCAACGTTTTGAGTGAGATTTCGAACTCTCGGAAAATTTAAAGATTCTCTTTATTTTTCCATCGACCAGCGTTTCATTTCGGAACTCTGGACTGTACGCACGATAGGTTTCACTTTTCGGATGTCCGCCGATGCTAATTTCCTTGCTTCGAAACCCTATTTTCGAGCAATGGATGAAGACTTTTTCTATTCGGGACTTCTAACGAAGATTCCGTCCGCGTTGCCAGACTTGTTTCGACATTTCCAATCTTTCTTCTGTTGGAAGTTTTGTCGTCTGAGCATCACAGCAAAAAGTAGTTTTTCGGGGCAGATTAACCGACACCGCTTTTGAGTTTTTCGATATCGTTTTTCCCAAATCTTAGATGTTTGTTTTGAGTTCTGGATTTCTGACGCCAGAATCTCTCTTAGAATTTCTCGGTGATCGTGCTGCAAAAATCGGAATCGCGAAATTTTCATTTTCCCGCGATTTCGCCCGCCTATAAATAGGCGAAAAAGCTAATATCCTCTTCATTTTCACCATTTTGGCCGAGATTGTGGAGAGCTTGGGGGGAGAAGGAGATTTCGCGAAACCTTGACCAATCTTCGTGCAGTTCGTCCCTACTTATAGGTATCGAGGTAACTATCATGAATCCTGCCTCTGATTGTTGTTTCTGTTGCGTTTCTGAAGCCGTTTCTGTGCTCTAAGTTTTGAGCTTTTTCTAAAATTGTCCGATTTCTCTGATTTCTCGCTTGGGTTATGTTCCTTATGTTTCCCTGAGTCTAAAACCTCTGTCAGTAAACTCTGATTGCGATTCATTTGTCCAGGATCTGAAAAATTGACTCAAAACTCTTTTTGTCTCACATTTCGAAACTTTATTGTCGTAAAGACTTAATCTGACTTCGTGCCTTTAGGATTTGTTGTCACGGATGTCATGAGGATCGTTGCTGTCAAATTTGTTTTCAGAACTGATAACTTTGAAGTTTTGAGCCTTTATTTTGGACCAAAATGCCCCTGCGTAGTCGTATTTCGGCCCGATTGTCCGAAAATTGTTCTGACAGTTTCTTTGCTTTAGTTTTACTCTAAAACTACCTTGTAAACTGATTTGATCGAAGAAAAAGAGCCGAAGCCCTTTTCTCCTTATGGCCGTGGGTTTTCCTAAGGGGAGGGGAGTTTTTCGTTTTCGAAAACTTGTCTTTTCGTACACGTTTGTCGTATTCTGAAGCTTTGATGCTTTGTCTATCGTTTATGTATTGTTTTGCGATCGAACTAATCGATTTTGTTTGAATTCTGCTTTGTTTTTCTCCGAGGTTCAGTTGAAGGAACTTTGGAATATTCAGAGCAACTGTTTGAGGACAACCTTGATTTCGAAGCTGGAACAGCTCGAGGTTAGGGCAACTTACATATATATTAGCTATGAATGCATGATAGGCGTCGATCAATTCGACTTATGCTTTACTTTGATGTTGATTATGTTGATGAACTGATGTTGTGATGTTGTGCTTTGTTGGATTGAGCGTTTTGACGCAATTTCGGAGTGGAGATTCATTGATCTGGTGATCTTTGATATTTCGGGTTGGATGAACAACCCTAGGCAAGTCCAAATGTGGGGTTTGAGACTTAGCCATATGTTGGAATTCTTAGACTTTCCCCGGGAGATGTATTTTGGGTGATTGATCTTTGAAAACTTAGAATGATAGAGCTTTGAAAAACTAAAGACTTGGGAAACCTAGATTTTGAGAAATAAACTCATAACCTGACTAATCTGAATTGAAATCATTTTTATTAATGTTTAAGTATAGGAAAACTGAAGGGGAAAATATTTACGAAAGACGGGGAAAAGTCGACCTTTGCTGAGAGTTATCGGAATTGGGGAAAGCCACTAAGGTGAGCTATGGTGATGATTGAAGTCACCGAGTACTTTAGTACTCTTGGGGAGTGTTGTGGAGCCGTGTTGTATTGACCGACACCTAGTGCTCTTGTTGTTTGGGCTGTGTTGTATTGACCGACACTAGACCCTTGTGTTTTCTTGTTGAAGTTGTGTTGTATTGACCGACACTTACTCCGAGTTGTGTTGTATTGACCGACACTAACTCATTGGGTTTGGTTGAGATTGGGTTGTGAGCTAGACACTTTCGTGGTAAGGGCGATTCGTTGTTTGGCTAACCACGTTGCATTCAATCGGGTGAATAACGGGAATGGTTCACCTGTGCATATCATGGTGAATAACGGGAATGGTTCACCTTGCATTAATGATGAATAACGGGAATGGTTCATCATTCGGTGAATAACGGGAATGGTTCACCAAGGATGAATAACGGGAATGGTTCATCCAGGATGGATTTCATCCAGGATGGATAACGGGAATGGTCCATCCATAGTGAAAATGCTTCACTTGTGGCGAACGGGAACGCGTCACAAATCCGGATTCATATTGTGCATTTCACGCATACATTCATGCTGACTGAGACTGTGTGCTGTTTGTTTATTGAAGCAATGTTAGAGCCATAACATGCTAGGATTACTTATATGCTTATATAACAACTTATATATATATATATATATACCCTGTCACATGTTGTGTGTATATGTACTTATTGCTGTGAGTTGACCCTAGCGCCTTGGCTTTGTTTGTATGTTTGTCTTTGGGCGGTCGGCCTGCTGCCAGATGTCGATGGCCGACTGGTTCTCGACGGTCTCTCCCTCGGGGGGGATCAGATATGAGTTGCTGGATAGGGATGCCCCCACCGCTTGGGTGATCGATGTGGCTGGTCACCGGGCGACGTATAGGGGAAGGGTCATGGAGGACCGGACGGATGAGCGAGGACGCCTGACGAGCGGAGTGTTACGGCGTATGGAGCTGAGTTTTGACTTGCCGCCCTCAGTTCATTGTGGACCAGGCACTGGACATGCACCACCTGCACCACCTCCGACTTCACCTTCTGTTGAGGAGGACCCAGAGGAGATCGAGCCTGCTGCTGCTTCTACACCTGTTGTGCCACCTCCGGCTACTGCCATCGCTTCTACCGACGTGGCGTCGTCCTCTAGGCTCGTACAGCCGAGGAGGGAGTCTGTTGTCCCATCTGTCTCACGTCTCTTATCTTTCTCTTCACCGCACGGCTACCGTGTGGACCCCTTGATGAGGGTGGAGGAGGAGGATGTTCTCACAGGAGAGGTGGATGTGGAGACCGGCTCGACTAGGGCGGTGCGCAGGACAGTGAGGAGGGAGGTTATGGATTTGGACACCGAGATGATTACGGTGGATTCCGACTCTGACTCCGAGAGCAGTGGGGAGAGCTACTCGCCGAGCAGCGATGAGGAGGAGGATGATTGGTGAGCTGAGCTGGGAGGGTAGGTTAGGATTAGCGACATTTTTGTGTAGAGCTCTGATCGTCAGTTTCTTTTTGGGACAGGGTAGGTTCCGATGTGTGGCTTTTTGTGTGGTTCTTTTGAGGAGGATCACAGAGAGTCTGTCGGAGTATAGGGGTCTTCCTTTCAGGCCATTTTTGAGTGCCGACTTTCTCTTGGATAACTGTATTTTTGATACTTTTTCTCACAGTTCTGGTTTGTATATTTGCCTGCGGGCGTACTACTTTGGAGTCACTGCGGCTTCGCGTGACATGGAGTGCAGCCGAGGCTGTACAGATGTATATATATTTGTATATCGGTTAGTTTAGTTGTTGGGTATTGTCTCTACTTCTTTATCGCTTTGATTTAAAGGAAAGAAAAAAAAAATTAAAATTACCTGTTTTTCCGCGTAAAGTTTATTTTTGGTTACTAAAGTGACACCTGGAAATCGGGGTGTTACATTGTGGTATCAGAGCTTAGTCGAGTCTTTTGGGAGTCTTTGGGGAATAGGTCTTCTGTGCTAGGTTGTGTGACTCTGCAAAGAGTGAAAATTGATTGTCTGCAGGACGATTTTTCGTTCTAATTGATTGCATGGTTGTTTAACCATATGTTATAGTTTGGTGCTATTCTACGAGTAGGACTAATAGTTTTCTTGGGGGTAACAGACGATGGTGAACACGAATCAGCTAGCAGAGATGATGGCCACTATGGCCCAGGCAATGACTAACCAAGCGAATGACAATGCTTTGAGACGTGCTGCGGAGGAAGCGCGTGATCAACACCAGCGTCAGAGGGAGGCGACCCTGGATCAGAACAGAGGGTTGAATGACTTCAGGAGACAGGATCCGCCTAAGTTTTCGGGAGGTACTGACCCGGACAAAGCGGAACTCTGGATAGAGGAGATTGAGAAGATCTTTGGAGTGTTACAGACTGCTGAGGGAGCCAAGGTGGGGCTGGCAACCTATCTGTTGATTGGAGATGCTGAATACTGGTGGAGAGGCGCCAGAGGAATGATGGAGGCCAATCATGTGGAGGTGAACTGGAATTCTTTTCGAACTGCTTTTCTCGAGAAGTATTTCCCAGACAGTGCTCGTGACGAGCGTGAATCACAGTTTCTGACTCTGAAACAAGGAAGCATGACCATTCCGGAGTATGCTGCCAAGTTAGAGTCTCTGGCAAAGTACTTTCGGTTTTTCCGTGATCAAGTTGATGAACCCTACATGTGCAAGAGATTTGTGAGGGGATTGAGGCCCGATATTGAAGATTCGGTGAGACCGTTGGGGATCATGAGATTCCAGGCATTGGTTGAGAAGGCAACTGAGGTGGAATTGATGAAGAATCGGAGATACAACAGGGCTGGAACAGGAGGACCGGTGAGGTCGACACCACAGAGTTTTCAGGGAAAAGGGAGGTTTCAGGCGAGGAAGCCATATCAACGTCCTGCGGGGAGAGGGTTTACCCCGGGATCTTACAAGCCGATGACTGGTGCTGCTACTTCTGGAGGGTCGGGAAGCCGTCCCCAAAATCGTGAAGTGACTTGTTTCCGTTGTGGAGGAACGGGACACTATGCAAACAATTGCACGAGGCCACCAAGATGCTACAATTGCAACAAATCTGGGCATCTGGCTACGGAATGCAAGGCACCGAAGGTTGAACCGTCTGTGAATGCTGTTAGTGGGAAGCGCCCAGTGGCTAAGGGAAGAGTGTATACAATGGATGGAGAAGAAGCTGAAGGAGCTGATGGGTTGATCAGAGGGGAATGTGAAATTGACGGTAATCTTCTAACTGTACTCTTTGATTCTGGTGCAACTCATTCATTTATCTCTAAGGATTGCGTATCAAGACTACATCTGCCTATTACTACTTTGAGTTTTGATCTTATGGTAACTACACCTGCTAGGACTCTAATTGCTAATGCCGCATGCATGCACTGTTCAGTAGTATATAAAGATAGAACTTTTCATGCCAACCTAGTATGTCTACCCCTTAAAAACCTAGATGTAATCCTAGGGATGGATTGGTTATCCCACTACCATTGTCTTTTGGACTGTAGTCGAAAGAAAGTGGTGTTCCCAGACTCGGATCTTTTCGAGTACCTTTCTATTAACCACATTAGTGCGTCGTTGAGCGAGGGCACTCAGAAGTACTTTTCATTGCTAAGTCGGGAGGGGAAGAAGGAATCGGATATTCAAGGTATTCCGGTGGTTCGAGATTTTGCGGATGTTTTTCCTGGAGATGTACCTGGACTGACGCCTGTACGCGATGTGGAGTTTGTGATCGACATTGTACCCGGAACTGGACCGATTTCGATTGCACCTTACCGTATGGCACCTGCGGAGTTAGCGGAGTTGAAATCTCAGTTGGAGGATCTTTCGGCAAAAGGATTCATTCGACCAAGTGTTTCACCGTGGGGAGCGCCGGTGTTGTTAGTTAAGAAGAAAGACGGAAGGTCGAGGTTGTGTGTGGACTATCGACAACTGAACAAGGCGACGATCAAGAACAGATACCCGTTGCCGAGGATAGATGATTTGATGGATCAATTACGAGGGGCTGCTGTATTTTCGAAGATAGATTTGAAATCAGGCTATCATCAGATCAGAGTGAAGACTGAGGATATACCGAAGACTGCATTCAGAACACGCTACGGACACTACGAGTACCTAGTGATGCCGTTTGGAGTGACAAATGCACCTGCTGTCTTCATGGATTACATGAACCGCATCTTTCATGAATTCCTAGATCGGTTTGTGGTGGTGTTTATTGATGATATACTGATATACTCGAAGGATGCAACGGAACATGAAGGACATTTGCGCCAAGTTCTACAAGTGTTGAGAGAAAAGAAGCTGTATGCGAACCCTTCCAAGTGTGAATTCTGGCTGAAGGAAGTCAATTTCTTAGGCCACGTTATCTCAAAGGAAGGCATAGCTGTGGATCCGGCGAAAGTAGAGACTGTTTTGGCTTGGGAGCAACCGAAGACAGTGACGGAGATCAGAAGTTTTGTGGGTTTGGCTGGATACTATAGACGCTTCATTGAGGGATTTGCTAAGATTGTTGGACCTTTGACTCAACTGACGAGGAAGGATCAACCTTTTGCATGGACAGAGGCGTGTGAAGCAAGTTTTCAGACTCTGAAGGAATGTTTGACGACGGCACCTGTGCTTATTTTGCCGCAACCGGAGGAACCTTATGAGGTTTATTGTGATGCTTCGTATCAAGGCTTGGGATGTGTGTTGATGCAACATCGAAAAGTGGTGGCTTATGCTTCGAGACAGTTGAAGACTCATGAGAAGAACTATCCGACTCATGATTTGGAGTTAGCTGCCATTGTGTTTTCGCTGAAAATCTGGAGACATTACCTCTATGGTTGTACTTTCACGATATTTAGCGATCACAAGAGCCTTAAATACTTGTTTGATCAGAAGGAGTTGAACATGAGGCAACGAAGATGGATGGAGTTCATCAAAGACTATGAGTTTACGTTGCAATATCATCCTGGGAAGGCGAATGTAGTTGCTGATGCTTTGAGCAGAAAGATGCATGTTTCGTCAATGATGGTTAAAGAGCTGGAGTTACTGGAACAATTTCGAGATATGAGTTTAGGGGTGACACCGTCTGAGGGAAAGTTGAAGTTCGGTATGATCAGAATTGCCAGTGGACTGATGGAAGAGATTAGAGAGCAACAACTGCAAGATGAGTTTCTGCTGGAGAAGAGGAACTTAGTGATTCAAGGGAAAGACCCGGAATTCAAGATCGGAACGGATGATATTTTAAGATGCAAAGACAGAGTTTGTGTACCCAACAATCCAGAATTGAGAAGGCTGATCATGGATGAAGGGCACAAGAGCAAATGGAGTATTCATCCGGGAATGACCAAGATGTATCAAGATTTGAAGCTGAATTTCTGGTGGCCAGGAATGAAGAAACAAGTGGCCGAGTATGTAGCTGCATGTTTGACTTGTCAGAAGGCCAAGGTAGAGCATCAAAGACCTGCTGGTATGCTACAGAGCTTAGACGTGCCAGAATGGAAATGGGATAGTATATCCATGGATTTTGTGGTGGCTTTGCCAAGAACACAGAAGAGACACGATTCGATTTGGGTGATTGTGGATCGTTTGACCAAGTCAGCGCATTTTCTACCAGTGAGAACTACCTACAATGTGGAGAAGTTGGCTGAGATCTATGTGGCGGAGATTGTGAGACTACATGGAGTTCCGACAAGTATTGTGTCTGATCGGGATCCAAAGTTTACTTCGCACTTTTGGGGAGCTCTTCATGATGCGTTAGGAACCAAGCTGAGGTTGAGTTCGGCGTATCATCCACAAACGGATGGGCAAACAGAGAGAACTATTCAGTCGCTAGAGGATCTACTACGGGCTTGTGTGCTAGATAACAGAGGAAGCTGGGATGATCTTCTGCCATTGGTTGAATTCACCTACAACAATAGTTTCCATGCGAGCATTGGGATGGCACCGTATGAAGCTTTGTATGGTCGGAAGTGTAGGACACCTTTGTGTTGGTATCAAGATGGGGAGAGTTTGTTGATTGGGCCAGAAATGCTGCAACAGACGACTGAGAAGGTTAAGCAGATCAGAGAACAGATGAGAGCTTCACAGAGCAGACAGAAGAGCTATGCTGATCAGAGACGTAGAACCCTAGAGTTTGAGGAAGGTGACCATGTGTTTCTACGAGTTACTCAGACTACGGGAGTTGGACGAGCTATTAAGTCAAGGAAGCTTGCGCCAAAGTTTATTGGGCCTTATCAAATCACTCGACGTGTTGGACCAGTTGCATATCAGATTGCACTACCGCCATTTCTTTCCAACATTCATGATGTATTTCATGTGTCACAGTTGAGGAAGTACATTCCAGACCCGACTCATGTGATCGTGCCAGACAACGTTGAACTGAAGGATGATTTGACCTTTGAGGCACCGCCAGTGAGTATTGGGGATAGGAGAGTGAAACAGCTGAGGGGAAAGCAGATTTCGTTGGTAAAAGTGATATGGAACAAGGATACGGGAGATGCTACATGGGAATTGGAAGATAAGATTAAGGAATTGTACCCCGGACTTTTTGCTGAACTCTGAGTTTCGAGGTCGAAACTTTCTTTTTGGAGGGGAGTATTGTAAGACCTGAATTTTCAGAACAAGCTAGTTTCCGACTCACGCGTAGGATCAGTGTAAGCGTGACAGGAGTTTGATATTTGAGGAAGATTAATGAAGAAGAAAGTTCAGGAATTGCTTGAGGGATGTTGCGTAGTTGTTTTCGGAGTTAGTGCGAGTCGTCTGCACACCTGCCTTATGGCGAGCGTGTCCAGAATAGGCTATTTCGCTCTTAAAGCAACGTTTTGAGTGAGATTTCGAACTCTCGGAAAATTTAAAGATTCTCTTTATTTTTCCATCGACCAGCGTTTCATTTCGGAACTCTGGACTGTACGCACGATAGGTTTCACTTTTCGGATGTCCGCCGATGCTAATTTCCTTGCTTCGAAACCCTATTTTCGAGCAATGGATGAAGACTTTTTCTATTCGGGACTTCTAACGAAGATTCCGTCCGCGTTGCCAGACTTGTTTCGACATTTCCAATCTTTCTTCTGTTGGAAGTTTTGTCGTCTGAGCATCACAGCAAAAAGTAGTTTTTCGGGGCAGATTAACCGACACCGCTTTTGAGTTTTTCGATATCGTTTTTCCCAAATCTTAGATGTTTGTTTTGAGTTCTGGATTTCTGACGCCAGAATCTCTCTTAGAATTTCTCGGTGATCGTGCTGCAAAAATCGGAATCGCGAAATTTTCATTTTCCCGCGATTTCGCCCGCCTATAAATAGGCGAAAAAGCTAATATCCTCTTCATTTTCACCATTTTGGCCGAGATTGTGGAGAGCTTGGGGGGAGAAGGAGATTTCGCGAAACCTTGACCAATCTTCGTGCAGTTCGTCCCTACTTATAGGTATCGAGGTAACTATCATGAATCCTGCCTCTGATTGTTGTTTCTGTTGCGTTTCTGAAGCCGTTTCTGTGCTCTAAGTTTTGAGCTTTTTCTAAAATTGTCCGATTTCTCTGATTTCTCGCTTGGGTTATGTTCCTTATGTTTCCCTGAGTCTAAAACCTCTGTCAGTAAACTCTGATTGCGATTCATTTGTCCAGGATCTGAAAAATTGACTCAAAACTCTTTTTGTCTCACATTTCGAAACTTTATTGTCGTAAAGACTTAATCTGACTTCGTGCCTTTAGGATTTGTTGTCACGGATGTCATGAGGATCGTTGCTGTCAAATTTGTTTTCAGAACTGATAACTTTGAAGTTTTGAGCCTTTATTTTGGACCAAAATGCCCCTGCGTAGTCGTATTTCGGCCCGATTGTCCGAAAATTGTTCTGACAGTTTCTTTGCTTTAGTTTTACTCTAAAACTACCTTGTAAACTGATTTGATCGAAGAAAAAGAGCCGAAGCCCTTTTCTCCTTATGGCCGTGGGTTTTCCTAAGGGGAGGGGAGTTTTTCGTTTTCGAAAACTTGTCTTTTCGTACACGTTTGTCGTATTCTGAAGCTTTGATGCTTTGTCTATCGTTTATGTATTGTTTTGCGATCGAACTAATCGATTTTGTTTGAATTCTGCTTTGTTTTTCTCCGAGGTTCAGTTGAAGGAACTTTGGAATATTCAGAGCAACTGTTTGAGGACAACCTTGATTTCGAAGCTGGAACAGCTCGAGGTTAGGGCAACTTACATATATATTAGCTATGAATGCATGATAGGCGTCGATCAATTCGACTTATGCTTTACTTTGATGTTGATTATGTTGATGAACTGATGTTGTGATGTTGTGCTTTGTTGGATTGAGCGTTTTGACGCAATTTCGGAGTGGAGATTCATTGATCTGGTGATCTTTGATATTTCGGGTTGGATGAACAACCCTAGGCAAGTCCAAATGTGGGGTTTGAGACTTAGCCATATGTTGGAATTCTTAGACTTTCCCCGGGAGATGTATTTTGGGTGATTGATCTTTGAAAACTTAGAATGATAGAGCTTTGAAAAACTAAAGACTTGGGAAACCTAGATTTTGAGAAATAAACTCATAACCTGACTAATCTGAATTGAAATCATTTTTATTAATGTTTAAGTATAGGAAAACTGAAGGGGAAAATATTTACGAAAGACGGGGAAAAGTCGACCTTTGCTGAGAGTTATCGGAATTGGGGAAAGCCACTAAGGTGAGCTATGGTGATGATTGAAGTCACCGAGTACTTTAGTACTCTTGGGGAGTGTTGTGGAGCCGTGTTGTATTGACCGACACCTAGTGCTCTTGTTGTTTGGGCTGTGTTGTATTGACCGACACTAGACCCTTGTGTTTTCTTGTTGAAGTTGTGTTGTATTGACCGACACTTACTCCGAGTTGTGTTGTATTGACCGACACTAACTCATTGGGTTTGGTTGAGATTGGGTTGTGAGCTAGACACTTTCGTGGTAAGGGCGATTCGTTGTTTGGCTAACCACGTTGCATTCAATCGGGTGAATAACGGGAATGGTTCACCTGTGCATATCATGGTGAATAACGGGAATGGTTCACCTTGCATTAATGATGAATAACGGGAATGGTTCATCATTCGGTGAATAACGGGAATGGTTCACCAAGGATGAATAACGGGAATGGTTCATCCAGGATGGATTTCATCCAGGATGGATAACGGGAATGGTCCATCCATAGTGAAAATGCTTCACTTGTGGCGAACGGGAACGCGTCACAAATCCGGATTCATATTGTGCATTTCACGCATACATTCATGCTGACTGAGACTGTGTGCTGTTTGTTTATTGAAGCAATGTTAGAGCCATAACATGCTAGGATTACTTATATGCTTATATAACAACTTATATATATATATATATATACCCTGTCACATGTTGTGTGTATATGTACTTATTGCTGTGAGTTGACCCTAGCGCCTTGGCTTTGTTTGTATGTTTGTCTTTGGGCGGTCGGCCTGCTGCCAGATGTCGATGGCCGACTGGTTCTCGACGGTCTCTCCCTCGGGGGGGATCAGATATGAGTTGCTGGATAGGGATGCCCCCACCGCTTGGGTGATCGATGTGGCTGGTCACCGGGCGACGTATAGGGGAAGGGTCATGGAGGACCGGACGGATGAGCGAGGACGCCTGACGAGCGGAGTGTTACGGCGTATGGAGCTGAGTTTTGACTTGCCGCCCTCAGTTCATTGTGGACCAGGCACTGGACATGCACCACCTGCACCACCTCCGACTTCACCTTCTGTTGAGGAGGACCCAGAGGAGATCGAGCCTGCTGCTGCTTCTACACCTGTTGTGCCACCTCCGGCTACTGCCATCGCTTCTACCGACGTGGCGTCGTCCTCTAGGCTCGTACAGCCGAGGAGGGAGTCTGTTGTCCCATCTGTCTCACGTCTCTTATCTTTCTCTTCACCGCACGGCTACCGTGTGGACCCCTTGATGAGGGTGGAGGAGGAGGATGTTCTCACAGGAGAGGTGGATGTGGAGACCGGCTCGACTAGGGCGGTGCGCAGGACAGTGAGGAGGGAGGTTATGGATTTGGACACCGAGATGATTACGGTGGATTCCGACTCTGACTCCGAGAGCAGTGGGGAGAGCTACTCGCCGAGCAGCGATGAGGAGGAGGATGATTGGTGAGCTGAGCTGGGAGGGTAGGTTAGGATTAGCGACATTTTTGTGTAGAGCTCTGATCGTCAGTTTCTTTTTGGGACAGGGTAGGTTCCGATGTGTGGCTTTTTGTGTGGTTCTTTTGAGGAGGATCACAGAGAGTCTGTCGGAGTATAGGGGTCTTCCTTTCAGGCCATTTTTGAGTGCCGACTTTCTCTTGGATAACTGTATTTTTGATACTTTTTCTCACAGTTCTGGTTTGTATATTTGCCTGCGGGCGTACTACTTTGGAGTCACTGCGGCTTCGCGTGACATGGAGTGCAGCCGAGGCTGTACAGATGTATATATATTTGTATATCGGTTAGTTTAGTTGTTGGGTATTGTCTCTACTTCTTTATCGCTTTGATTTAAAGGAAAGAAAAAAAAAATTAAAATTACCTGTTTTTCCGCGTAAAGTTTATTTTTGGTTACTAAAGTGACACCTGGAAATCGGGGTGTTACAACTAGATCCTAATTTTCTTTCCTTTGCACAACTTTTAGAACTAATCTAGAAAAAGTTTTATGAAATTAGTCAATTCTCAATTATTAAATCTAGAAGAGATTTGAACCACTGTTGTGCTTCTCCCTTCAGGGTCGAGAGAAAGAACCAACGAGTTATCGTGTCTGCTTCTTCTGCTAAAGGCCTAAAGTTATTTGCATTGAGTCTATATGTTACTCAAATTTTTGTAGATGCTTCTTTAGAGTCGCCTTCTCTATGAAAGACTTGAGGTCAAATTGTTCTAAGACTCCTCTTGGAATTCCTAGAGATTGAATTCTCCTGGTGAAGGGCTTGTAACTTCAGCTGAGCCTTTCAATGGAAAATGCCTTCGAGCTTTCCTCTCTTTAGGCTCGGTTTGGAAGTTGTACTTCTCCTTTTGAATTGTGTCCTTGGATTCATCTTTGTACGTTGAGGAATACACATATGAATGTGTAACGTCCTATTGTTTTCGATTTCCCCATAGACCGCGCCTAAATGTTCTTCATGGATTCTAGACTGTTCCTCTTAGTGATGCTATTAGTGGAGCTTGACCTTGGATAAGTTGCGAAAGTGGTGGTGATGGCCTCTCAAGTCACTCTGATGTTTAAGTCAGTGTATGAGTAAAGAGAGAATCCATGAGTTAAGAAGAACTCAGGAAATGCTAAGTAATGAATAGTATGTTATGCAAATGAATGATAAAACATATATTTATAGGCTTGTGAATTGAACCAATGTCTCTACAAGTAATGAATAGTATGTTATGTAAATGAATGATAAAACATATATTTATAGGCTTGTGAATTGAACCAATGTCTCTACAAGTATGAGGGATGCCCTTAAGTGGATCTTCTTATCGCACGGTCGGCTAAGTGTTGTGGTGCTTTAGTGTTTCTGCTCATCACGTGACTCTTAAAGGCTCAAATGGTCATCTCCCTCCTCCATCGTCTTCTTCACCATGGAACCCTTTAGAGTCACGTGAGAAGCATGTGACTTGTCCAGTCACAAACTCTCTGAAGAAAGTCGCGTGAGACACGCGTGAGGGAGCCACATCAGCTTCTCACGGAATGCAAACAACAGACCAAAAGTGCAACGACATGTATAGTTGGATTACGTTTTTTGCTAATTTTTAAGTTTGGGGACGATTTTCGCAGGAAGGCAATAGTTGGGGGACTAAAAGTGCAATTTAGCCTAAATATTTTATTTGCCAAATCTCCATCGCAACCCTTAATTGCGGTTCTTATATGCATTGTCGTGCATTTTGACGGAGTCTTCAATTGAATCACCGAGTGCCCTTTTTCTCGAAGCAAAGGTTAGGTCCAGGCATCTTAATTCTACATCCTATGTCCCATAAACCCATATACTGATTTATTGTAGCTGCGGGATTTTGCTTCGACTAACATTGCTTCAATTCACCAGCGTACTAGTTAATCTCTCCTTTTGATAATCTTGATTTAGGATCTTCAATCATTCCCTATTTTGTTGTTGTTGCTAACTATAGTGGCTTACATGTAATGTCCACTTATTCTTCTTCCTGTCTTCCTTTATATTATTCTTTTCTCCTTTTGATTTTTCTTCATCTTCTAAAGAGCTTGCTATTAATATACTTATCCTGGTAATTAATTATGTCTTCTGTCTCAGTTTAAGAGCTTTCTAAGAATTTGTTATGTGGGTTCCTTTTGCTTAGTGTTGTAATGTAACAGTGGCTGAAACATGCTGGACTATTGTTCCTTTTTCTTTGAGCAGTTCACTTCAATCTGCCTGTGACTCAATTTTGCAAGAAGAGAGAGAATGTTTAGTTCAAAGAAATCTCCTTTGGAAGTTGCTAAGCCTAGCTAGTGCTGACAGGAACCGGTATAAGAATGATTTCGATGAAGTAGTATGTATTCTTGACTAAATTTTTACTCTTATAAGAATAATGTTGTTGTTGTTTAAAGGCAGCAAGACATGACAAACCGGTAGCTTCATACTAATTTTTATGTGATTAATATGTGTTGGTGGCTTTCTACTAGAGTTTTAGCTCTAATGACTAGATCACTTCATACTATTTTCATTTGTGATTTTCCTCTTTGCCTTGCTGGAAATTGTATTTATTGTTATTATTGAATTGAGGCATTAAAGAAAAATGTCCTGAAAACAGTTTGAAAAGGGGAAGCAAGGTGATGCACTTTTTCAGATTATGTGTTTAGATTTTGATGTGGAATTGGAATGTCATAATGTGTGTGACAGATTTTAAGTTGGGAAAGAGAGAGCATGTCCAATTGTTTTGGCAGAGGGCTTCAAGATAAGTCTTGCATTTCTCCCATTTGGTCTACTTGTCACTTAGTAATTGTGCTAAAGGGAACAATTATATTGGTTTCTACTATTTATTCTATCTCGGTTGTATGTTAAAAACTTATCAACAAAAAATTATTACACTTTCTAGTCACTTGGGAGTTTGCAATACATAGGAAAAGGAAGAGACTTTATGGACTCTCTCAAGAATCAAGATGTTAGCTTGAACTATGCTAAATTCTGGTAACATGCTTGTCTATAGCAGAAAATAGTATCTACTATAGGTCATATCTTGTTCTATATTTCTTTGTTCACTTCTTACTGATCCTCCCCACTAATTAGAGCTATTGTATAGAGACTCGTAGCGAAAGCCTATAGGATGAGGAAATCTTTGATAGCTTCCAACTTATGTAATAAAGTTGATTGAGGCTTTGGAATTTTATGAATCAAGAATGTGGTAGTTATATAGCGCTGAATCTAATTTCCTAATAATTGTTTTTGTTCATAATTTGTTCAGTCATTCATAACTTCTTTACTTGGATTAGCTGAACGCATTATAGTCTTGGTTGGGATGCAAGGAAAATGTTGGGAGGCCAAAATTAAGGTATGTGTGTAGTAGTCTATCTTTAAATTCTCAGCTCTCTCTATGTGTAGAGTAGGCCAAAATTATTGTGCTTGGTGAATGAGGTTCATACACAATACAAACCAGAAAAGGAAATCTAAATAGACCAAACATATATTTATAATTCACATTCTTTGCAAAGGCACAATTAAGACATACATTTTACCAAATGACAAATGAGATTCTGTTTTGGTGTATCTTTTCCTTACTTTCCAGGGACAAAGTTTGTGGCAAAGGCCCAAGCATTGTTGTTGACTGGGTCAGCAAGGTGGTCTGCAAGGTTCTCCAAAGGTCCCTTTCCAGTAACAATAGCTTGAACAAAGAAACCAAACATGGAGAACATGGCTAACCTACCATTTTTTAGTTCTTTCACCTTCAATTCTGCAAAAGCTTCTGGGTCGTCAGCAAGGCCCAATGGGTCAAAGCTGCCACCTGGGTACAGTGGGTCAGTCACCTCACCAAGTGGCCCACCAGCAATACGGTAACCTTCAACGGCACCCATCAAGATAACTTGGGTGGCCCAGATTGCGAGAATGCTTTGTGCATGGACTAGGCTCGGGTTACCCAAGTAGTCAAGTCCACCTTCACTGAAAATTTGGGACCCGGCCTTGAACCACACAGCCTCACCAAACTTCACACCGTTGCGGGCCAAGAGCTCGGGGAAGACACAGCCTAGGGCTCCCAACATGGCCCATCTACTGTGAATGACCTCAAGTTCACGGTTTTTCGCAAATGTCTCTGGGTCAGCAGAAAGTCCGGCAGTGTCCCAACCATAGTCGCCTGGGAATTCACCAGTGAGGTAGGATGGGGACTCACCTGAGAATGGGCCCAAGTATTTGACACGGTCTGGGCCGTACCATGGACTTCCAGAAGAAACGGGTTTGGATTTGGTGGTTGTTTTTCTCATGGTGATCCTTCCAGTGTCCTGAATGGAGGGGGCAAGCTTGATTGCCTGACCAGCCAATGATGGAGAAGAGACAGCCATTGTTGAAGTAGCCATTGTATAATGCTAGTGCCAATTAACTTAGCTGAAAACTATATATATAATTGAATGTGAAGAGAATGGTTATTGTTGATGCTGGATAGTTGAGTTATGGGTATTATATATGGCTTCACTGATGAAAAATGTCCTTATCTTATGAAATCTATATCCAAATTTCTATTGGTTTGAAGCATTGCTTTTGTCCTCTTGTTTAATTATCAGTTATCATTTTAGATTTGCTTTCCTTTATCAACAGGTCAAATATCCATAAAATATCATTGAATATTTCTTCAATCCAATAAGAAATTGCCACTTATGATTCTGGATAGTAAAGTCTAACGTGTAGATGTATGAAGTCAGACATTATGGTAAAATTGTCTGGGATACAGAAGAAGGACCCCCGGTGCATTGTTTCCATTGCTAATTTACTTAAATCACACCATCAAATTACAGTCTCTGAATCATTCACCATACATCAATCACAAACCAAGACCTTATAGCTCCTGCATAATTCAATTATATATTTCTATGTGTTGCATCAAGTTAACTAATAAAGCTAACTAGTTAAATATTTGCACTTTATTATATTGTTGCTCTTGGTTGTCATTAAAGATATTTGGTTAAGTTGAAAAGGGGGTCAATATGAAAATCTTTCCAAATCCAATGTTTCGGGAAAGCTGGTTTAAATTTTCATATAATCCCACTGTTTAGTAAACTACAAAAGTAGAACTGACCAAAGAAACAGTTGTGCAGAAAATTGTAGCAAGGTGTTTTTATTAAAATGGAAGATTAGACAAATGATAAGTTTTAACTTGCTGTCTATAATTGCAATTGTAGTGGCAATTTTATGAGGAGGGAAACTCTGCCCTAATTAGGATTAATTTTATATTAAAGAGAGATGACTCAACCCAAAAGTTAGCTCAAGAGTTGAAGGTTGTTCTACCATTTATAAACACTTGTTTGACCATATCTCTAGCCAATGTGAGACTTCTAACACACTCCCTCACACTCAGGGTTGGACATTTGGAGCGTAGAATGAACATCAACGGGTGGCCCAACAAATATTTGATTCCAATCTCTAATCCCATGTTCTAACACACTCCCTCACATCCTACTCCGCGTGTTCTACGGAACCATGCAGTTTGCAAGCACGACAGGTCCAGTCATATGTACGGGCTTGCCTCTCAGCCTTAAGAAAGCACCCCTCTGATGGTTCCAATCTCTAACCCCATGGTCTATACATTGTTGGAACGACATAGCCCCACGATTCGTCCGATAGTTTGCATCTAGCAAAGATTTGCCTCGATCGTTCATGACATTATCCCGAATCAAGCAAGAGAGGAACGAGTCACTTAGAAACTTCCTAAAGAGATTCAATCATGAGACTGGGTAGATCCATGACTTGCTGCTCGAGGTCAAGCTCGTCCTCCTCCTAGAGGCTTTGTAGCTCGGCCCACTCATTCGATCCCTAGCCAAAAACTCTAGACGAGTTTGAAATGTAGGCGGAGAAGCAAGATTAAACAAGTTAAAAGCCAACATTTCACTTATTATTATTATTTTTAGAATAATAATAATAATAATAATAATAATATTAGGGTCTTACAGTTATTTTTCAAAATCTCTTGTGTTGTTTTTGCTTACTGTTTGTCTTTATCGGTTAAAATCGTTTAAGACAATCCACTGCACAAAAATCTTTCAAAACGATTTGAGAACTTATATTTTTATAAGCAAAACTTTTGAAAAGATCGTTTTCTTTAAGACACAATTCAAATCCTCTTTTTTGTGTCACTCCTATTTTTTTAAATTTATAATACAATCCATATGTGATAAAATTAATTTACAGAGAAATCCTAATATCAAATGTGAATGTTACGTCTAATCAGCCGTTGTTTCTAGTGCTACATACTTAATTCACCTTAAGTAAGCAGTTTTGAATCTTGTGAATGAAAAAGACTACACCAAAAGTGTTAACCGGCCATAATGTGAATATTATCGGCTAAAAAATATTATATTTCGTAGAAGATACATGTAAAGTGGAAAAAAAAAATTACCGGTCAAATTTGAAACTCAAACAAGTGAATAGTTTTATTTTGATGGGAGTTAGGAAGCTTCTAGAATTTAGGGAAATAACTTTTTTGAAACTGGAAAAGGCTAATTGAGATTTTGGATTGGATTTTGAGCCGGAAAATTCACCCATTTAATTAACACACTGAAATCTGAATTGATTTGAGAAATTTTGGAAAGACACGAGGGAGAGGAGAAACCGCATTGAAAATTGAAAAAGAAACAGATAAAGATGAAAATTTTGGATAAAAAAGAAGAAGATTGACACGTGGAGTAATTATTTAATTTAATATTTATAGAAGCGGGAAAAACCTTCCCCATTTTTAAACTTAGAAACCAATCACCAAATCCCAATTTTTCATATATAAATGCTGTTGATACTACATTGCAATTATTTTCCATTGAAAACTCTTGTGCTTCCAAATTTTCACAACTCATTGGTGTTTGTTTTGTTCAAAAACTGATGGAAAACATGGATTTTTATGCCATGAAGAGGAAGAAACTGCAGTCTCTGTGCAAGAAACATGGCATCCCTGCTAATTTGAAGAATGTAGTGATGGCGGAGAAGCTTTCCTTGATTTTTAAGGTTACCCTTTTCTTCAAGTTTGTTTCTTTTCTTGGTTTTGATTTCAGAAACAGAAATCTCAGTGGAAAAAAATGGAACTTTTGGTTTTACTGATTTATTTATATTTTTTTTTTGACTTTTTGAAGAAGAATGTTATGAACTGTTTTGGTTTCTAACTTTGCATTCAGGGAAAAGAAAATTCTGGGTTAGGTTCTGATAATGCTGGAACACCAAAAGGTGGAACCTTTGGTGGTGTTAGTGGTAAAGACATTCAAAATGTGATAATTTTGGACTCAGGCTCCAGCATTGATACTAGTAATATTAAAATGGTTGCTTCAGGTATGGTAAAGTTTTGTGCTTTCTATTTAAGGGTTTTCTTTTTTCTGTTTGTTTTGTTCTATGTTTGATTTGATTTTATATGTATTATATTGTAATTTAAAAATTATGATATTTCTAGACATTGTTGCTGCTGGGGATGTAGTAGGTTCAGGGGAAGAAATGTTTGTTTCGTCGGGGAAGATTAGTCCAGGACCAGATTTAGGGCAGAAAAGTTTAGAAGAGATTGGAAGGTTTGAAGAGTCTGAAACGATTCTGTTTCAAGAAAGAGTTATTGAAAATGGACTCAGTAAGGAGGAGCAAGTTGTTGATAGTACTACTCAGGAATATTTGCATTCAGAACCTGATGTCGTTGTCATGGATGATGCTGAAAAACAAGCTGATGCTGCTTACAGTCATCAAGGATTGAATATTTTACAAGTTCACAATACGGATGGCAGTGCTTGTGTTGATGATGCTCTCAACAGTGGTAGAAATGAAAGATCTGAATCTGATGCCACGTGTTTTGATACTTCCGTAGGTGTCGAGGATACTGGTGGATTCTTTTATGTGGAGGAAAACATGCAAACATGTGCCAATAAGGAGCAAGGTGACATTATGGAATTGCATCCTGCAGCACCAAGTGTTGCTTTAGAGGAATATGGTGACGGTTTGATGGAGGAAATAGTTGAGAAGATGGGTGAAAAAACTGATGTGAATGAAGATGTTAATGGAACTAGAGAGGTTGCAGCTGAAGCTGAAAATCAGGATCTTGATACTAGTTATATTCAAATGGTTACTTCAGGTATGGTAAAGTTTTGTGCTTTCTATTTAAGGGTTTTCTTTTCTATTTAAGTTTTGTTCTATGTTTGATTTGATTTTATATGGATTATATTGTAATTTAAAAACCTTGATATTTCTAGACATTGTTGCTGCTGGGGATGTAGTAGATTCAGGGGAAGAAATGTTTGTTTCGTCGGGGACGATTAATCCAGGACCAGATTTAGGGCAGAAAAATTTAGAGATTGGAAGCCTTGAAGAGTCTGATGACATTATGAAATTGCATCCTGCAGCATCAAGTGTTGCTTTAGAGGAATATGGGGACTGTTTGATGGAGGAAATAGTTGAGAAGCTGGATGAAAAAACTGATGTGAATGAAGATGTTAATGGAACTAGAAAGGTTGCAGCTGAAGCTGAAAAGCAGGATCTGATCAACATCAGTCAAGAATCAAACAATATATGTGAATCTGTTATAGGTATATTTTTCTTTTAAGTATTGATAATTATAGTTTAAACACATATTCGCAAGATTTCTTAATCTTCCAACTGTTGATTTTAAAGGAATGCGTTTGTAATCTCTCTATCTTGATCTTTTAGGCACTGCAGTCAGAACTGAAGATACATGTGAAGCAAAGTTTGTATCTTCACAGAAGTTAATTATAAGCCCAGCTGAAGTGAAGATGATTGAGTTTTCTCCCAAGCAGATGCATGATTTAGAGCCACCAATAGAAGATGATATTGCAATGTTTGATGTGGAGGAAAACATGCCGGTTGGTGTCAATACGGAACTAGTGGATAACAGCCAAGAGGTTTTTCATGCAGAACCTTGTGCAGTGGTCATGAACGAAAAGGATCTTATCCAGGTTACTCCAGAGGAATTTGGCAAACATTTGGAGGAGGGAGAAGTTGAGAAATTGGGTGATAAATTTGATCTTCTTGATGATGTTTGTGGAACCGGAGAGGGTGGAGATGAAGCTGTAGAACAAGGCCGCATCAATAGCCCTCAAGGATCAAACATAAATGATATGAATCTGTTCCATGTTTCTCCAGAGGAATCTGAACAAGTTCATAAATCAGGTGACAATATGCGCATTATAGGTGCCAAGAATACTGATGGGAACACCAATGTGACAGCTGACAAATTTCTAGAGGAAGTTCATTCATTTAGTTTAAAATACTCAGATGGGACACCAAATCAATTTTTGCTGACAAGTCCATCGAGTGAAGTGAAGTCCTGTGATCTTAATGTTCATAAAATAGTTGCTTCAGGTATACTGAAGTTTCTCAATATTTTAACTTGTTAGCTTGAACACATACATATACTTGTTAACTTTAACACTTTGATATGAGTAAGTCATGTGATTGATTTTATAGGATTGAATTCATAATATGTCAAACCTTGATATTTCAGGCACTGCTGCTAGAAATGCGGATGTCTGTGAAGCGAAGTCTGTATCTTCGCAAAAGATAAGTTCAAGCCAAGAAGAAAGGATTGATTCCTCTTCCATTCTTTTGGACAACTCACAGATTAAAAGGTTGGATTCTAAAGAAAATTTGTCCCCAGAAAATAGAAATGAACTTGGACTCTTTCATGTGGAGGAACATATGCAAACAAATGTCAATAAGGAGCAAGGTGGAGACATTAAGGAATTTCATCCTGCAGCACCAAGTGTTACTTCAGAGGAATTTGGAGACTGTTTGGTGGCGGAAAAAGTTGAAAAGTTGGATAACAAACCTGATGTTCATGGAGATGTTTGTGTGCCTAGAATGGTTGCAGCTGAAACTGAAAATCAAGATCTGCCCTATAACCCTCAAGGATCAAACATAAATCATGAGAATCTTTTACAGGTTTCTCCAGAAAAATTCAGTGGGAGTTTGCTTGAAGAAGGAGAAGTTCATAAAATAGTTGCTTCTGGTATACCGAAGTTTCTCGAAATTTCTTGATATTAACTTGTTCGCTTGAACACATACATATACTTGTTTACTTTAACACTTTGATATGAGTAACCTATGTGGTTGATTTTATAGGAATGAATTCATAATATCTCAAACCTTGATATTTCAGGCACTGCTGCTGGAAATGCGGATGCCTGTGAAGCGAAGTTTGTATCTTCGCAAAAGATAAGTTCAAGCCAAGAAGAAAGGATTGATTCCTCTCCCATTCTTTTGGACAACCTACAGATTAAAAGGTTGGATTCTAAAGAAAATTTGTCCCCAGAAAATAGAAATGAACTTGGACTCTTTCATGTGGAGGAACATATGCAAACAAATGTCAATAAGGAGCAAGGTGGAGACATTACGGAATTGCATCCTGCATCACCAAGTGTTACTTCAGAGGAATTTGGAGACTGTTTGGCAGAGGAAAAAGTTGAAAAGTTGGATAACAAAACTCATGTTCATGGAGATGTTTGTGGAACTGGAATGGGTGCAGCTGAAGCTGAAAAGCAAGATCTGGCCTATATCCCTCAAGGATCAAACTTAAATCATGGGAATCTTTTACATTTTACTCCAGAAAAATCCAGTGGGAGTTTGGTTGAAGAAGAATTACACAAATTGGACGACAATATTTGTGTTCATGTTGCTGTCTCCAATGATAAAAACAATATATCTGAAGCTGTTACTATGTGCCTTGATGCATTCATAGGTGCCAAGGATAATGTGTCTGTCGAACAAATTCTAGAGGAGGCTCATTCATCTAGTTTACAAGATTCAGAAGGGACACCAGTTCAGTTTCCGCCAACTTATCCGGGTATATTTTTTCAAGTATTGATAATTATAGTTTAAACACATACATTAGCATGTTTTCTTAATCTTTTAACTGTTGATTTTATAGCAATGAGTTTGTAATCTCTCTGACCTTGATATTTTAGGCACTGCTATTAGAACTGAAGATACTTGTGAATCAAAGCTTGTATCTTCACAGAAGATGATCAAAAGCCCAGCTTCAGGGAAAATGATTGGTTTTTGTCCCAAGCAGATACATAATTTAGAGACACCAATAGAAGATGATATTGCAATGCTTGATTTGGAGGAAAACATGGCAGTTGGTGTCAATAAGGATCTAGTGGATAACTGCCAAGAGGTTTTGCATGCAGAACCTAGTGTAGTGGTCATGAATGAAAAGGATCTTGTCCAGGTTACTCCAGAAGAATTTGGGAAACATTTGGAGGAGGGAGAAATTGAGGAATTGAATGATAATATTGATCTTCTTGATGCTGTTTGTGGAACTGGGCAGGGTGGAGACGAAGCTGTAGAACAAGGTTGCGTCAATGGCCCTCAAGGATCAAACATAAATGCTATGAATCTGTTCCATGTTTCTCCAGAGGAATCTGGTCACCCTTTGGTAGAGCAAGTTCAGAAATCAGATGACAATGATGTTCATGGTGGTTTCTACAATCTTGGAAACACTCAATCTGAAGTGGATATATTGCGCCTCCTTGATGCAACCTTTGCTACTATTGATACTGATGGGAAGACCAATGTGACTGCAGAACGTTTTCCAGATGAGGTACATTCAGATGGCACAACAGATCAATTTTTGAAAACTCATCCACAAGGTGAAGTGATGTCTAATGATCTCAATATTCATCAAATGGTTAGTTCAGGTAAAATGCAGTAATGTCTTGTTTTTTTTTTTAAATTACATTGGTGGCCACATTTATATATACAAGTAAGATTCTAGAATTCTTATAGAAGGATTTGGCTCCTAAAAATTGAGGAAGTCACTTTAGAAGATAAAGTAAGTCAACATCAAGAAATCAGCAGTTATGATTATGATCATATGGTTGAACATGTCTAAAAGTCTATGGTGTTCTTTAAACCTCAATTGTTAATTTCTCAATCAACGGCTGTGAGTGATAACTTACTTTACTCTTTAAAGTTACTCTTACTAGAATGCTTTCTGAGCCTTTCATCTTAACATGCAGATACTTGTGAAGAAATGATGAAATCGTCACAAATGAAAGCTATAATTGCAGATCTAGAGGAATGCGTTTGGTTTTCTCCTAATAATGTTGAAGCTTCAGCTACTAAAGGCTTTGAGGCTGAAACACATTTTGAGCCAAGTACACTTGGAGGTGTTGTGGGAGCTTGTAACATGGAAGAAAGCATGCAGAGTGACAACATGGAGAAAGAAAGTTGTCAAAAGGAATGCAGTTTGGTTCAGGGAGAATTTACCAGGATGTTTGACAACTCTGATGTTCATGATGATAATGGTGGAACTGGAAAAGAGGAATGTCAACCTTATACGCTTAGTCGAAAAAGGAAAAGGAGTGACATGAATTCGAATGAGTCTCAACCTGTTGATAATGCTAGTGGTCAAAATTCAAATGAGAAACCTGATGAGTTTGTTCCAACTAAGTCCCAACCTGGTGAAATGAAGTTACACACTTCTAACACTCATCAATCTTTTGCTTCAGGTAAAGTCCAAGTTTTGGCTAAGCAATGCAATGCCTATTCAAGAGTTTATTTATACATCTTCCTGTTTATATATATAGGAAATAGTGCATGTTTGAAATTTCTTTTATATTTGATTCTAAAGCCAGAATCAATTATGCGAAGAAGCTTGTGTTACAAAATTTATTATAAGGAAAGAAAAGCCAATTCAAATTTGTAATTAATTGATAATCTTCTTAATTTTGATTTCTAGACACTGCTTCTGGAGATGAAGTTACTTATCAAGAGAAGATGGAATCACCACCAAAGGTTACACCAATTGCGAGGTCAGCAGAAAGAACCTTTTTTTCTCCTAAGCTCCTTGAATCATCAATGATGAATAAAGAAAACATTAACATAGACAAGAAAGAGGAAGTTGGCACGATCACATCAAAAAACAAATTTCTGAAGAGGCAACCTCTACAGGATCTTCAACAGAACTGAACTCTCTACTGAGCCTGAAGTGTTTGTATCTGTTTGCAATTTGGTAAATGAACCTGTAGTGTTTATTTGATGATTACTTTTATAAACAGATATATTAACATGCTTTGCAGTATTCATGTTTAAGAGACATGATATTTTGTGATAACTATTAGTGTTAACCGTGCTTTTTAAATGCTTGATTGCCTTTTATTTGCGCAAGAATATTATGTTTACCAAAACCCTTTGTCTATCAGGTTGAAATTTTAAATGGCGCTTGTGGAATTGTCATTTTGAAATTTACATGACTGTTTTGACCTGTAATGCAAACTAGGAAGGTCAATGTCTTTAGAAAAAAAAAATCTTAAATGTTATATTTCTTGACTTCTAGTTTCTTATTCAACCAAACCTTGGTCATTCAACTATTTTAAAGCTGTTTCAAAACTTGGTATACTTTCACTGACCTATACTCCTAGTAGAATAAGTGTATATTTAAAAATCCTTTTACAATTTATTCTAAAAGCCCATTTATTTTCTTTGATTGCACTTGTTCTGAGGCGCAACAACTGAAAAGCACGTCTCACCCGATTTCGAAAACTTCAGTTTAGGGGCAGTTTCACTGAAAAACAAACAGGCAAAAACAAACTAGAATCAATTATGAGGAGAATTGGAGAAGCTTTTTAGTTTCTAACTTTCATAATTGATTCTGAAAAGAGATAAATTGATCCAAATATGCTTTAAGTGTGTGCTTGACTACATGGTGCACCTAATGTTTAGTTCAATCCACACAATCAGTTGCTTGTGCATAACTGCTGCTATGTTGGACCTTGAAAGATGATTATAATTATTTTGAAACTGGAAACCTTGTTCGATGTGCTCAATAAACGTCCAATGGAAATTATTTGTCGTGATCATTATTTGCAGGATCTAATAATTTAGAAGTCATATAGTCACTGTTGCTTAAAATACTTGGCAGGCAAGAATGTCTGTTACTTTGTATGAATTTACAGTGTCATTAGCAACTAATTGAGAGAAAACTCTCCATATTGTTTACCAATTCACAATCAAATAAATCAATTTTCTCATTATGCAATTACTATGAAACACAAAAAGAGGCTTACAGCAGAGATTAGAGATTTCACATATACTGCTTCATGCAACTTCATAAATCAAATATAAAATTGAATAGTGTTCTGTCATGTGACTATATCTGTGAAAATTTGATTGTCCTCGCTAAGATTAACATTTAGGACCGTTTGTTGTGGACCCAAAAATTGGGGTCAGTTTAATGCAGAAACAAGTACAACCACGTAACAAAATGTGTGGATGTTGTGTAACCAATGCTCATTGGTCTGAGCTGCCTTTGGTAATTTAAAAGAAAATTGTGACTACTATTGTATTTATTTTTCTTGTTCAGCTATACTTTTGTACTTTGCAAACAGTGGCATTATGTTAAAATTTATCAATTTCAGTTCTCACCAGACAATAGACCAAATTTATTAATTTCAGTTTTCACTTTGAATGATAAAGAAACAGTAATTTGATGGTAACTTATTTTAATGAACTAGCAATGGGTCCAATGCAGTGTACTGTGGTCCCTCTTCTGTAACACTACTTGGTATTTTTATCAAAGTGCCGGAAATGGCAATTTCTATATTCATTATACATAGCCTATCCAGAATCATAAATGGAAACTTTTTATTGGATAGAACTTAGAAGAGCTGTGGCTGTGGATATTTGATCTGTGGGTAAAGGAAGGAAAACAATTCCACGGTGTTAAGTGATTAGAGAAAGAAGCAAGTGGACAAAAGCAATGCTCCGAACCAATAGAAGTTTAGTTTTAGATTTCATAAGATGAAGACATTTTTCCTCATGAAGGCAATATATAATGACCCTAACCCAACCACAGATTCATCAATATTCAGTACCCGTTCTCTGCACCTTTTGTACAAAGCTTTTCATTTGGTTTTAAGTTAATTGCAACTACCATTCTACCATGGCTGCTTCGACAATGGCTCTCTCTTCACCATCAGTGGCCGGGAAGGCAATCAAGCTTTCCCCCTCCACCCAGGATAGTGGAAGGATCACCATGAGGAAAACAGGCGCCAAATCCAAACCTGTTTCTTCTGGAAGCCCATGGTACGGTCCAGACCGTGTCAAGTACTTGGGCCCATTCTCTGGTGAGTCTCCATCCTACCTTACTGGTGAGTTCCCAGGTGACTATGGCTGGGACACTGCTGGGCTTTCTGCTGACCCAGAGACATTTGCCAAGAACCGTGAACTTGAGGTCATCCACAGTAGATGGGCCATGTTGGGAGCCTTGGGCTGTGTTTTCCCTGAGCTCTTGGCCCGTAACGGTGTCAAATTCGGTGAGGCTGTGTGGTTCAAGGTCGGGTCTCAAATATTCAGCGAGGGCGGACTTGACTACTTGGGCAACCCAAGTCTAGTCCATGCACAAAGCATTCTCGCAATCTGGGCCACCCAAGTTATCTTGATGGGTGCTGTTGAAGGTTACCGTATTGCAGGTGGGCCACTTGGTGAGGTGACTGACCCACTCTACCCAGGAGGAAGCTTTGATCCATTGGGCCTTGCTGATGACCCAGAGGCTTTTGCAGAGTTGAAGGTGAAAGAGCTCAAGAATGGTAGATTAGCGATGTTCTCTATGTTTGGATTCTTTGTTCAAGCTATTGTAACCGGAAAGGGGCCTTTAGAGAACCTTGCTGACCACCTTGTTGACCCAGTCAACAACAATGCTTGGGCCTATGCCACCAACTTTGTCCCTGTAAAGTGAGAAATATACACCAAAACAAATTTCATTTATTGACCAAAAAAAAAAAATTTCATTTCTCATTTGGTAAAACATGTTGGATTGAGCTTTTGCAAAGAATGTGAATTATGAATATTTGTTTGGTCTATTTAGATTTTTTTTCTTGTTTGTATTGTTTATGAACGTCATTTACCAAGCTAAAGAAGCACATAATAAATCTAGTAAAAAGAGGAACGTGTTAACTATAAGAATCCCAGGGTCATATGCAAGCATTTAAGAGTAACTGGAAAGCAATTAAATAAAAGAAATAGTGCACTCAAAGGGAATAAAGTCTACTCACTTATATAATTTTGATGCAGAAATTAAAATGAGAGGAAAGAATAAGAGAGGCAAGAATATAAAAAAGGAGGTAAATTTCAAATTGTTTTGATCCGGAGGGTGCATCCTTACCTTAGTGCAAGGTGGGATGCTCCGCTAGATGGTGCCTCTTCTATCTTAAGAGCGGATTCGTTTGGGGCCCATTTCTTAAGGTGTTAGTCCTTTGTTGTTTTTTCTTTTCTTTCGCCTTTGATATTAAAAAGAAAGCAACTGATTTGCTACAGTAAAAATGAGCAAATCATCAAAAAGACCAAGACAAAAAAACATCAAAAGCCAAAAGAAAACAACTAGAAAGCCCATATATAACCCACCCTAACATACAACAAAGCCCAAGAAGAAAGAAAAAACCTAGGTCAAAAACCAAAAACCACAAATATGATTGAACCAATGAACCAATCACCGAAGACCTGCATTGAAGCCACTATGAACCTCCATATCAACAAAAGGACCCTGGGAAGAAACCAAGATAGGCACCGACTCCTTAAAAAGAGGATTAAGATGTGATCGGATCACCCCGTTAGGAGACTAACCAGAAAAAGGAATGATCTCTGAACTAAAAGACCACCCGCAACATCATCCCTAGAGGCATCAAGAGGTTGTAAGGAGAAGTTCTCGCCATCAACCGAAGAAACCCCATCCTTTCCATCTGCTTCCCTAGTACCCCCCCCCCCTCCCCAAACCACAACTTGATGACAATATTTCCGGAACAGAGCAGCAACAGAGACCCATCCGCCATCGAAGCAGGAACCGATGAAGAAGCCAAGACTATCCTCGCCTCATCCTCTAAGAAGGGTACTGGTTGAAGATCCTTCCTCATCCCCATAATACTCACATAATTATAATTATTGATGGGGCATTAGTTTTAATACCCCCTCAATTAATCCCCCACCCTCCTTTATGCACCAAAATGTCTCAAATATCCTTAAAATTTAATTTCATTCTAAACATATCCCTTTTCCTACCTTATCACTACCATCATCTTTGTTTCTCACACCACCATTCACTTTTACTCTCATCTCATAGTTTTCTTCGTTGCCAAATTTCACACTTAATATATGTGAAAACATTTCATACTTTGTAAGTGTGAACCGAGGTATGTTGATTCTCTCTTCACCTTCTTTCTTTCGTATTAAGTGTTTCACATGTAAGATCAAGTTTTGATCATGTAGTACAACTCTATGTTTTGATGATTACATGTTAACTATTGTGTATGAACAATTATGGTACTCTAACGTTGTTTTCTGAGTGTTTTAATGACAGGCTCTGACTCTAATCTAATTACACATAAATCAGAAGCACTATGCTCAAAGAGTAACCTACGCAACGCTTTTGCACTCACTATGTTCAATCTGAACAGTAGAATAAGCTTCAGAAGATCTGAAGATAGTAAATCTCTGATATGGATTCAGTTCACTTGAAGTTCTGAAGACCAGAAGCTCTGAAGGATCAGAAGCTCTGAAGGTCCAGAAGCTCTGAAGGTCCAGAAGCTGAGTAGTGAAGATTCTGAAGTCCAAGAGTAAGCTGGCTCTGAAGACCAAGTACTTCTCCTCTGAGTCCAGAAGCAGAAGGTACAAAGGTCAAAGGATCCAAGTGTCCCTCTGACTCTGATCACCAAGCTTCACAAGTTTCAACATGAAGCGTCGCTCTGATCAGAAGTCAACTAGGATAAATGTCATGTCACTATCCAAAGTACAAAAAGCAATTGTACTATTCCTAACGACCTTACCTAACTTATTCAGCCACAGCAGAACCTGGAAAACCCAGATCTGCCCTCCAACGGTAGCATTCCATGCAAACTTCCAAACCCTAATCCTTGGAGTATATAAAGAGGCTGAAGATGAAAGATACCGCCTAAGAAACTTTGTTCAAGCTCACACGATATTAAAATATTCTCTTAAGCAATATTTCTTCAATTTGTACTTATTGTGTTTACTATTAGCTTTCTGAGAAGCAATTCTTTGTAAACCCAAACTTTCAAACAATTGTTTGTTTTTCCTTAGGGAGACCAAGGTTGGTCGGATCCTTGAGAAGACTAAGAGAGTGAATCTTAGTGATAGCTAAGTCATTGTATTGTTAGTCACTTTGCAGGTTGCAAGTGCAGTTGTAACAAACTCTGATTAGTGGATTGCCTTCATTCTAAGAAGGAAGAAATCACCTTAACGGGTGGACTGGATTAGCTTGAGGGATTTATCAAGTGAATCAGGATAAAATCATTGTGTGCTTTCCTCAACTCTTATCTTAGCACTTTTATCTTCTGTGTTTGAAGAGATTAGTTAAAATCTCAAGTGGGAAAAGTTTTAGATTGAAAACGCTATTCAAACCCCCCTTCTATCGTTTTTCATACCTTCATCACACTCAGTTAGTAAGTGTGAAAATTGTATTTTATCACTGTTGTTCGTATTTCACACTTTAGAGTGTGAATTTGGTTTGTAGTTTACACTTTGGAGTGGGAAATAGTTGTTCCGTTCACACTCAAAAGTGTGAAATTTACTTGTTTGCGAATTTTTCTTTTTGATTCTTACTCTTTTCCATTTTAGGATAGCTAATTGTAACATCCCACACTCTAACCAAACAGGCGATGACCGTTAGATGACGAATTAACCCTAGAACTAGGAATGGAGGAATGGACTAGGATTAGGACTCTAACAAAGCTTGAGGTAGTATGAATATATATATATATATATATATATATATATATATGATACGTGTATGTGTGTGCTTGTGTGTATATATATATGCCTATTTTATACACGATTTACGATGCGATGATAGAACGTCAGTGTGACGATTAGATCAAACCGACAATCAAAGGTACCAAAGATATGGTCGTCATAACTCCCATTTATATGAATGACTCGAGTAGATGAGGATAGGAAGCTATTCTAATCGAATATCTTGACGGTAGTAACACACTGTCTCAGATCGATCGATAGTCGAACCGACGAGCCAAACCCTAGCATACATTATGTGTTAGTATTAGGCATTCAGAGGGGAAATACACTACTAGAAAACCCTTAGTATTCACAAATGACGAAGCATAGTAGCCAATTTGTCTCGACTTGAAGGCAGAATAAAATAATTGACCAACCGGTGCCCAAAGTTACTATTCACCCATGATGACACACTACTATTCATCAATAGTAAGCACCATGATGGCTTCTAGTTCCCATAAACCCCTCCTGAATGATGCCTGGACGAGTACAGACCTGCAACAGCACCTAGAACCTTGTGATAATCAGCTTGCATGCAATTCCATAGGTGGTGCAACTTGGATTAGAGCTTAAGCTTGGTTGGCCTTAATTACTAGACTTCAGCCTATAAAACGAGCCATTCTGAAGTCCCTGAGTCCCCAACAATTCATTCCAAGTCCCAGAGCGAGCTGGGAGTGAAGAGAGAGCCATGAGAGTGAGAGAGATCGAGAAGAGCTTCACAAGCTTCTTCTCTTTGATTCTCATAATTGGTTGAGTGTTAGAGTGTAATTTTCATTCCATTAAGTTCTTGAGAGAGTAAGGATTCGATCTGGGTCAATTTCATGAAGCTTTGAGCCCAGAAAACCCAAACCCGCGAGCACCCTGCAACTCCGGCGAGCATTTTCCAGAATCCGGTGAGTGCTCCGACCTGTAACTCGACTTTTCTCACGTTCCAGACCTCCATAGCAACACCCATTAGCACCAAATTCATCCCCATAACCTGTAGATCAAGTCCCAGTGCCTAGAACAGCACGACGGTGACAATTTCAGCACCTCCGATCATCTTCTCCAGCAAACCTCGTCTTCTCCGGCGAGTGAGTTTCTGCAACTCTCTCATTTTCGCGTTGTTTTCGATCCAAAACTTACCCTTAAGCATGTTAGGACATTTTTAGGAAGCTTTAGACTAGTTTTGAGCCTCGAATCACCACAAATTAGCAGAACCAATATTTGAATTTTCAAGCTCGAATGAGCTATCGGGTTGAGCTTCTGGCCTCGAGTTAGAGTGCCAAATCAATCATTTTATGCTTCTGGAACATGGTAGAGCCTTTTAGGATAGATAGAATCGATGATAAATCTCTGAGGTGAAAAACCCCAATTTCACCTCACGGCCGATTCAAAAACTGGTAAATTGAGGTAGTTACAGTGCTTAAATGCTTCTAATAATGGTTTAGATGAACTCAGAAGGTTGGAAACTGTAGGAAAAGAGTATCAGAAGTTAGTTTTAGCCTAGTTTGTGAATTTCTTAATTTGCAAGTAAACTTAGGATTAATTTGAACTTAAGCTAGATTAATCAGCTTAATTAAGTGATTCTGAACTTGATTATGAGTTAGGAATACTAGGAATAGAGTAATGAAAGACCAGAAGTCAGAAGTCAGTAGGCTAGCATGATGAATTAGGAAGTTAAGTTAGTAAGCTAATGAATAAGTGATTTTGACAAAATGGCTTAAGGAATAAGTTAAATAATCTAGAAGTGATTATGAGCTTAAGGACTGAGTTTAGTAACAGAATCAGGTCAGTAAAGAAAATTGGTTAAGTCTAAGAGTAGAAGGGTAATAAAAAGAAAATAAAATTAGTACCACATGAAGTAGTTTATATTTTTAGCTTCATAGATCTATAACCCAACCATAATCCATGATGCAGTGCGTGAAGGATCAGGCTCTCGAGTTTCAAAAGAAATCATTGAGTCACAGGTTAGGGGAGTTAGACAAGACCTTGTCTTGGTACATGACAATTAAGTAATCGTTAAAGCGGTAGTAGACATATTATTATTTACTCGCTTGTTTACAATAACTGTGGATTTTATGAAGTGATGCTGAATGTTTGCTTGTGATTCATATGTGAATTGCTTGTGGATGTTGTATTGCTGCATTGTTAGAAAGAAGGTAAAGTATACCATGGGATATGGTGATACTTAGGAAATCGGCTTAAAAGCCCGGATAAAAGAATTTGTCTTATGACAATATATAAATCTAAAAACATCTGAGGTAGGAGGGTACAGGGAAATAATTCACCGGCTTAATGTGTTATTGATACTTGGATTCGAAAACTTGACCTACCTGTCACATGTTAGGAATCACCTTAGGAAGATAGATAATAATAATTATAAAATGGAATGAGTGAACGAATAGGTGATACCCTTTTATTTAAATCAATTAAGGAAAGTACATAACCATTACCGGGACGAATAACTATTTCCTGCCCTAAAACCCGACTACTTGATCCCTTCGGATCTCGCCTTCAAATACAATGAGGCGTACTTACTTGAAGAGTAAGGTACGAAAGTTTGTTTCTAGTTCGCTAGAAATTCTAGAGAAGAATAAGGGGGCGATGGATGATGTTTGTAAACAACCTTTCGGAGCGATAAGGAGTAGGAAAGTGCTGTCACTACCACTAAAGAGAGTGGGAATACAGAGACGTCAATGGTGGTCTTGTTCAGAGATGAATAGACCCGGGACTTACACAATGACTCTACCTCTGCATCAGCTACCGGAAGGGTCCGAAGTGCCGGCCTGATGCAACGTACCAGGAGTCGCGAAGTTGTGTATTTCTGTCGGAGAGCTTCTAAGCGATCATGTCCGGTAAAGAGTGGACTGTAAGGAGTGTCCATGTTCCCGAGACGACTTTCCGAAGATTAAAAGAAGCTAAGGCTTCGGACCCCATAAAATATACTCATCACATGATAAATACAATTAAAAAGGGTTGGCGATGAACTCACCATTTCGTAAAGAAGTAGTGAGAGAAGTCAATTCGAAGGACGAAGATATAAGGCGGTAAAACCTCATACTCTGTGTGATCTCTATGTGCTTGTTAACATGCTTGTTTTTAATAGTATGTTATCTTGAACTTTATCGTTTATTTTATTTGACATGTGGCTTGTGCAAAGTCGTGTTTGACTCACCCTTGCATTATTTTTACCATAAAGCAGATCACAAGTTAGAAGATGAGCCTCCCTCCAGTACTCACCATTCATGCTGACTTCCCGTCCCGCACTGGCTGGCACCTTGACCCCGCTACCGGTTTCTGTTTTTATTCTGGACTGACCATGTTGTGGTGCAGGGTACCCGGATCAGATGAGCTTGGCTACCCAGTGACCATACCCCTCATGTTCTCATTCTATATGCTGAGGCATACCCGGAGGTTCCGTCCGCCCGTTCCCGATGCGCCACCACAGCCTCAGCCGAAGGTGGATCCAGCGCCCCAGGCCGGATTGTGTCCTGATCCGCAGGTTGGTGTGGACCCTATGCCCCAGGATGAGCCATTCCGACCCGTACCGATCCGAGTCAGGAGCCCACAGGAGCTCTTTGCGCCTACTCAAGCACCTCAGGAGCCATTAGGTTCTCCGCCCCGGAGGACTGCGCCTCGTCTCAGGTCGATAGCAAGGAAGAGGGTGCGGTCACCAAGCTTTTCCAGAGATGCCCGAATCTACAGACAGCGGTTCGTGAAACCCGGTGGATTGGGGAGAGAGTGCCTATGCTAGTGCCGGAGGAGGGGAGCAGTGGTGACATGGAGGAGGATCCGGAAGAGGAGGAGGTTGGGGAGTGAAGTCGTATGGTCCGATGATAGTTCTCACCAATTTTCTTAATTAATTAAGTTTATGTTTGATGATGCCTTGAGGGGATGTGTATACCCTCACTTGAACGCTTTCTTGCTTCTGTCATTCAAACTTTATAGTGGCCTTGGCCACGTATGCTATGTGTTTAATGTTTCATTGTGTGCTAATTTGCTTGCCTTTAGGTGTACGGTCATCCATCTGAAAAGGTTAGAGGGGAACTCTGCGATTGTGAGAAGTCGTAAGTGGTCTCTGAATCGATGCACCATTAGAAAGGTAACGCTAACACTTACACTAATGCGACAACAACAAAAAAACCGGCTCACTCATTCATAAGTGATAGGAGTTGGATGAATATGTCACTTGTGGAAGAGGGACGCCACACTAATCATGTCTCATGTGCTCATTGAGAAAGTCGATAATGTGGCTAAAGGGGATCATATCAAGGTGGATCATGTGAAAGAAGTAGACAATGAAATGGATGATATGAAAGAATGAGGTCACATATTGAAGGAGGGTCCCTATTTGTACAATAATCTCAAGACCCCCTTCGGGTGTCTCTTGGCCAAAAAGTAAAGGGAAGGAGTGATCTTTCCCTATAAGGTTTTTTTTGTTCTACACTTTTTTGAACAAAGTTTAAACAAATTCTTGAAGTTATATATTTAGAAAGTTTCTTCCATGCCATAGTTAGTCTTTTTGTTGAGGCGATATTCATTTGCGGTAAATGCGATTGGCAAGCCACTTTGGGGAAGAGCAAAAGGACCATACTGAATCCCACTTTTTGGACCTATTACAGACCACCTGCAGAATAATTCATAATAACTACATTCAGAATCATTCTAAAGTATAAAAATTACTATACAATTTTGAAATATCCCCACCAAATTGGTTGCAATGAGACTGAATGCATTGTTAGAAACTTATTTAAAAATTGCACTGAAAATGGTGGAGAAAAAAAAAAGTTAAAGAAGCTATTATTACTCATTGTGATTTTAATTTTCACCATGGTTTTCAAATGAGTTTATAAACATTCATTGAAATTGGTAATGATTCAGTTTACCAACCTGTACTTTGTGGTCAGATGATGAATAAGCACCAAAATCTCTAACTTTGCCAATTCATTGCCTGGACATGCATGGATCCCAGTGCCAAATGGCATAAAAGTGTTGGATTTCGGAGCAACCTGGCAAAACAATCGACATAACACGTCAAGACTGGACTCAAAATCACATGAATAGTACTTAGTGCTCAATTGGAAGTGTGTTGGAGGCTTCCGTGTGTTAGCACACTCTGAAATTCCTAGGTGTAATTTAAAAAAAAATATTGGTTCACACTCTTTCACCTACACCTAATAGAAAGATATGAAAATAAGAGAGAGAATGAATGAATAATAAATGATGTGTTAAGAAATGTAAAGAGAAATAAAAAGAGACAATATGTGAAAATGTAACAGAAAAGAAAATGAAATGTGAACATGTTATTGCTTTAATTTCATGTGATTTTGAGATCTAAGGCAATTTTAAACCTGAAACCAAACATGTACAAAACAAACAAAAAGTAAGGTGGGGAATGCACAAGTTCTGTGCAATAATTACCTCAAATCTTGAAGGATCAAATTTCTCAGGATCTGTATAATTATCTGGACTGTGATGTATGTTTTTGAAAAGAGGTAATACTTTCCACCCTTTTGGTATGAGTTTCTGAAAAGAGGTAATACTTTCCACCCTTTTGGTATGAGACACTCTGAAGAAAAATTGACCCCGACACAAAACATGTGAGCAAACAAACAAGGAAAAAGAGAGGAATTCATGGGCTATAAAGGAAAAGATATCACATCAGATTTGGTTAGGACCTTCATATTCAACATCCTCTATTGCTTCTCTGAATGTGAAAGACAAAATAGAGGCAACTCTTAGAGTCTCCTGTATCACCCTTGAAGTCAATGGCATGTTTTTTGTGTCTCCCCAATTCAAACCAATATATTCACCTCTTTCTTCCTTGCCTTTCAATATAGCCTCTTGCTCTTCCTGTAAAATTCACACCAAAAAATGTTCATAAGGTCTAAAATTAAACTCAACTCTAGTACACTCTACAAGTAAAAATCTATTTTTTATCATTATATTGAAAATTTTCAATAGAAGCCAATGATTAGATAAGAATAAAAGGTAACGGCAGTGACGAGAGGATTACTCACTATTGTCGGGATAAAAGGTTGGTCCGAGATACTTACGGTGACGACTTCTAAGACATTGGGATTCTCATCAAGGTACTTGATGATCCATGTAAGAGCGCTGGCAGTGGTGTCACGAGCAGCAAAAATGACACCAATCATGTTATCTGCGATTTGGTCATCGGTGAGGCCTGATTTCTCTTCCATGAAAGATCCCCACAAGTCATTGTAATCTCGGTTCTTGCTCCTCCTTATGGCAATAATATCTGCTACAATCTGCGCGAGCTCTATCCTCTCCTTCATTGCCTTATGGAAAAGTGTGCCTGGAAGATTTATGGGCATTGAATTGTACCCTTTCTCAAGGGTGTAGTAGCATCGTTTCAGATCCTCTCTGTACTGAGTTTCATCATTTCCAAAAATTGAAAGCAGGGCATTATTGAAGGTATACTGCAAAAGATAAGAATAACAGAAGAAAAACCCATCAATTATTTGGTCAATGCACAATAGAAATTAATGAAAAATTGTAACTTGATGTTTGTTTCTTATTTTCTTTCTTTTTTGAACAGAGAAACAATGGATTGCACTCTGTTTTGCTCTGTTTTTTGTGCTCTGTTGAGTACTTACTGTTTTCATTTCAAGGAAAGTGGTGATTGACTTTCCTTCCCAGGATTTGAGGCTACTTTGGGCAATGGATTCAATGTTTGAGACGATGTTCTTGATGGCCTCAGGCATGACGGTGCGAAGGACAAGCCTCCTCAGGTTAGCATGGTATGCTCCTTGGTGAAAGAAAATTGCTTGCTTCCCCCAACATCCTCTCTTTGCTAGCAGGAAATGTTGGTTTGAAGAGTTGAGCTTTGTTCAGCACAAACTTCGTAGCATCTGGGCTTGAAATCATCACACAAGGACAACCCAGAATGTGAGACTTGAATATCCATCCATACCTATAGAAGAAAAGAAATTAATGATCAATCAATTCAAGTACAAAGTAGTAGCGCACACACTCCAACTCGAAACCTCTGCTTAAGTTAGAACAGAACAATCCTGTGCCAGTTGATCTACTCCCTTGGGGGTACGACCGGTACAAGTACCAAGTAATGTATATGCATATGATAACACAATTGAGAACTAATTTCCATGAACAAGTTTGAAAGGTTTGATGAGAGAGCCAAAATTAAAGAATGGACACAAATGACAAACCTCTTGATTTTTGAGGTAAAGAAGACACTAGGGTCTTGAGAATACGTTTGGAAGGTCTCTCCAATATAAGGCCAACCCATGGAACCATGAGGGAGTGGCAATCCTTTTTTTGGAAGGGAAGAAGAAGGGCTTGGACTAATTTAAGGTTTTTGGACTAATTTAATTCTGGAAGGCAGGAAGGATAGAAACAAGAGAGGAGTGGAAATCATCTGTCCTTGGCCTCTGTCTTTTTCTCTGTCCCTCAAATCACAATTTGACACGTCATTAAAGTTTGACATTCATTATTTCATCTCAATTAAAAGTGACTTTTAAGTCAAAAATAAGTTGGGTCAAACACTACCTAAGCCACCACAAAAATGACTGGATAACCGGAAGAATAGTAATAAAAAATTCGTTATTTAGTGACCAAAATTAACGAAAATATGAAAGAGGACCAAATTCAATATTAGTATTTTGGGGTACCAAAACATATTTACCCCTGAAATCAATGTCCTAAATTTAACGGGTGCATCTAATATGCACAAAAATTATTTCGTGTAACTTTACACAACTAAGGGCTAAGCAGGTACCAAGTATTTTCTATTTTTTAAAAAATCAAATTTTATTTTCTTTTTATTTTCTGAAAAATAATTTTTTTTACCACCTCTCTCTTCTCCACCTCCTCTCTGTAGATCTGGGTGATGATACCATCCAGATCTTCTTCATTCCCTCACATTTTCCATGATTTTGTGTCCACAACAACCTCAATGGTTCTTTCATGTACGAGAATCTATAAGACCTCGTTCCTTCTTGTGTTTGTTCAAACTCCTTGTAGCTATGGTGGTAGCTTTTGAGTGAGAGTGAGTGATTTTGATTGTTTCCCTTTCTAGGTCTCAAAAGAAAAACTTGGTTGGTGAGGGAAAGTTGTTAAAGATGGAAACTTTAAGCAACGAGGATGAAAATTTACAGAAGAAAAGAGATGGGTATCGTTCTCCTCGTTCTGCTGCAAAGGGAGCTATGACGGAGGGAGGAGAGAAGAAGAAGGAGCTTAAGGTAATTGGGGTTTGCGGTGGCAGTGGGCGTGGGTTGCAGTGAGAGAGAGAGAGAGAGTTTTTTGAGTTTTTTTTTTTTAAATTGGGAAATATTATTTTGAGTATTTTGAAATTAAAATAAAAAACCGATAAACCTGCCACAGCAGCAGGTTACACACCCCTTGTGTAAGACCAAGTGCAATGAATGTTGAAATTTTTTGTTGAGAGTTGTTTAAATGGTGCAATGGTTGTTGAAGGATGTTGAGAGTGATGTGGAGGAGAGAGGGAGGGTATAAATGTTGAGGAAGCTCAACATTGTTGAGAGTTGTCCCGGACGCCACGTGGCAGCTCTTGATTGGCCTCCGTCAGGCGCGTAGCATGCACGGCCAGACAAGGCGCGTGACGCGCCTGGGAGGAGAGAGGAAAAGTCATAATCTGCAGGGACCGCCACGTGTCTGACTCTGATTGGCTCGCCGGATTTCTTTTATCCTTATCTTTTGAACTCAATTATTTCATCAAAAAAAATTTTCTGAAAAAAAAAATTATACCAAAATTCATGATTTTTTTTTTCTCTATAAATAGAGACTTGGTTCGTTTGATTTGGACACAGAAAAAAAAAACCAAGTTTTTTCACTCTCTTATTATCTCTCTCACCATCTTACTATCTTTCTATTAGCTTTTCTTTTGAAATGGATCACAACAATCATCATTTCAACACCCAGAATTCATCTAACTACTCATATAACAACCAAAATCCCAACAATTATCCAGATCCAAATCATTTTCCCAACCAACGTCATCAAAATCCCAACAATTATCAAGATCCAAATCAGTATTTCAACCAACGTCCTCAGCATCCCAACAATTATGAAGATCCAAATCAATTTTCCTACCCACGTCCTCAAAATCGCAACAATTATGAAGATCCAAATCAATTTTCCTACCCACGTCCTCAAAATCCCAACAATTATAAAGATTCAAATCAATTTTCCTACCCATGTCCTCAAAATCCCAACAATTTTGCACCAAATTCCAACCAGTCATCCTTTCATCCCTCTATGAGATATCCATCTCAAACACCCCCGTCTAGTGGTCATATGCCAATGGTGAATGAAAATTTTCCAAGTGTTGATGCACCTGAATTTCCCGAATTTTCAACACAAATGACTCTTGGTGGCATGACAGCTGCAAATCAATTCACTCCAAATCTAGAGGATACAACTCCTAAGAGCAAGAAAACCCAGTCACCAGCATGGAACACTGCACAAAATTTGGTGCTAATTAGTGGGTGGATTAACTGTGGAACAAGTAGTGTTGTGGGGAAAAACCAGAGAGGAGAAACATTTTGGAGAGATATTGCTGAGTATTGTAATGAGCATTGCTCATTCGATCCTCCGCGTGATGGAAATGCATGCCGAAACCGCTGGAATTATATGAACAAAATACTGGGTAAATCGATTGGCGCTTATGATGCCGCTAAGCGTCAGCAAGCAAGCGGTTGGTCGGATAATTGTAAGACCCAAGTTTTAAGCTTATGTTAAGTGAATAAATTTCTTATTCACGGTTAGGGTTGATGTATTGAGAAGGGAAGCCTGAATAAGAGTTTATTTAATGAAATAAATTTATGAAGGAGAAAGTTCAGGAAAAGACTAATCTTCCACCCTTGGAACACTATAGGAATAAAATTTCCAAAAATCTTCCACCCTTGGAACACTGTAGGAATTTAGTCCAAAAATCTTCAGAGAAATGTTAGAACTTCTCTTATTCCATATATAACAATCTTTTCGAGGCGAAACTCTAGGATCTACGATCGTCCGATTCCAATCATCGGAAGTTTGCCGAAACCGAAACCCTGGTATTTCAAAACCCTAGAATCAACCGACAATGAAGACTTTTTCTATTCGGAGCTTCAAATGAAGATTCTACACGAGTACACCCATTTCTCTTGATGATTTCAATCTTTCTTCAGAAGGAAGTTTTCTATTCCGACATTCGATGCAAAAAGTAACTTATCGGGTAAAATAGTTTTACACCGACTTTGCATTAGTCACTTAAAATACTGGGGAACCTCTTTTGAGTTTTGGATTTATGTCGCCAAAACCTATCTTAGAATTCACGGAGAATGAAGCCGGAAAAATCAGATTCGCGAAACTTTCATTTTCCCGCGTTTTGCCAACCTCTATATATAGCCAAGAAAATGAGAAAATATCACAATTCTCCACCATTTTCTCTCCAAAACCCGCGAGCACACCAAGAGGAAGAGGAAAAAGAATTTTCTTCATTTCTTGCTTGATGATCGATTAAACAGTTGCTACTTCAAGGTTTCGAGGTATAGTCGCTAATCCTTACCTCTGATCGCTTTTTCCATAGCTTTTCTCTATGTCTTTCTGTGCTCATAGTTTTGAGGTTTTTGCAAAATTATCCTGAATATCTCATTTTTGATTCTAAACATCTTCCCTACGTTCTCCTGAGTATGTTTAGCTAATAATACTGCGCCGATTCTCGAAAAACTACCGTCGAGTTTCAATTCTGGTGAAAATACCCATTTTGGGGCAAAGCTTCGTCCTTTGGGCTGAAAACTATCGCCTTAGCTTAGTGCTAGTAGGATTAGTTGTCATAAACGTCGTTGGTGACGTCCCCATCCAATTTGTTTTTCGAAATTTCAGTTTTGAAATTCTGAGCTAAAAATATTGACCAAAATACCCCTGCGACAGTTTTCGATCCGATAATTTTTCCGAGTTTAGAATACCCTTAGTTACGGCTAATGATAGCATAGGAACCAAGTTTGATCGAAGAAAAATCGAACCCCACAATTACCAATAGTGGCCGAGCACTCTAAGGGGGGAGGAGGAAAATCCCTTTTTCGAAAACTTGTCCTTTCGCGCTAGATTATCGTACCTCGGAGTATATACTACTTCGTGTAACCTTAGTGAGTATTGATATCTTAGTTTCCGATAGATTTTGATTGATTTTTGTGGTTTTGCTCTAAAGGTGCTTTTGAGGAATTTCCAGAGGAGCAAGGTCTTGATTGTGAAGGAACGCTAGACGGGAACCCTGGAGAATCTTCAGGTGAGGGCTACTCACTGAATCTTTAGTTAATGCTTAGGGTCGATGCTTTCGACATTGATTTACTGTTTATGCACTTGTTTGTGGTTGATTGGAAAAATGTTTTCTGAGGCTTCGGCTGACAATGTAGATGATTTATCTACTGACTGTTTTTGAGATTGACTTACATGCTATGTGCTATGTGGTTAATCTAGGATGTGTGGTGCATGCTTTATATGCTAAGTGCTACGTGTTTATTCTGAGGTGTATTGATATATGACATGTTTGTGGACTGTGATGATTTAATTATGTCTTTCGCTGATATCTGTGTTTCTGAGTAGTGAGAATAGCGGGCAGGTCATGCCGATTTTATTTTGAGAGTTTTGAGAAAGTTTGATAGGACGAATGAGATTCGGGCCTTGTTATGGTGTTTCATGGATCGAGACATTCTCTGGTGTCATTTGGGGATTAGGAGATCCCGAGAACTTATAGGATTTGCGATAAGACTAAAAGGATATTATTTTGTAAAGAAAACTCATAAGACATTAAACAACCTCTAAATCTTCAAATAATGATAATAAACTCGAAAGGAAGCTTAGGATGCAAATCTTAGTTTTGGAAAGCGAGAAGTGTCGTCGGATCCCAAGTTATGAGAATGTTGAGAAGTTTTGAGTATGTTGTTACTCTTGTGCTGTTGGAGCAGTTATGTTGTTGGGCTATCTGAGGGATAAGCCGGGAAATTGATAGTTTCCGAGTATGTTGATACTCCACTGAGGCGTGAGACCTTGTGGAAAGCATGGATCTTCACTGAGGCGTGAGACCTCGTGAACAGCATGAAGCTTCACTGAGGCGTGAGACCTTGTGAATGCGGGATACTCCATTGAGGCGTGAGACCTTGTGGAAAGCATGGATCTTTACTGAGGCGTGAGACCTCGTGAATAGCATGGAACTTCACTGAAGCGTGAGACTTCGTGCAAGTGTGTAAATTCACTATGGCGTGAGACCCCGTGAAAGCATAAAACTTCACCGAAGCGTGAGACTCTGTGAATGTGTGAGACTCCACTGAAGCGTGAGACTTCGTGAGAGTATGGGTGACTCGAAGAGTTATCGTGAGTGTTTGCACTCATTTTATGATTATTGTATTTTGTCGCAGAATCGAGATTTACCTTAGGGTATGCTTTTTAGAGACATTAAGTTAGCTAGAACACGTGGCGACGTGTCGAGTGAGGTCGGAGACGTTGTTTGGCTAATCGCATTGCATTCATGCATACATAGGAGGTTAATACACGGCGTGATACCGGACCTCGGTGGATTCCAAAATGTCGTCGGATTCCAAAATGGTCATAAGACCCGGATTTCCGTGTAAGAGCGTTTGTAGACGACTCTTGTAGCAGACCGAAATGGCAGACCTACGGGTTACGGCTGATCTGACTACCATTGTTGTTGGAGTAAGAGGCACGCCGGCAGAAATGGTCCCACCGTTGTTGGTGCTAGGATTGATCCGTTTGATGCCCATCCGTTTCCGGAATGCATTTGGTTAACTGGGTTAACCGTCATATCATTTCATGCAACATGCATACTGACTTAGTTGCTGAGTGTGATTGATAATTGATAATCCTATTTGATGCATGCTATTTGTTATTGCTGTTGTTTACATTCATTGTGGAATATGCAACCCTAGGATGTTATCCCTAGCTATAAGCCTAAGTGGCTATTCTATTATCTGTACCTATTGGGTTTAATATTTACATAATTTTTTGGAGTTGACCCTCGCGTCTTCTGTGTGTGCTTTGGCGGACTACGCCCTTTGTCAGATGTCTTTGGCGGGCTGGTTCACGACGGTTCACCCTTCGGGGGGAACTAGGGATGGGATGCTGGAACAGGAGCGCATCGCGGTCGCGAGAGGAGGACAGATGGTGTACATAGACTAGGTCGTTCTGGATTTCGAATTCGGACGACGATCATGCTAGCATGTAGGTTTTAGTGCTGGTGTGAGCTCCTCGAGATGGGATTAGTGTAGGAGTAAAGTCTTAGCTCTGACCGTCATTGTTTTCTTTGGGGACATGGTAGTTTCCCGCCGATAGCTTTTTGTGTGATTTCTCTACGGAAATCACAGAGAGTTGGTTGGACTAGGGGGTCTTGTTTTAGGCCGTTTGGGCTGACTTATTCTTATTTTGAGGGACAGTGTTGCAGACACTTGACCTTTCTTTTGGATTGTACCTTTTGCTTTCGGGGTGTTACATTGTGGTATCAGAGCACGGTCGAGTCTTTCGGGAGTTGTTGGGGAATAGGTCTTCTGTGCTAGGTTGTGTGACTCTGCAAAGAGTGAGAATTGATTGTCTGCAAGCGATTTTTCGCTTAGAATTGATTGAAGTTATTGCTTAATCATATTGTATAGTTATACTAGATGCTATCTTATGATGAGTACTAACTGTTTGTTTAACTTAACAGAACATGGTGAACACTAACCAGTTAGCTGAGATGATGGCCACTATGGCCCAAGCTGTGACGGCACAAGCGAATGATAATGCTATGAGGCGTGTTGTTGAAGAAGCACGTGAACAGCATCAGCGTCAGAGAGAGGTAACTCTCGACCAAAACAAAGGCCTGAATGATTTCAGGAGGCAAAATCCACCAAAGTTCTCTGGTGGTACTGACCCAGACAAAGCGGATCTCTGGATCCAGGAAGTTGAGAAGATATTCGGCGTTTTACAAACTGTTGATGGTGCCAAGTTGGGTATGGCAACTTATCTGCTGCTCGGTGATGCTGAGTACTGGTGGAAGGGCACCAGGGGGATTATGGAAGACAACCACGAGGAGATCAACTGGAACTCCTTTCGAATTGCGTTCTTGGAAAAGTATTTTCCAACAAGTGCTCGGGATGAGCGGGAGACACAGTTTCTGACACTCCGACAAGGAGGTATGTCTGTACCAGAATTTGCTTCCAAGTTGGAATCTCTAGCGAAGCATTTTCAGTTTTTCAACGATCATGTGGATGAGCGCTACATGTGTAAGCGTTTTGTTAATGGACTGAGGCCTGATATTGAGGACTCAGTGAGGCCGCTAGGAATCATGCGTTTCCAGTCGTTGGTGGAGAAAGCCACAGAAGTGGAGCTGATGAAGAATAGGAGGTTGAACCGTGCTGGAACTGGAGGGCCGATGAGATCAGGTTCTCAAAATTTTCAAGACAAAGGGAAATTTCAGAGCGGGAGGCCATATCAGCGTCCTGCTGAAAAAGGGTTTACTTTAGGATCTTACAGACCCATGACGGGTACTGCTGGTGGTTCTGGAGATCGGACTTTGAACAGGGAGATGACCTGTTTCAGATGTGGGAAGCCGGGGCACTATGCTAACGCTTGTCCCGACACGAGGCCCAAATGCTTTAATTGTAACAAAATGGGGCATAATGCCGGTCAGTGCAGAGCACCCAAGACGGAGCCAACCGTGAACAAGTATGTAGTGTTTGGCTTTAATGTATGGATTATTGTGTTTGAATATGTTCCACTCAATTCGAATCTTGTCCTTTTCCGATTATTAACTCTAGTTGATAACTTATTTCGAATCCGCCAGTGGTGTCAAGTCTGTAGCGCTTGGCTTTAATGTATGAGTTATTGTGTTTGAATATGTTCCACTCAATTCGAATCTTGTCATTTTCCGATTATTAACTCTAGTTGATAACTTATTTCGAATCCGCCAGTGGTATCAAGTCTGTAGTGCTTGGCTTTAATGTATGGGTTATTGTGTTTGAATATGTTCCACTCAATTCGAATCTTGTCCTTTTCCGATTATTAACTCTAGTTGATAACTTATTTCGAATCCGCCAGTGGTGTCAAGTCTGTAGTGCTTGGCTTTATGTATGGGTTATTGTGTTTGAATATGTTCCACTCAATTCGAATCTTGTCCTTTTCCGATTATTAACTCTAGTTGATAACTTATTTCGATTCCGCCAGTGTTCACCATTCAATGTACTTATATATATGGATTCATAGATCTATTGATGTACCAATATCCCAAATCTCTTCCAGTCTACTTCGAATTCTTGTGAAAATCACAACAATCAATATCCCAAATCTCTTCCAATTTCAAAACAAATGGATCCTTTTGAAAATCCAGTTCAAAATCCTTTTGATATGGCAACATACCTTCAAAATTCTGAACTTGAAGAAGCTTTTATACTCAACCAAGTTAGGGAGCGTCGAAACAAAATATTGGAAGATAGGGCACCTCGTAGCAGAAAATATGTCAGTAGAGATCATGCAGTGGCAAACCGAAGGCTAATTGAGGACTACTTTGCCAATGAGCCTACATATGACGATGCAATGTTTCGTCGTCGGTATTGGATGCAAAAACATGTTTTCCTTCGAATCGTTGCGGACCTTTCAAGTAGTGATAACTACTTCACCCAGCGAGTTGATGCAGCCTATAAAGAAGGAATATCACCCTTGTCAAAATGTACCACAACAATGCGAATGTTAGCATATGGTGTGGCAGCAGATGCAGTCGATGGGTACATCAAAATCGGAGGTACTACAACACTGGAGTGTTTACGTAGATTCTGTAAAGGAATCATACGATTGTATGAGCACGAGTACCTTAGAGCACCAACCGAAGATGACATGCAAAAAATACTACATGTTAGTGAAATGCGGGGGTTCCCAGGCATGATCGGGAGTATTGACTGCATGCACTGGGAGTGGAAAAATTGTCCTAAAGCATGAGAATGTCAATTTACTAGAGGGGATAAGGGAACCACAACGGTTATTTTTGAAGCAGTTGCATCTCATGATCTATGGATCTGGCATGTCTTTTTTGGTTGTCCGGGAACGTTGAACGACATAAACGTTCTAGATCGGTCACCAGTGTTTGATGACGTGCAACAGGGAAATGCTCCAAATGTGAATTTCTTTGTGAATCAACATCCCTATAATATGACATACTATCTAACTGATGGTATCTACCCTTCTTATCCAACTTTCGTCAAATCGATTAGACTTCCTCAAAGTGAACCCGATAAGTTGTTTGCACAAGTTCAGGAGGGATGTCGGAAGGACATCGAACGTGCATTTGGAGTGCTTCAAGCTCGTTTTAAAATCATCCGTGAACCAGCTCGTTTGTGGGACATAGCTGATTTGGGTATCATTATGAGGTCATGCATCATATTATATAATATGATTGTTGAGGATGAACGAGATTCATATGCTCAACGTTGGACCGATTTTGAGCAATCTGGGGAAGGTAGATCTAGTACACCGCAACCATACTCGACCGAGGTGTTACCCGCTTTTACAAATCATGTGCGTGTTAGATCCGAGTTGCGTGATTCGAACGTTCATTACGAACTGCAAGCAGATCTAGTGAAGCACATATGGACAAAGTTTGCAAATGCTTTGTGATGGAAGATGATTTGTATCGTACTAATTACGTTATTTGTGTGTTGTGTGCTTAGTTTGTTGTCTTGCATTTTAAGTTAAGAAAATAAAATAAATTATTGTGTGCTTAGTTTGTCATCTTTCATTTTTAAGTTAAGGAAATAAAATAAATTATTGTCTATATTAAAAAAAAATTAATTTGTTAAGTGTTTATTGTTTAATTTAATTTAAAACAATAATTGTAATTTTATGTAAATAATAAAAACAAAAATATAAAATTAAATAAAAATATGAAATAAAAAAGTGGTGGGGTAGGGTGTTGAGAGAGAAAACCATTGGAGTGAGTAATTGTTGAGAGTGTGTTAAATTGGAGAGAGAAGATGATGTGTAGTGTTGAGAAGAGAAAAAATGAGGTTGAGAAAAGGTAAACAATATTTTTTCAACAACCATTGCTCATGGTCTAAGGTTACACAAAGAATATTTTGTGCATATTAGATTAGATTTTCCCAAATTTAACTCCTAAACTGAAGTGTATCTCGATTACTTTTTGGCCATGTCAGCAGTTTTGGGCTTCAAGATCACATTATTCACATCACATAGGGCAACAAATTCACATGAAGCGAGGCCTCAATGGAGATCTCTTTGGTAGCTGGGCCTTCAATTCCCCACAGGAGCTTCAAAGAGCTTTAAATCATGATAAATTCGTCCAGCAACCTTGATTGTAGGGGTACTTATATTTATTGCGTTTTATTATTAGGAAACCGCCCCACACTCCAAGGCTCTGACAAGCTTCACGTGCTTTCGGTGTTTTTTTCTTCCTAGCTTAGTCAGTGCTTGTGTTGTCTTGTCCTAGGCTTGGTTTTTTTCTCCCATAGCTTTAATATTGATGAGTAGGGCCATATGTCTTCTGTTTTTGACCTTGACCGGTCTATCTTTCCCTGCAGTGTCATCAATTGTACTTTCTGGCCTCTGGCCTTCATGAATGAAATTGCATTCTCTCTCTGCGCGTCCCTCACTTGCTCTCTTCAGCCAGGTTCTCTCTTTCTCTCTTCATATCTGCTTCTCAGTGTTAGCATCTCATTGGCAATTGTTTTTTCACCTCTTTGTTTGAGAACGCCCCACGATTTATCTCGAATGCTGATATATTGTGAACTGGGTTTTGTAAAGAAATTGGAATGGGTGCATATTGTATAGCTATCCTTTTTTGTATTAATTTTTTTAGGGTTGTTGTTGAGTTTCAGAGTGAGCATTTTCATGCATATGCCTAAACGTGACTAGGGAACTGTTGGAGTTTGATCATTGAAGCTACCCTATATGTTGACTATTGAGTGTTTTGTGTTCTGTTGCTATAGGTAATTTGCGATGGCTGAACCTTCTAAGGTCATTCACGTTCGAAATGTGGGGCATGAGATATCTGAAGTAAACTCTCTCTCTCTCTCTCTCTCTCTCTCTGCTTTGCTCTATGATCATGTCGTTTATACTTGTTATTTGATTTTGCAATAAGATGCTGCCATGGCTTTACCTTTTTACCATCGGCTTGTATGCATTTTCTCTAGCTCTGTTATGACTAGAATGGTGATTTTTGTGATATTTAATTATTCACTCTTGTCGGGGAAAGTAGCTGTTCTGGACTTATGGAATCAGTTCTGTATTTCGTATTTCTTATATTGATTGTAACTGTTTTTGTAGCTCTAATGTGGATCCCTAAATATCAGTGTTGTAAAGTATAGGCTATGGCGGAATCCCAGCAAGCCGCCATGGCGCATATATCGTCATAATCAGCCATCATTATTTGTCAATCATGGCGCGTTTATGGTTTTCCGCCATCCGCCTTTAGCAACACTGTAAATGTGGACTTTTCATCACCACCCCCCGTTTCTGAATTTGCCTTACCTCCCTTCGAACTGTAAACTGAGACACATCCCAGTTGGCAGTGCTGTTTGTTGTGGAAACACTGGTCTAAGCCATCGTTGAGTAATCCAAGGGAAAAGGGGAAGGGGAGAGGCTATGCCATAAGGAATAGTGGAAAGGGTGGAGAAGAATGTAAGGGGAAGAGGGAGAGATCTGTGATACCTAAAGAAGGGAAATTAAGGGGGGAGGTTTTATGAGATAGTAGGAGAGAAAACATCTAAAAATGTTTGGTTAGTATAGGAAGATGCAGTTTTTAGTTTCTCGGCCTATTGGGAGAAGAAAGATAAATTGCCAGTAAATGTGAACATGTAATTAATATATAAAAAGGTATATCTTGTGCAGTTTTTAAAAATAATTTATCTTAAAGTGTACTGATTAATATTATAAAATATATTACAAACTTAAATACGGTAGAAACAAGTAAACCCCACTTACCCTAGCTTTGGCTCGGTAACGTACCACATGTCTCCACCTGTCAGGGGCAGAGCTTCTCCATGACTAGGCTACCCCCAATTTTTTGAAAAAATTTACATACACCGCACACATTATTATAACTAATCTATTTAAATATTTATCTTGTATTTATCTTGTAGTTAAAGTCATTGTGAAACATTGCTTAATCCACTTTACAGTTACATTCCTACTTTGATATGTTAATTGTCTCCCCTTAATAGCACCATTTTTCTTGTTAATTAATGATATCATCAATTAACTACTAGTCTATAGTTATCTTGTTTAATTGTTTTTTTGTTAACTTATTTCCTTTTCACATATACTAAGACTACAAAAATGATAAATATTGAACACAATGTATAAGAATTTAAGTATCATAGTCCAAATGAAGCAGGTATCAACAATTACTGCACATGTGCAAATCACTTCTATCTCTCATAATAAGAAAAATCCATGAAGGATGGAAAAACATGATAGAGGATGGGTAATTTTGTGAAGCAATGAAAGAAAACTTGCAAAAAATAAAGCTTTCATGGAATTCTACAGCATTAGAAAATCTAACTAAGAGATCTTAATGGGGTGCTTGCTTAAGTCAAAGAAGACATTGGCTGAACACCAAAGATGAGCTGGATCGGCTTTCCTGTTCCGACTTTAAGTTGAGTTTTTATCTTCAATGGTTTATGAGTTGTAGTTATCTGGTTGCAGAATGATTTGCTTCAGCTATTTCAGCCTTTTGGAGTCATAACAAAGCTTGTAATGTTGCGTGCCAAAAATCAGGTTTTCTTCATGCCTTCATGCGAAACATTGCGTTCCTAATATTCTTAGAATTTGAGAATGAATCATTTTATCATTTATTTCCTGTACACTCTGTCATCCTTGCAGGCACTTCTCCAAATGCAAGATGTTCCTTCCGCAGTTAGTGCTTTACAATTTTATGCAAATGTTCAGCCAAGCATAAGGTATATATATTGTATATTTTTCTTTTAAATCCGTATGTGAGTCCCTTGAATGTACTGTTTCTGAAACTTGATCCCGTCATATTTTTGAAATTTGGAAAGCACTATTCATTCCTATTGATGTTAAGAAATCACCATTGTTTACATAATCATCATTTTGTTTTGCTATAGGGGGAGAAATGTTTATGTCCAGTTTTCCTCACATCAAGAACTAACTACAATGGATCAGACTCAAGCACGAGAAGATGAGGTTGGCATTTTTTGTTTTTTAGTTGAAAAATATATACCTGAACTCCGTTGGTTATGTTTTTGCCGTATATTATCTTAGACTTTTCAATATGATGAGTTTAATTAAAATGTTAGGTTTTGTAGTCTTCTCTTACTCTTTATCATGAGCTTCTCTATTGGTCTATTTATTCTCCGCTCTCTCTCTCTTCTCCTTCTAATGCTGTCTACTGTTGGCAACTCTCTGGATGCATAGCCAAATCGAATTCTCTTGGTTACAGTTCATCACATGCTGTATCCTATAACAGTGGATGTACTACATCAAGTGTTTTCTCCCAATGGATATGTGGAAAAGATTGTAACGTTTCAGAAGTCAGCTGGTCAGATTCTCTCAAATTTCTTCCTTTCTCTTTCTTTCTTTTTCCTATGAAGCGTTTTTTGTCTTGAGGCTATATGGGATGAATTGCGGACATATTTGGTTCATGCAAATATTTACTTTGAAATATATCAATTTTTTATATAAATAGGAAATGATAGAAAAAGTTTCTTTGGTTTTAATGGAATTATATTTCTGGTTTTTCTAATGAGTCATGGAATGGATGCTTTTATTCAACGCAATATACATATGCCCTGTAATTAGATATGAGGAGTGAGGACTGTCACTGCATTTATTGTTGCGGATGAAGATTATCTTTATATTTGGTTTTTGCATGTTTTGTGTATGTGTTCTACTATTTGTTTCATTCTGTGTTTGAAATGTTGTGTAGGCTTTCAGGCTCTCATCCAATTTCAATCCTGTCAAAGTGCTATTACTGCCAGAAGTACACTTCAGGTTTTTAACATTCACATTGAGCTTGGTGCTCTCCTTGGGTTGTTAATTATGATATCTTTCTTCTGAATGATTAATGTACTTCTGGCAATTTCTAGGGACGCAATATTTATGATGGTTGCTGTCAGCTGGACATTCAATTCTCAAAGTAGGTTAAATTTATCACAGCAATTTCATGTATATTGGTTTCAGGGTTTAGAAAATTATGCTATGGTCCTGTTTCCCTTACTTTGTTGGCCATTAAATTGTTGTTTATTGCAGCCTTGATGAGTTACAAGTGAACTTCAATAATGATCGGTCAAGGTGATTTAGTCAGTTCTTTTGTTTTGTTTTTTGCTTTTTTCAAACAAATTGTACTTCCTAATCTCTTATTTAACATTGTATTTATTGTTACCGAGTTTATTCCTCATTTCGACAGGGACTTCACAAACCCAAATCTGCCTACAGAGCAGAAAGGCCGATCTTCACAAGTATGTTCTGCGATATTCTTTTCTTTATTTTCTTGTTGATCTTTGTTAAGTTCATTCTAACATTTTTTCCTACATGTTCTGGTAAATAGCCTGGATATGGTGATGCAGGAGGCATGTACGGGGCTGGACCCAGGGGAGGTGCTAAATATTTTAAATTGCTTTGGTTGGTTTGCTTTCATTTTCTTCTTATGCTATTTTCAAAAGTACTAATATTTATCTTTTTTTTTTTACAGTTGGATTCTCACAGGTAGGTGGTACTTTCAGACCAAGTTGAAGGTCTCATTTGCGACTATTGATGCACAGTTGAATATTTAAGCAAGTTATTATCAGGTTGCATCTTATGAAAAGTAGCATTAGAAATGTGTTATTGATGCACAGTTGAATAGGTTGGAAGTTATTATCAATTTGCATCTCATGAAAACTAGCATCAGAAATGTATGACGGTTGATGTCTCTTAAAAAAAGGGGCAACTTGGTGATTGAAAGATCCCGCCTCGCTGGGCACAGCGCCATTATGCATCTATTGCTAGCAATCTTTGACCTTCATTTACCCATAGATATATTAATAATTAATAAATCTGAATATGCTAAAGAACTTGTTTGCCCGAGTGTGACAACTAATTTGGAATTTGGAGTTTGAGTTTATTGAATTTGGTTGTAAGTTGACTGTAGACATGTATGTAAATAAACTTTGAAAAATATATACTTAATGCATGTTTGGTTTAGCATAATTTTGGATTTTTTTTTTCAAAACCTCTTTTTGATTATTAGTTGTTTGGAATACAATAACCCTCCACATATGTATTTTGGTTTTGAATTATAGATGACAAATGCTGCTGCAATTGCAACTGCCTTTGGAGGAGGTTTGCCTCCTGGAATAACTGGAACAAATGACAGATGCAGAGTTCTTGTGGCAAATCTCAACCCTGATGTAAGTACATTGTCTTTAAGGGAGGTTTGCCTCTTTGGCTTTTTTTTTTTTCCTAAACATTTCTTTCATATTTGACTTGAAATTCGTTTATTTCAGAGAATTGACGAGGACAAACTGTTCAACTTGTTCTCCATTTATGGGAACATTGTCAGAATTAAACTTCTCCGAAATAAACCAGATCATGCACTTGTCCAGATGGGGGATGGTTTCCAAGCTGAGTTGGCAGTACACTTGATAAGAACCTTTGGAGAACCACACCACAAAAGCTAGCTGTTGTAGTTGGAGAGCCCAATGCCTTATAAACCCCACATTAGAATCCCATACTTCCAATGTGGGACTCAAGTCCCATACCTTGGCAATGGGGTCCTAACAACACTTTTTGAAGGTTTGTTTTGTTTATGGCGAACACTTAGGGGCCACACCCGTTTTAGGAGGCAGCAATGCCACCCGTATGTGGCACCATAGGAAACTGACCTGTGTCATCTCATGCCTTGTCAGCGTTTGACCAGGGAAGATTTTCACTTCTCACACTTTAGTCCCTGTACTTTGCTTTATTTATAAAATTGTATTTAATTATTTATCGAAAATAATTATGAAATTCTAATAAACGTAAAATCAATCTGAAATACATCTTTTCTTTGTCCTTCGTCTTCTTCCTTCATCCACCGCACCCAACCGGTGGTGGTTCCAACACGGTCCTCAACCACAAATCTATTCTAAACCCTAACTCGTCATGCATCTTCTGTTTTGATAAAATCCTTTTTTTCTCTTTTTACATTCAGATTTAATTTATAATGGGTTCTTGTACATAAACCCTAACACACACAACAATCTTCAGCAATGGCCGAGGAAGATAGCTACAACCTCTCTTCTTCCTCACAAGACGAAATCTCCCTTTTCCTCCGTCAGATTCTTCTCTGTTCATCCTCTTCTTCCAACCCCAATATGCCTCCATCCTCCAACTCACCCCTTCATTCCACCGCCGGAGCCTTTCTCTCCGCTCCGCCTCACCCACTGCTTGCTGCAAATGTGTCCTCCTCCTCTCTAGGTATCAGTGAGAACGAGGCTGATGAATATGACTGTGAAAGTGAGGTATTGCTTCCTTCTCTTCAAACTTTCCTTTCCCTTTCCTCTGCATCTTTGTGAAACTGGTGGCCTAAAAAATTGTTACTTGGATTCTGGGTATGTTACTGGTTGGGATCTTTGTGAAATTGGTGCTAAGAAGGGAGGATTTTGTTGCTTTTTTTTTGGGATTTGATTTTAAGTGAAAAACTATGTTCATTTTTTAGGTACATTTGTTTGATGATTTCTCTGAATGAAGGAGGGCATTGAAGCATTGGGTGAAGAGGTTAGGACAAAGTCTGTTCCTTCTTCTAGGAGCTCATCTAAAAGGACTAGAGCAGCAGAGGTTCTTAATTTGTCTGGAAAGGTTTGTGATTTTTTTGTTGATGGCTATTTGTTGACTTGTGTTTGGTTTTACACATGCTGATGTGATTTTCCTTGTGTGCCTGGGCTTGTTTGGCAGAGGAGAAGGAGCAGGATCAATGAGAATATGAAGGCTTTGCAAAATCTAATTCCAAACTCTAACAAGGTACATGAGTTTCTTCAACCTTGGTGAGAATGGGTGTGTTTTGTGATTCATAGTTAGTCTTATTGTGGTGTGTTGTGTTTTTGTGTGGCAGACTGATAAGGCTTTCATGCTTGATGAAGCTATTGATTACCTTAAACAGCTTCAGCTCCAAGTACAGGTCTGGATTTCTTTTCTATGCTACATTTTTGTCCTGTTTGGGGGAGGCTGTGAGATTCATTTTCTCCTGTTCATCCCAAATTAAATTGAAATCTCCATGAAGTTCCTAGTTCATGAGTTTTGATGTTCTGACTTGTATCCTTCTTGTCTCCTATTATTTTTCTGTGAGCAGTGTATGTATGGGAAACTGAACAATATAGGAAAATTTGAGAAAAAGCCTTTTTGGAACTGTTTGTCTTCAGGCAAAACATAACTGATATTCTTTTTTTTTTTGTATAATCTGCTACCATTTATGCTGAAGCCTGTAGCACAATAATCAATGTCGATTCTGCTCATAGCTGCAAGTTTTAGTTTCCAAAGCATTACAAACATTTGAAGTGCCATTGTTTATCTTTGCTGATTTACATACCCAGATAATTCTCTAGTAGTTTCTTTTTATTGCTATTTGCTTATATATGTAAGCCTCAAGTGCTGTTGGAATTGACTTCTATGTTGAATTTTGATGAAGATATCTTGAATGAACTATAAGTAGCAACGGACATGGAAAGTTTGTGCGATAAAAACCATGTGTGAAGATTAATTTTTGTTACTCAAAGTAAAAGGAAACCTTCACTGAAGGTAGCACTACAACTAATTAGTTCTCTTTTAAAGAATTAACCTAAATCTTGTGATAAATATTTCAGATGCTGTCATTGAGAAATGGATTGAGTTTGCATCCTATTTGCCTCAAGTTCTTATATAAATTCGATGGAAAGTACTTAAAAGATGTTTTGGAAAGGAATATACGTATTTAGTATTTACATTATCTTTTCTCGTCATATGAGTTCATTGCTATGGGATTTTCATCCGCATTTGCTTTCAATTGTTTGTCTGCATCTGGGCTTCAACATTGATCATTGTTGTGCTTGTGTGTTGAATTTATATGGAAATTATTAAGGCTTTAAACCTGGAATATGATGAATATTTTAAAATATTAGAAGTGAAGATATGATTAGTCATGACTCACGTATTTAGGAACACTAACTTTATTTTTCTGGACTAGTGCTAATAAGTATGCTTAATTTATGCCAGTCTAAATGATTTTATCATAACCCTAATGGCAGGTCTACTCTCTAGTTAACACATTGTGTATTTTTGTGTGTTTGAGTGATAGAAGCTCATATCTATAGTTGGAATCTCATTGAAAGTTATGTAATCAAAATCCTATATCTGTTACTCCACAACTAAAATAAACCACGCATCCATGTAAAAAATGACCATTCAAACATTTATGTACTCATGATAATGTCAACACAAACAACTCATAAACACAATACACATAACACACATAGCATATATATATAGATAATGTCAACACAAACGACTCATGATAACAACATAGTACAAATGACATCACAATCATAAAATTAATAGTAATTAGAGTAAAATCATCAAACTGTAATAGTACAATCCTTCACCTTCTTCTCATGCTCTCGGGTCTTGCTGGGTCTACAATTGCTTGTCCCTGCAAATATGGTACAAATAAAACAATGACATGTATAATATAATATATTTACAAAAGCATATAAAACCTGCAGAATTAACAATAATAAAATAAAAAGTATAGTCCATAATGCAGAATGATAGAATCATACAAAAAAGATCTGGCATATTCAAGCCGCCGGCCATGGTCTTTCACAGAGAGAAAGCTTCTCATTTCTTTGTTGGTAAGGACACCAATGACCTGAGATACACGGAGACTAGACATCCCGATCTCCATCAAAGTATCCCGACAAGCTCTTTGAAGGTTTAAACTCACCTTACCACGGGCATGACCAGAACTTCTACTATTGTCAATTTCACTGCTACTGATTTCATGGGCGAATATGAGAATAACCAGGCCATGGTCCAACAATCGCCTTATTAGATCATGCTGAGGCCATTCCTCAACGTTGCCCCTAGCGTTTCTAGCCTGTAAGAATAAAACAAAAAATACTATATCACCTCTAGAATGTACTAAAAGTAAAGAAATAGAAACCGACATTCACAAGTCGGTGGAACAAAGCCTATAAATAGGCATGTAATTCAAAATTTAGAAGTGTGGAGAACACTAATCACCTCTCCACAATGTACTACTAGCTAGCCTTGTATACCATTGGAACTATACGTTTCCAACCAGTGCTACACTTTTCAAGTGTTTATAAACATTTTCTATATATTTTAAATTCTAACAAATTTCAATCTCAAATGTTTCAGTCGGTTCCCCAAGGCTTGACAAGTTTTCCCTTCATTTCGATGAATGTCATCGTTGAAGAGTGTGACCATTACTTCCCAGACCCCTATGTTTTTCAATGGGTCAGACTCTCTCATTTCTATTCCTCGGAACTCTCTATCTTCTTTTTGGCCTTAAGTGCCAGCTTCAAGAGTTTATTGTCCAATCTATCGTTCTATCCTTGTTGTCTGATTGTGCTCGGAAACCCATTCTGCAAATGATCATGTAGTAAGTTAGATTTTATTCACATAAATATTACAAATTTTCTAAAAATAAGATATTAACCCTACCAGATTGTGATTCATTCTTTGAAATATTGGAATGGAGTAAGGGAAGAAGAGTGAGGAGGTGATGTGGGCTAAGAGAGTGAGTGAGGCGGGTGTTAGTGTGTGAGGTAGTTAGAGTGAAACAGAGAGTGAGTATGTGTTTGTTTGGATTAAATGGTTTTAGTAATAAGAAGAGGTTTTTAGATTCACAACCGTAGGGTGCTTATGTATTCTAAGGATAGTAATAAAGAGAATAACCAGAACTTCTACTATTGTCAATTTCACTGCTACTGATTTCATGGGCGAATATGAGAATAACCAGGCCATGGTCCAACAATCGCCTTATTAGATCATGCTGAGGCCATTCCTCAACGTTGCCCCTAGCGTTTCTAGCCTGTAAGAATAAAACAAAAAATACTATATCACCTCTAGAATGTACTAAAAGTAAAGAAATAGAAACCGACATTCACAAGTCGGTGGAACAAAGCCTATAAATAGGCATGTAATTCAAAATTTAGAGGTGTGGAGAACACTAATCACCTCTCCACAATGTACTACTAGCTAGCCTTGTATACCATTGGAACTATACGTTTCCAACCGAGAGTGTTAGTGTGTGAGGTAGTTAGAGTGAAACAGAGAGTGAGTATGTGTTTGTTTGGATTAAATGGTTTTAGTAATAAGAAGAGGTTTTTAGATTCACAACCGTAGGGTGCTTATGTATTCTAAGGATAGTAATAAAGATTATTAAAAAGTGACTTCCCAAGTGTACCTTATCGAAGGTACACTTGGAAGTCACTTTTTAATAATCTTTATTACTATCCTTAGAATACATAAACACCCTACGGTTGTGAATCTAAAAACCTCTTCTTATCACCAAAATCATTCATTCCAAACAAACACATACTCACTCTCTGTCTCACTATCTCTCACTACATCACACACTCTTTGTCTCACTCTCTCACTACCTCACACACTAACACCCGCCTCACTCACTCTCTTAACCCACATCACCGCCTCACTCTTCTTCCCTTACTCCATTCCAATATTTCAAAGAATGAATCACAATCTGGTAGGGTTAATATCTTATTTTTGGAAAATTTGTAATATTTATGTGAATAAAATCTAACTTACTACATGATCATTTGCAGAATGGGTTTCCGAGTACAATCAGACAACAAGGATGGAACGATAGATTGGACAATAAACTCTTGAAGCTGGCACTTAGGGCCAAAAAGAAGATAGGAGAGTTCCGTGGAATAGAAATGAGAGAGTCTGACCCATTGAAAAACATAGGGGTCTGGGAAGTAATGGTCACACTCTTCAACGATGACATTCATCGAAATGAAGGGAAAACTTGTCAAGCCTTGGGGAACCGACTGAAACATTTGAGATTGAAATTTGTTAGAATTTAAAATATATAGAAAATGTTTATAAACACTTGAAAAGTGTAGCACTGGTTGGAAACGTATAGTTCCAATGGTATACAAGGCTAGCTAGTAGTACATTGTGGAGAGGTGATTAGTGTTCTCCACACCTCTAAATTTTGAATTACATGCCTATTTATAGGCTTTGTTCCACCGACTTGTGAATGTCGGTTTTTATTTCATTAATTTTAGTACATTCTAGAGGTGATATAGTATTTTTTGTTTTATTCTTACAGGCTAGAAACGCTAGGGGCAATGTTGAGGAATGGCCTCAGCATGATCTAATAAGGCGATTGTTGGACCATGGCCTGGTTATTCCCATATTCGCCCATGAAATCAGTAGCAGTGAAATTGACAATAGTAGAAGTTCTGGTCATGCCCGTGGTAAGGTGAGTTTAAACCTTCAAAGAGCTTGTCGGGATACTTTGATGGAGATCGGGATGTCTAGTTTCCGTGTATCTCAGGTCATTGGTGTCCTTACCAACAAAGAAATGAGAAGCTTTCTCTCTGTGAAAGACCATGGCCGGCGGCTTGAATATGCCAGATCTTTTTTGTATGATTTTATCATTCTGCATTATGGACTATACTTTTTATTTTATTATTGTTAATTCTGCAGGTTTTATATGCTTTTGTAAATATATTATATTATACATGTCATTGTTTTATTTGTACCATATTTGCAGGGACAAGCAATTGTAGACCCAGCAAGACCCGAGAGCATGAGAAGAAGGTGAAGGATTGTACTATTACAGTTTGATGATTTTACTTTAATTACTATTATTTTTATGATTGTGATGTCATTTGTACTATGTTGTTATCATGAGTCGTTTGTGTTGACATTATCTATATATATGCTATGTGTATTGTGTTTATGAGTTGTTTGTGTTGACATTATCCTGAGTACATAAATGTTTGAATGGTCATTTTTTACATGGATGCGTGGTTTATTTTAGTTGTGGAGTAACAGATATAGGATTTTGATTACATAACTTTCAATGAGATTCCAACTATAGATATGAGCTTCTATCACTCAAACACACAAAAATTCACAATGTGTTAACTAGAGAGTAGACCCTGCCATTAGGGTTATGATAAAATCATTTAGACTTTAGACCGATAAAGGAAACATAAATAAAAATGCAAATGAATGAAAATTGTTGAACAGAGTATGGAAAAGGCTACTCTGAAATGAGCTTGTTTATCTACTTTTAAATTTGTATGGGTTAAGATTACATTGTATTTTAAATCAAATTAACCGTGGATATCCACATCATAATGAATCTAACATAAATCAGTAAGGAAATCATTATTGCTTTAAAAGAGGGAGGGGAGTTAGCTATTATTCTTGTATTGATTTAGAAATAGGAAATGTAAACAAAATGAGAATTTAAGCAAAAAAATCAGAATAGAGTTTCTATTATGATGGGTCTAGCAATTAGCATGTGAAAAATATAATTTTTGCTTCGACGGGGAATCCAATAACTATAATGATGTTGTTGAAAAAAAATCTGGTAAAAGTTGCTTGTGCATCATGCAGTGTTCCATTGGTGACATATTAACATGCAGTTATGAACATGGAGTTTTTCTTTGCAAAAAGCTCTTGTATTCGTTTGATAAGTATATAATGGAAATCTCCTGCTTGAACTTAAAGAAAAGTGTGTTATCCATCCACAATTTGTTTTGCAGGATGCAGGAGACCCGGAATCAGCAAATTTGCTTCAATTAGACATGATGTAAATTAACCACTTTAACCACTATTAGCTAGTAGTACTTGTTATTTAAGCTTTTCGTAGTTCTATCCTATCCTATTCGTGGACCTATAACCCAAAGTTGGACTTGGTTGGTCCCATCCTCTATCTAGGTACTGAATTAGCTAGCTTATGGTGTTTGGCAACTGTGTGGCCAGAAAAACAGAATCATGAGTGTATTATAGTGGTTATTATTATCATTTATGTTGAATGAGTATGTTATATTAACTTTTGGTGTTGTGCACACATTTCATCTACATTAATGTAGAAGCTACAACTTGAACCTTCAACAAAATATATATATATATATATATATATATATATATATAATGGATGGATTACATTGAAATGAGCAGATAAAATATGTTCTAGTGACATTGAGTTAAGCTTAACTTTTAAATTTGATCTATTATTGTGAAGCTAGTGCTGGTTTTAGAGTGAATTGAACCTGGAAAGAGGGATAAACTTTCTAAATGGTGTTCAGATGGAAGTAGGGTCAGGGGAGTATCCAGGATTTTTCCGTTGGAGGGGCGAAATAAAATCTGAAGTGAGAGAAGTGGTCCTAATTGCAATTTATTGCATTAATAGGGGCCATCCCATGGATGTGGCGATGATCATTTCTGAGAAGATTTACCCACACTACAATGTGGGTAAGGAGAAGCCACGTCCTATCTTTCCTCACTTGATTACTGCTTTGATTCATGATGTTAGGGAGAAGGCTAGGAGACCTGCATTTCCTGTGCAGCAGAGGTTGTTGGTTTCCCCCATGCTGAGCAAGGGTCGGGTGAACCAACTCTTTCAAGATTGGATGTCTAGGATGCCTCAAGAGGATGAGGAAGAGGAGGATCCGACAGAGCCAGCGGAAGAAGAAGAGGAGGTTAATGAAGTGGTTGATCCTTCACCGGCTTGGATGGTGGTCGCTTTCATGCGGATGTTTTTGAGGCAAGATCGCCTTCACCGGGATCTTGATCTCCACTGGAGGGGAGGAAGCACCTCAGATCCTGGATACCAAGGCCCAATGGATTTCAATTCATTGGAGCAGGGGATGATTGATTTGAGCATAATGAATGACGCCGGAGTTCATCCGGATTATGGTGATGGAGTGGGTGACCATGGCCCCATGGAGTGATTGTGATGAGGTAATTCTATCTTAGTTTAGGTCATGCATCTTTAGCATATATTTTTCATTTGTGGATTTTGTTTTCTTTTTATCATGCATCGTTTAGTTAATTGTTTTTATTTGTTTTGGGTCTTTTACTCCCTATACTCACATGTTTTTGGCTGCTAAGTTGTGCTTCCCTACTTGTGTCGGTTTTGGAAAATTTGTTTCTTGTGGTTACTCATGTTGTTTTGGGGATGAGTGATTGTATGTTGGGGAAGAGAGGAGGAGACTTCGGTCTTCCGAGTGTTTCTTTAGAAATGAGTTGATTTGAGTCCATTAAGGGTTTATCTTTGACCCTTCACTATAAAATTTTCCTGGAGGATCCTAACTCACTGACAATTCTTGGTTCTGTATTGATTTCACACTTTGCATGCTTTGTGAGACTTGCACTATTCATGAGACTTATAGGTTTTTGAACCTCAGAGTTTTTCTTGGCTTAAATATTTGTCCCTAGTTGTCCCTTTTGAGCCTATTGAAGATTTCTTTGTTAGCTAAATGATTGGGATGGATGATAGGTTGGATTATGGGGAGTGTTGGTCCTTACATTATGTTGGAGCTAATAATTAAAGTTTGAAAATGTCTCTTGTCCCAAGGAAAAAATGGAAAAGAAAAAAGAAAGAGAACTCCTAATCAAAGTTGGAGTGGGAAAAAGAAAAAAGAAAAAAAAAAGATCTTGAAAAGGGGTCAAGAGACTTGTGCTAAAAGGTTTGTTGTTGAGAGCTCTGGGGGTTACTATTTGGATCACACTCAATGTGCTTTAAAGCCTTAGTTTTCCTTAAGGACCAACCACCTTGTACTTCACCAAGCCACACATTTCAACCTTTGTGAAGTCTCTTTGAATTTGTGCATGTTTGATCTTTGTTGCTATTATGTGAATGACATCCAGAACCTATGAACTTGCTTGTGTGCTTAGTGCACTAAATTATATCTCATCCTAGGATTTTAGATCTATATGTTTCTCATGATGGACTCTATACTCTTCTCTTTTCAAAAAGTTGCATGAGGTGGGTTATTGGATCTTTTCTTTTGGAACCAGCTGTAGTTACTCTTTCCCCTAGTTTTTTGGGTAGTATCCTTTGTGAAGGCACTTGTTTGGGAGCATTTCTTGCGCTTGAGGGCAAGCAAGTGTTTTCTACGCTCGAGGGCGAGCTGTCGTTGAGTATAGTGGTGTGATGACCCTATGTTAGTAGTTGTTTTAGGGTCATTTCTTTGAGTGTTTTGAGTCTTTTTCTTTGTCTCATGTAGTGTTTCTCATGCATTTTTGTGTTTATTTGAGTTTGAGTCAAGTTTTAATAATTTTATGGTTTTATGAGGGTTGTTTTTGCATTTTTTATAGAGTTTAGGACTTGCATGAGTTTTGGCATGATTTTGTGAGGACTAAGGTGGTTAAAATCCCATTGAATTTCTTGATTTTACTCCTTGTCTTGGTCCTTTAGTGCTGCAGCAGGTAACTTATGGAAAAGCAAGGTCAAGATGCAAAGGAATTGAAGAAAGCATTCAAAGGGGGTTACAAAAAGCTGAAAAGCCACCAAGAGCGTGCAGCTGGCGCTCAAGTGCCAGCACTCCAGAAGCTGGAGTTTTGCTTCTGCCTCATGGGCGCTCAAGCGCCCCAGGGCAGCGCTTGAGCGCCCCAGCTCGACTTTTTTGCCTATAAATAAGGCTTTAGGCCATTTTGTTCAGAACTTCTGATTTTTACTTAGATTTTTACCAAGTATTGAAGCTTAGGAAGTGCTTTTAGGGCTTGTGAGAGGCTTCCTCCTTGTATTTTCCAGGTTTTCTTTACATCTCTTTGTATGGATTCACTAGCCATGAGTGGCTAGACTCTTCTTTTGCTTTGGGTTCAATGTGATTTCATGAATTTCTAGACTTAATTCCTATCTCTATGCTCTTGTTCTTGAATCTATCTTACATTTCAATTCTTTTATGCATGATAAGCTTGGGTGCACCTTTGCTTAAAACTAAATTGCAATCATATTGGAAGATTGTTGTAATTTGGGGACTTGGGTTAGAATTGACCTCTCTTTGCTTGCTTCTAGGAATAGAGTGAGGGATTGGTTTTGTTGGCCTGAAAATTGCATGCTTATAAACCTCATATAAATGACTAAGTACACAAGGAATTGAGCTTAGCTTTTAGTATGGGAGAATTGCTCATGTGAGGAATCAATGAGTGAATATCTAGGCTATAACAATAATGGAATGATTCTTCTTGTACCTTAAGAACTGTTAAGAAAGCTTTGCTTAATTTTTTTTTTCCAGAGGCTTCTCTCTTTGGATGAAGTACATTGTAGGTATAAGCTTTAGAAGATTTTAGTCATCCTTATACTTGAAGACCATTGATTCTCAATTTCTCCTCTCATTCTCGGCCACTGTTTCAGTTTTGTTCACCTCAAATCTCTGAATGTCGATCTCTTGCCGTTTTTAGGTTATTGTGTTTGTATGTTTTCAAGCAATCAACATTTCATTTCGTCTCCGTTGCCATCGCCGATTTCTACCGCCGGTGAGTTGTCTCCCCTCTCATTTTCCTCCACTATTCCAGGTCTATGCTCTGTCTCGATGTTAGGAGGGATACATATACGATGATGTTGATGTTATATTAAAGATCTTAGCTGGCTTCGTACCTCGCAGGGCGCTTTGGCACGGGTGAGAACTTGTTAAGTGCAGTATTCACAATATTTGATGAAGTCATGCTTTTATCATTTATAACTGTTAATGTCAATCCATGATGCTTTCTAAAATGTTCTCGACAACCACCATTTATAACTAGTCGATTGTGAGTAATAGTCTAAAATGTAATCTGATGCTTTCTCTTCCTTTTGGGTGTTAGAATTGGATATTAGAGTGTCACACCCAGAGGAAGCTGGTTGAAATTGAAAGTTACCTTATGCATGCTGGAAAACCAAGAAGGTGATATAATTGTGTACATACTAGTAAATAGATGGGACCTTAGCTTAAATCACTTTCTGGCATCTTATGAGTGCTATACTGATTGCCACATGCATCTTGTTCGTAACTTTTTACATGAAATTTGAGCTTTTGAAGAAACCAAAAAGATTATGTGTTCTGGTGACTTGCAGTCTTGCATCTTAAATTGACATTTCAAACTATTCTCTTTACTCTTATTTTTCCTGGAAAATATGGTTTTGGAATCTAATTGCAATTCAAAAATAGATATCTCTATGATCTACTGACTATTTAATTATAGTCTTTTTTACTCAAGTATATTGAGATTATCTATTTTTAATTATTTCTGGAAAATAATCCATACTTCTTTTAGGTGTTTTAAAAAAGCCTTCTTCGCATTCATCTTCTTCACTCTTCACTGAAATGTATATAAAGAGGTATTACAATAAATTAGCTAATAGCCTACATATGTTATATCAGATGTCATTATGAGGTGGTTGTTGCTGACCTCCAATCCCCACTCCCACACCATTATCTCAGTCTAATTTTACATCTGATCAATCCTTGTGAATTCTATGGGTGAATGCAGAACAATGTGAGACAACAAAAATAGCTGCATAAGGGATTCTGACTTATTTGCAAGATATAATATGTTCTCTTGAGGAGGAAAAAGGTAATGTGCATATCGAAAACTGATTGTCACTCTTATTAGTTAGCAAGCAACTTCTCTGGAATTTGCTGTCAATGAGGAAGCTAGTACAAGTCAAACTTCCGCTGCATATGGATTTTAATTTTGTATACAGACATTTCTTTAAGTTCTTTCAGAAAAAAACTGTGTTTGAAACTACATTATTATTTAACTATTCAATTGAATTTCCTTAGAGGGTGAATTTTTTTGCAGATGTTTAAGTATGTCAATTATCATTTGAGTGCTCTGTAACGATTATGTCAATTGCAACCTATCTGGATATGAGGTCAGCTAACTGGATAACCTTTGACCCATCCTTGCATCCTCTTAACTCTGTCTCTTCTCTTCTCATTTTAGAAATATTGTAAATGATACATAACATAATATGGCTGATCTTAGCTTCTCTATTTTGTTTATTTGCTCCTGTGTACTTGGGAAGATAGTGAAATCTGGGTGTCAAGCTTGGGTAAAAAACTAGTATGAAAAATTCACAGTGGATAATTAATTTATGCTAATTGAAAATTTGCGAACTCCCTAATTTTTTAATGGATGGTTGTGAGTTGTATGATCGGAGATGTGTGAATCGAAACGAACCCCTTTAGGTTGCATTGACTTGTAAGTGTACACATTCCAAACTTATATTCACGATATGATGTTGGCTTCAAAATGCATATTAAATATGGGCTTTGGACCTTGTGAAGTTTGTTAAGAGAACATGAAGCAGCCAACTAAAAAGGAGCATCAATGACTATATGTTTGGATAGTTTAAAATCTGTTGTGTTGCTGAAAATGAATTTGATACCCTGGCTAATATGCAGGCTTATCTGAAGCGACACACTTCATATATCCATGGTCTGAGAGACCGGTATCTAAGATTTCTGACCAAGACCCCACCTAGTAGAGTTTACGGAGTCTTATGCATCTAGATGCAAGCATCTTATATTGTAAATGTTTATGTTTCTTTTGAGTGTAGATTTGTAACATCTTTTTATGCAGTAAAACCTGATGGTGAAAGTTGAGTTTTAATACCCTTATAAAGTAGCAGGAATGATTCTCATATTATGGTCTAATTTCACAATGATCCATTCATTAGTTTGATAAAGTTTAATTCATATACAGTTCTTGTGGTTCTGGAAGCATTTTTTGTCATGCACCTTTTGGGAATTGGTCTAATGATTATAATATGAAACTTGGCAGTTTGAGAAGTTTTGTTGCTTCCTTGTTATTTTTATTTTATTTTGTGTCTTTTATATTTTTTGTTTAGGATGGTGAGGGATTGTACCCAATTTATCTTCCTTCTTAAAGCATGTTTATCAGAAATAGATCAATTTCTTTTTCTGGGGTTATGAAATTTCATGGTATTTTTATGCCTTTACGTGAAGTGCAGGTGAATCTTTGTTATAACAGATTGTTGTATGCTTGGTATGATAGGCTATGATTTGCTTAAGGAAATCAAGGAATCTTCATCCTTGAGATACATACCAGTGGTGATTAGGTCATTTGAGAATGTGCTTTCAAGGATTAACAAATGCTTGGAGGAAGGAGTAGAGGAATTTTTTCTTGAAGCCTGTGTACATCCTATTATAGATCAACAGAAACAACACTACAAGCCAATAATAACAGGAGGAAGGCCATGGAAGAGGAGACTTCACCTGTGAGTCTGTGACTGACAGATCAAGGACCAAGATACATGGGGTCTAAAATTGTATTATGATAACTTTTTTTTTTGAAAATAAAAAAGTTAACTTCAACCGTGGTTGGTGGCTCTATAGTGTGATAGAGATTTGTCCCTTTTACACATTTTGTGGAAATATTTACTTCTAATTTTGTTTTTTTTAAAAGAAATATTCACAAGGAATTGGACTTCGAATATTATTTTATTGCAATGAATTTTCTTGTTACATCAAAGTATAATTGTTGAAATTTAAAAATGCATTATTATCTTTGTAAATTAGTGCTATTCTAGGCCTTAGCTGCTTTAGAAACTATTGTAACTCGAAACTGTCCTGCTTATAATACCTTGCAACTTGAAGTTGTTTTCAGACCCAAGAGGATTCTCACTGGATTAATCATTTCCAATTTCATCTTGCAATCCCTGCTTTGAAAGCAAAAGCTCTATGAAATCGTTTCTTCTCTTCAAGTGACAAATTATCAAAACTAATTTCTTGTCCTGTAGGAAAAAAAATCAAACCAATTGAGACACATGTTGATTGGTACGCGATGAAATGGTGCTCATAGGACTGTATGTAAACTATATGCCTATTAATAAGCATTCTCTTCAATTCTAAAATTCTTCTTTTGTATAGAGTAATTAAATTGATTGTTTGTAAATTGCTTGTTCCTGAAGCGTTTATTGCCGGTGATAAACAACTTTTGGAGGTTAAACCGCCACAAGTTTCTGCCTTTCTAATAAAAAAGAATCCAATGGTCGTAGACCACTAGAAACAGTGAACAATATATTTGAGGAGTCGAGAGTAGGTCCCATAACTATTGTGAATAGATACAAACTTTAATTTTACAAACCAAGACAAAAAGAAGACACATCTCAGAAATAACTCAAATCAATAAAACTACTTAAAATAAAATGCTAAGACTAAATCTAAATTTTGACAGCATATACGCGACAAATTAACATCTTTAAAGTCTATTTCCTTTCTTCTAATTTTTAAAACTTCAATATCATTAAGACAATAATTTTCAGCTTCTAATAGATTAATGGAATCAATAACACAACATATGACGGAGTTGCAGACTTCATAGGCTGTTTCAGAACATCTAATAACTAAAATTAATATAACATAACTTCAGCTCTCAACAACATTCTAAAGTCTTCAAAACCATTATCTGCAAATCATCCACTTCGCTTCAACATGCCAAGTGGCGAAACCATGCCTCGCTTCTGCATTCAGAACAGCCATAGCCAGCACCATAGCAGGATATGTCACCATTGATGACCCTACCTTCTTTCATGACCAACTCATAAAAAACATGAAAAAGATTTGCATAAAGGAGGATAAAAGAGTATGGGTGAAGAGACTTACAGTTAAATGAGTGATGGAAAAAAACCCTCTTTTATTCAAGCACACACAGAATTCCCAAAAATATGTTAATTTGTTAAGTTAAACAGTCATAGTCAATCCTACCACTCTGTAAAATCAACAAAAAAGTTACTTCACCATTATGTACTAAATTGAAGCAGAAATCAGCTTTTACCTTTAAAGATATATTATCAAACAAAACCAAAGAAAGAAATTGCTTCAGCTCCCTTCTGATTCAAGAAGCTGTATCAAAAGAAAAATGCTTCAGCTCATTTCTGATTCAAGTTAGCTCTCAGAATTAAATTCCTTCAGCTCATTTCTTATAACATCCACAAAGGCAATAAATTGAAAAGCCTTCTTAGATAATCAAAGCAAACTCTATCTTTGTTGCCTCTAACAATTAAATTGTAGTATGTAACATTGTAGAGATTCATTTTCTCACCTGAAACATCTATCCAGCTGCTTCATGCTCTCATCAAAGAAAATCTTGTGGACAAACTTCCATTAATTCGGTTTTGATATCCTATAATTCTTTAAGGCTTTAGTAGTAACACATTTAAAAGAAAATCTTGTTGACAAACTTCCGTTAATTCCCCACTGCTGTTCCACTGTCGTATTTACATGTTAGATTTCCTCTCCGACCAATCTTTGTGTGCTGGATTCCCTCTCCCACCTCTCTTTTGTGTGAAGACTGCAGGTTAATAACATATCAAAATAATTAAACTGCTAAAAAAAAGAGTTTTTATAAGAACCAAAAACGTACTGAACCAAGAACCAAAATAAACTATTAAAGATGCACCAACTGAGAAAGTTGTTAATTACTCTACACAGGAGAGACTTTCGTAAATTAGTTGCGTGCTACAAAATCATATCCCACTTAGCTCTTTCACAAAGTTCGTACACAAATTGTCTTTCCAAAACAAGCTAATAGAAGTCACAATACACGAGCTTTAAGAGAACTCTTCCACCAAAATTCTACCACTGATATTCCATGTAAGTGAAACAAAATATCCAGTACAGTTTGAATTTAGCAGAAATAGACATATAAAGGATATTCCTACTATTCTCTTAATTGAAGCTTTTTTACAAAAACCATAGAGGTTCACTTTCTAGGCATACTTAAAGGGGGCCATTTACGTTCAAACAACTAGCAACCATCGGTAAAAGCAAAATCAAGGAGTTCCCAAAATTTCAAATAACACGAGTAATTACCAACTGAATTTTTCCAACTGTATTTTTTTTTATCCAAGCTCTACTTGCGGACTTCCCCATCTTGCCCAAGGTTCTGTATTGGTTTTAATAGAAAATCAAAATCAAAATCAAAAGGAAATATAGAGAACTGCAAATTTATAATAAACTTCATAAACTGCATGATAGCAAAACAACTAAAAACCAGATATAGTGAAAGTGAAAACATAAAGGCAAAGATGCTTCAATCTTTATGAGGGAGTAAACTTCAAACAATGTAACATAGGATACAAAACCCATTTTTCCCCTTTATATTTCACCGCAAAAGGTGAGCATGGTTTAACTCAAAGGTTCTCAAGATAAACCAATCCTCAAGCTAATCAACCATACCATCATCAAGCAAACACATAAACTGAAGCAAACAGTGCAACCCAGTTAATTCTATCATCTAAAGCAAACAATACAATGCAAGGTGCATACAATGTCAACCCCATCATCAAGCATGTTACGGTGGCAAGCAGTGAGCACCTACAACTAAAACAATACAAAAACATAACATGAAAAAGAAACTCAAGACAAAGCTGGCTGAATGGAAGGGGTGAGAAACAGAGAAACCCTCAAACTCGTTCTCCGGCAAATGCCACGATTATTGAGACTTGGTAGAAAGGCCCTCGAAGAACACCAACAAACACCCAGCGAGTGGAAGTGTCCCCCGTAGGCTGCAAGCAGAAACTCGCCTGCGACATGGGTCTCATGAACCTCTTACATTGTGTTTGGACGGAGGATTGTAGAAATCCAAGAGATTTTAAATTCTAGGGAATTTAATTGATTCAATTGAATTCCCTTGATTTTCAAATTCCCTTGTTTGGATAAGGTGATTAAATTCCATCAATTTTAAAATTCTTTGTTTGGGTAATGCTAGGGAATTCAATTGAATCAATTGAATTTCCTTTATCTTATTTTTTTAATGTAATTAATATTATTTGGATAATTATAATAAAAAAACTTAACTTAAAATTAACCCAGAATTTTATAATCGGCCCAAACCCCCTGAATTGACTCAAAAATCTGAAATTAGTTGGATCACAAATTTCTAATACATTCATGGAGATATCACATTTCCTATTACTTTAAATTTAAAACTGTGTTTTTAACAAGTGCTAACATCAATCCAAATGAAAATTAAATAAAAGAAAGTCTCAACAGTAACAAGTGCTAACATCAATCCAAATGAAAGTTAAATAAAAAAAAGTCTCAACAGTAACAAGTGCTAACATCAATCCAAATGAAAATTAAATAAAAGAAAGTCTCAACAGTGGCATAGTGGAAAGTTGGAAACACTACAAATGGGTCCATAAACTATAGCAAATCACGAATCAGTGCATAAAAGCTAAGATGTAATCTTTCTTTCTCTCAATGGGAAGAGCTTTCAAAATCTCCAACTTATTTGGATTTTCTGAAAGCCAATCCACTACTTTTAGCCATTGAGTGCCATTAAGGTCCGGAATGTTCTTTAGCTCATCCATCACATCATGAACCACTTCTTGGACATTTTTCACCCCTTTTCTAGTTGCTTGTACAAATTCACTCAATGACTCAGCCACTTTATTCATTGAAGTAATTATCCCATTCTTTTCTCCACTTTTTCCCTTTTTGAATTCCATTGGTTGTTTGCTTTTCCTTGTTGTAGAGCTTTGTTCATCAGCATCAATATCCACAATATAAGCTCCATCCTCATTTGCTTCTTTGCTCATGATGTCATCTGCATCCAAGGATGTCTCTGCTCCAATTCCCGTTGCTCTATCTTTAGCACACAAGTCTACAATGTCATCCCAATTAGCAATCACCTTAAATCGGAACCTCTTAGCGTCATTATGTGACTACAAAGAAAATAGACAGCATATTAATACTAACACAAACAATAATTTAATTAAATAGTAATAACATTAAAAATCACAAACAATAATTTCAAACAAGGGAATTTGAAAATCAAGGGAATTCAATTGAATCAATTAAATTCCCTAGAATTTAAAATCCCTTGGATTTCTACAATCCTCCGTCCAAACACAATGTTTCTGAAAATAAACAGAATATACTTATACAAGACAACATACTAAGCATTTAACTAATAATTGGATGAATCAAGCCACAGTTAGTTCTGATCAATCTTTCAATTAATATTAATAGGATAAAAAACTTGGAAACAAGGCTCTTCCAAGTGAGCCAACACACACAACAGAACAAAGCAACTACAGAAATAAACAAGAAACAACATAAGAAATGGAAAAACAGATAACAGACACAACAAACAAGGTAGAAAGCAAAGACAACTGATAACATGTTGTCCCTAAACTAAGTTTCTCCTATGTTGATATTCAACAAACATATCCATTGCTAAAGTGTCCCGAAACGTTGTCCATGCCTCAGATACTTGAATAGTTGTGACCTCATTTGCAACATTACTTGTAATTGTTTCCCCATGTTGACTGGTTAACTCTTCATCAACAACCGATAAAAGCTCCAAGTCTTGGACCTCTAAAATTGGGTCATATTGTTGCTCATCTCTTATAAAATTGTGCAGTACGAAACAAGCGTTAATCATTCTTATTTGTGTTTTTATATCAAAAAAAGATGGAGTTCTTAATATACTTCATCGTTTTTTCAATATCCCAAATGATCTTTCAATTACATTCCTTGCACTTGCACTTGCATGACGGAGATTGAACAACTCCTTGTAGTTTTGAGGGGTGTTTCCAATCCACTCATTGAGATGATATCTTGTCCCTCAATAAGGTGCTAAAAATCCCGGGCCATTTGTATATCCTGCGTCGACCAGAAAGTATTTACCTGCGATGGTTTTTTTCCAAGAAAACAAAAATCATATAATTGTATTTAATATAGTAAAAAAAGTATCAAGGTTGAGAATATTACCATTCGGAATTTGAAGGTGATTTTGACGACGTAAAGCATCTCGCAATACTCGTGAATCTCCTGCCGAGCCTTCCCAACCAGGTAACACGTAAATAAACTTTAAATCTGGACCACAAACCCCTAACACATTCGTAGAGATGTCACCCTTTCTATTACGGTATCTAGGTTTATCTTCTGCTGCCACTGTTACTGGAATATGTGTCCCATCAAGTGCTCCAATCGAATTCTAAAAAAGTTTAAAAATCATAAATAAGTTGTAATTACTAGAAATCTCATATAATTACTCAAGCTTGTGATAAGTTTACCTGAAACCATCTCCATTTGTATGCCTCAGAGCCCTCTAGATTATTATGGTCTTGAAACTTCAAATATTCCCCACTCACTTTCATCACAGCTCGTAGGACATTGTTGAATTGCCTACTTATTGTTTCTTTGGATCTATAATAGGTAAAGTGCACTACTCTGTACTTTAGGTTGTGAGCAAGGATGTGCAAAAACATTGCCACTGCTTCAATCGTTGGGACATTTCTTGTTCTTACCAACTGTCCTTTATCTTGTAAAATTCCACAAAGTTTAAAAAATGCCCTTTTACTGACTCTTAATTGTTCAATGCAATCACTTTCAGTTCCTCTATATAGACGATTAAGGAAATTGCGTCTTTCCAATTCCCAATTTCGGGACGGTTCCTTAACAAAATGCATCTCATGATACCAAGCTACTACACCTAAAAGCATAGCAACGACACTAGCAACAATGAATGTTATTTGCTCCTGCAATTTTGCCTCTTCTTCTTCATTTCTTTTACGTTTTCGTAAAAGAACTGAAGTGTCAACTACTCTAAGATCCATTTGTTAACTATAAAAAAAACATATAATAAAACATCAATATCGCATGACACTATAAAGAAAATAGGAAGTAAGAGAAGCTAACTCAATCAGATTCAGAATCAGCTAGTTTAAACATAAAATGGATAAGATGTGATTAAAAAGGACAAGGGATGTGTACAAGCTCACTAAGAAAATGTGAAGAGTTAAGTTAAAACATTCTCTAAATAATAGCGTGGAGCTTAAGAAATATGCTTAAAAATGACAACTGAATGAATTGGTATGGAACAAACTCCAATAAAAATATAACCAATGCATAATCAATTAAATCAACAGAAGTTAAGTATACTGTTGTAATAAAAGACAATAGGCAAAGAGATTTTTTCAGCACAAAAATAAAATATAGATACCCCTGTGTAGCAAATTATTGACCTTCAGAAAAATAGATTGCAAGCACAGTCCATAAAAAACACTCATTATGGTTTGCTCATCTTTCAAACAAACATGCTTCTAGGACTCAGAAACCTTCAACATCATTTATAAAGTGAAGTGCTCAATATTTAGGCTCAGCATAAGATGTTTACCAAATCTATTTCTCTTTCATTAAATCAAATTTAAAAAATGTAATGATTATGATACAGACCTACCAGAAGATGCCAACAATATTTTTAAAAGAGAAAGAGAAAGCAACAAGTCCCTTATAGTTCATATTAGTTGCAGTAACTAAGAATATTATTTATCTGTTATGAAAATATATTAGACAAACCAGCAGTATGTAGAAACTGTAAAAAAACACTGCAAGTCAGCGTGAAGACAAATATGATTATTTAGGAAGTGACTGAGGACTGTAGTTATATTCCGAACATGCCTAATTGCCTATTTCAATGGTATGACAAGAAGCTGCAACATAATTTTGGTAGTCATCCTTAGAAGATATAGTGAAGTTTTCAATAACTAAAATATGCAGACAGAAGAAATGCTAAATATTGAGAATTCATACCATTGATGTCATCCAGAGAGACAAATGATGGGTGTAATTGCACAACAGCTTGGATTAGTCTGGATTTCGCAAGTTCAACCACAACCTTAGCTGAAGGAAAGAAGAGAAAGACTACACTCTGTGAGTTTGATTGCTTAGTTGTGTTCATAATTTCAAACCAAACCAGAAACTACACCTAAGAGAAGCTGAAAGTGCTATATAGTATATCAATATGCAAACAAGAGGAGGGGAAAATTTAAGCATATTTCTTAAACATTTTTAGAGCACTCCTCCTACTTTTGTTCTATGCTTGAGGAATGCAATGCACCTTATTATATATATCTATCATGCTATTGCTACTTGCTATAAAATTACTCTTTCATCAAACTCCTTCTCTGCGTATTGGGTTTTTGTCCCTTTGTTTATCCCCAAAACCATCCTAATCTAGAAATACACCTACAAAAGCAGACCATCACCATGGAAGCAGATCCAGTTTGAGCAATTCTTATGTAACTCTAATTATTGTTTTGGTAAAAAAATAGAAACTATTGTCTTCCTCACCTATGTTCATCTGCTTCTGAACCAGGCACAAAATGGGGAAAAAACATGACAAACCCAGTACACCTATGTTCATCTGCTTCTGAACCAGGCACAAAATGGAGCAAAAAACATGACAAACCCAGTACACCTATGTTCACACCTATGTTCATCTGCTTCTGAACCAGGCACAAAATGGAGCAAAAAACATGACAAACCCAGTACTGGCATCAACAAACAAAACTCAAGACAAGAACAAAACAGATATTTCAACTCCAAAAACAAAATCAAATTCGAAAAAACAACAACAATAATGCAAAATTGGTGAAAGAATCAAGAGATTGTACCTGAATCAAGGGGGAAGAAACTCCATGAATCGGGAGAGCAAGAACGAGAGAGCGAGATGGCAGAGAGAGTGAGATCGGGAGAGCGAGATTGCAGAGAGGGTGAGATCGGGATTTGCAGAGAACGAGATTGCAGAGAACGAGATCGCGAGCGAGAGCAAGAGAGCGAGAGTGAGATCGGGAGCGAGAGCGAGAGCGAGATCGGGTGGATTTTCCAATTACTTCCTATTCTGAGGGTATTCTGATTACCCCATAATCCCTTAATTAAATTACCTCTTTTAATTACCAGTATTTTCAGAATTCCACAAATAAATATCCAAACAAGGTATTTCAATTTAAGGGATTTAAAATACCCTCTAGAATTACATTCCCCCCAAAAATCACCCCATCCAAACACAACCTTAGGGTCATGCTCGCAAACACAATTGGAGCCATCAACGACATCACAGAGTTTGTCGTAGCCGAACGGCATATTCCCGGTGCCGGCGAATAGGGCGAGGGCGTCGCGATTGGGAGGGTGAAAGCAGTTAGGTTGTAGAATTGGGGCGTTGGAAAGAATGGATGCACAGCGGCGGCGGTCGTGAATGAACAACGGCGAGGTGGAGGTGATGATTGAAATAAACACAACAGGGAGAGATTAGGGTTTACATGGAAAAGTTTTCAAAATGTAATTTTGATTTGATTTTCAGTTATAATTTAATTGTTTTACAGTAAATACTTAATTACCTAATGACAATTACATGAAAGTATAGGGACTGAAATTGGGATTTTAGAAAACTTGTTGGTTTGACTCATGGCACACGCTTAAACGGATTTCTATTGGGCCACGTAGCAGTGGCATCACTGCCTCCTCTTTTAGGGTGGCATCTTATAATTCGCCTTTGTTTATATGTTAGTGATTATATATCTTATCAAAGATGTGTATTATCTATACTAATTAAAAATTTAGTGTTGTCTGTTATAGTTGTGCCTGTAGAAATGCATACTTATTTCATTAATACTGGATTAGAAAGTGCACATTAGCTGGATTTGGAATTAGATTCTTTAGTGCATGTTTAGTTTTGAGTATCTTGAAAATCATTGTTTTGTATAACACTAAGTTATAGCCTTTGCCAAAGCTATGTGTTTGGAAGATCTTCAATACAAAATCAAACACATTATAAGTCATCTACAAATCATGTGTTAATATCTATTATAGCCTGCAAATTATTATGTATGTCTTCTGCTCTTGTCATGCTTGTCATGAAAATTTGAAATATAGGGAGCCATGTTGTTTGGGAAGCGATTGGAAGTTAACTTCTCGAAGCATGCAAACATAACCCAAGGTGATGATACACATGAGTATGTGAATTCAAATCTCAACCGATTCAATCGCAATGCTGCTAAAAACTATCGGTACTGCTGCTCACCGACAAAGATGATCCACTTGTCCACCCTCCCGCAAGACATTGCCGAAGAAGAGATTGTTAGCCTTTTGGAGGAGCATGGAACCATTGTCAACAGCAAGTTATTTGAGATGAATGGTAAAAAGCAGGCTCTTGTTCAGTTTGAGACTGAGGAGCAAGCTACTGAGGCCCTTGTGTGCAAGCATGCAAGCCCCCTTTCTGGCTCGATAGTCCGCATCTCCTTTTCCCAGTTGCAGAATATATGAAATTTTGGTGAAGGGAACACTCCTACCACTGATAAGCATATTAGAAGAACAAGGAATTCTGAATTTGAGAAGGATAATATTTATGCAGGATTGTGGGTAATACCGCCTTCACTGTCTTGTAATGGTCTCTTTGTTTGCTAATTTATTACTGATAAAACCTGCTCTTGACATTTTCTCTTTCAATCATTTGTCTTCTCATCTCCATTGCCTCTACTAGATCTTTAGGATGCTGACATAATGTAGTGGGACAAGATTTTGATTGCAGATAAATGAAGTCTTGAAGAATGGAAAGGGGAAATCTTCTACCTTATTCAGGGAGTTGAGGGATTGCCTTCTGGTTTTGTTGTACATGTTATGTAATTCAGGCGAAGTAGTCCTTTCTGTTGTATTCTCAATCCATATCAAAATTTTCATGTCCAACTAAATCCAAGCTACATTACTATTTTTGGTGTGTTTATTCCTCTCTGTACTTGCAGCTACATATTTCTCACTTTCTCTTCTTCACTCTCATCACCATCTACTACCCTTTTCTTTCTTTCATGCATGTGGATTGAGAACATGTTCATTATTTCTCCTCCTTCAGATGCCCATTTTCCCTTCTTCCTCCATAAACTGACAGCTCAACCTCCAATTGAAGAATGAAAAATAAGAACATTAAGAAAGGGACAATGTATTATGTTGCCTTGTTTCCCTTTTTTTTTTATTCTACCTTTAAATTCTTACATATGTACGTGCAAGGTTGTCAGACTCGAGAGTCTATGCAAACTCGTTTTGGGGAGGTAAACTCGTTTCGTCGAGTTAACTCGTAGACTCGTAAGAGTCTACTAAAGTAAAAACCTTAATAAAATCTATCATAGTGTATAAGGAATACATACTACAACCACGAAGGAGACATTAACCAAATAAATCCAACTTCCAACTTCATGATAATGCAAAGTTCAATAAAATACATAAACTATCAAAGTACCAAGAATGCATAATTCATAATAAAGTCTTAGATAAAGCTCAAAATTTGAAGTGGCAACGACGACTTACAGCGGTGATGTCTCATCTTCTCCTAGGGTTCGAATGTGTATGAGAATGTTGGATTGAAATGAGAAACCCTATCTTTCTCTCAGTCTTTGTTGAAAGCTTTTTATGAAAACCCAAAATTACCCCATTTAATTTGAGGAATTTCATTTTCTCCGTGACTCGTAGACTCGGTGTAGAATCGCGAGTCTATGCGAGTTCACGAGTCAGCAAGAGTTTGCTCGAATCTTGAAATTTTAGAGTTTATTTATGTTAGAATTAGAGAAGCAATGAGAGAGAGAAAGAGAAATGTAACAGAAAATGTATTATTGATGATCTGAGAGATTACATAAGATGTGATATCCTTGTATAGAAGAATAGGAGAATACCAACAGTTGTAACATACATTTGACTTAAATATATGAATACCAACAGCTGACATAAATAGGAGAATACAAACAGCTGCATATGTCAGCTGTCATAACTACTCAAAGGCTGATGCAACAACATAGTAATTACAAACACAATATACTCTAACATACCCCCCTCAAACTCAAGGTGGTTTGATAAATGAAAATTTGTCAACCACATTGAGTTTGTCCTTAAGCTCATGAAACCTTTATGAAGAGAGGGCTTTAGTAAAGATATCCGCTTTCTGCAGAAGAGAACGAACATGCTGAACAATAAGAGTCTTATTGAGAACCTTCTCTCTCACAAAGAAAAAATTCATTTCCATATGCTTAGTTCTAGTGTGAAAGACCGGATTAAGAGTCAAGGCTACGGTGCTCAGGTTATCATAGAAAATTGTTGGTGTTTGGAAGGGAATATGCAGCTTAGTCAACAAGGATTGAATCCAAAGAATCTCAGCTGCAATGTTGGCCAGACTCCTATATTCTGCTTCTGTGCTTGAGCGAGCAACCAAAGTTTGCATCTTAGCTGACCAAGACACTAAATTGGGGCCAAATAACACACATGAGCCAGAAGTTGATCGTCGATCATTTGGGTCAGAACCCCAATCTGCATCATAGTAGCCATGAAGAGCCATTGGAAGATCAAGATAGAAAGGCTTAAAAAGCAATCCATGATGAATGGTACCCTTAAGAAACCGCAGAATTCTCTTGACTGCCTTCCAATGTTCATCATGGGGCTGAGACAAAAATTGGCAGACTTTATTGACTGCAAAGCTGATATTCGGCCTAGTAATTGTAGCATATTGCAATGCTCCAACTATGGATCTATAAAGAAAGGGGTCATTCATGCAAGTACCTCCAAACTTTGACAGTTTGCTACTACTAATCATAGGAGTGGGCAGAGCATTGGCTTCAGACATATTTGCTCTCTCAAGAAGATCTTCAATATATTTGGTCTGATTAAGTAGCAAAGAGCCATCAGACAAGTGTGTAACCTGAACTCCAAGAAAATAATCAAGTTTTCCTAACTGTTTTAAAGCAAAAGAAGAATTCAGTTTGTCAACAAATTGTTGAATTAGGACTGAAGAACATCCTGTGATAATAATAGCGTCCACATATACTAGAACATATGTGCAACAAGTTGGTGAAGACAAAGGGAACAAGGAGGGATCACACTTACTAGCCTTGAACCCTAATTGAACAAGAGTGGCAGTCAACCTGTGAAACCAGGCTCGGGGAGCTTGTTTTAGGCCATACAAAGCTTTGTCAAGCTTACACACAAGGGACTTATCACCTTGTTCAAACCTAGGTGGTTGAACCATGTAAACCTCTTCTTCTAAGTTCCCATTGAGAAAGGCATTATTCACATCTAATGGTTCAAGAGGCCCCCCTTTGGAAATAGCAAGAGATACTGTTCAAACCCAGGTGGTTGAACCATGTAAACCTCTTCTTCTAAGTTCCCATTGAGAAATGCATTATTCACATCTAATTGTTCAAGAGGCCACCCTTTGGAAATAGCAAGAGATAGAATCAACCTCACAGTTATAGGTTTGACCACCGGAGAAAATGTTTCGGAATAGTCAAAGCCATGCACTTGACTAAACCCGCTAGCTACAAGTCGAGCCTTGTACTTATTCACTGTTCCATCTGGATTTTCTTTAATCCTGAAAATCCACTTACAACCAATAGGCTTTCTTCCAGGTGGAAGTGACATAAGAGTCCAGGTCTTATTAATCATCAATGCCTCATACTCTTGCTGCATTGCACTGAACCACTCACTACTCTTGAGAGCTTCTTTGACTGTAGTGGGCTCAACTTCTGTCAACAAGACAAAAGGAAACAAGCGAGGCTTGACAATGCCATTCTTTGCTCTGGTGAGCATTGGATGAGCATTAGCAGGGACAACAACTTGAACATTATCAGGTGTAGCAGCTGATGTTGGAGACTGCTCAGAAGAAGAAGGAGAGACATCCACTAAACCAGAGGAGGAAGAATCACAACCCTCAGAATGCACTGTCACAACAGGAGAAAGAGAAAGAGTTCCAGAACCAACCACAAGAGAAACGGGCTGAGAAACAGGCTCAGCAGCTGGAGAAGCATTAGAAATAATATTTGGAGCAGTAGCAAGAGGAATCAACAAAGAAAATGATTCTGGAGAAGTTGTTTCTGTAGCAAAATCAGGAAACATTTCAACATAAGGGAACCTATGCTCATTAAACAACACATCTTTAGAGACATAAACTCTGCCTTGAGCATCCAAGCACTTGTATCCTTTGTGCTGAGAAGAGTAGCCCAAATATACACACTCTTGGGACCTATATGCCAACTTTTTATTGGTATACGAGCGCAGAAAAGGATAACAAGCTGACCCAAATACCTTGAGGAACTTGTAATCAGGTTGAGAACCATACAACTGCAAATAAGGGCTTTGTCCTCCTAAAACAGAAGTAGGCATTCGATTGATAAGATAGGTAGCTGTAAGAAAAGCGTGATCCCAAAAATGCAATGACATTTTGGCATAAGAAAGCAAAGCAAGTCTCGTTTCAACAATATGCCGATGCTTCCTCTCCACACTCCCATTTTGATGGTGTGTGTGCAGACAGGTCACACGATGAACTACCCCTAACTGAGTAAAATAGGGAATCAAGGATCGAAACTCTCCTCCTCCATCAGTTTGCACACTCTTAAGCTTACATTGAAACTGCAGTTCAACCAATGCTTTAAAGTTTTTTAAAAGTTTGAAAGGTGTCAGACTTGTGCTTTAAGGGATAGATCCAAGTGTATCGTGTGCAAGCATCTACACAAGTAAGAAAATATGAAAAACCAGCAAAGTATTCTATGGAAGCTGGCCCCCATAAATCAGCATAAACCAACTCAAAAGGCAAAGTATAAACAGTAGAAGAAGAAGAAGAAGAAGAAGAAGAAGAAGAAGAGGGAAACCTATGTGCCTTTCCTATACAACAACCAACACACATGGAAAAAGAAGTTTTATTAGGCAAAGGAACATTACATAGTTGTAAAGTGGTTTTCAAGACCTCATGATGAGGATGACCTAGTCTACAGTGCCACAAGTCATAGCTGGAGTTACCTAAACTAGAAACAGAAGACATATTCTGTAACTTTCCAATAACTGGATACACTATAGATAAAACATAAGGAGTACTAGTAGACAAATCAGATTTAGAACAACTAGTAGAGTCACTAGCAGCGTTGACATCAAAGGTGTATAAGCCATCAGAACCAACACTTCCACGAAGCAACACTTTAAACGTTTCCTGTGATTTAACAAGACAGAAAGAAGGGTGAAACTCAAAATAAACATTGTTATCCTTGGCAAACCTACTAACACTGACAAGGTTTTTGGTGATAGAAGGAACTAAAAGCAGTTTACTAAGAGTGAGAATAGTGTGTGAATCCTATGGTGAGGGAATGGTACAAGAACCAATAGAGTGAATTGGAAAACCTTGGCCACTGCCCATCAAAATCTGCTCAGTTCCAGTGAATGGAGAAGTGTGTGAAAACTTTCCAGTGTAACACCCCAATTTTCGGGTGTCACTTTAGTAACTCAAAAATAAAATAAAGTGGAAAAGCAAGTATTTTTTTTTCATTTTCTTTTTAAATAAAAAGATTTGTCGAAATAAAGACTCAAACCGTTCGCGATTAACAGCGACTAATATACAATATAAGCACAGCCCTCGCTGCAACAAAAAACATCGTCACGAGTGTCCTCAAGTGACGAAAAGTAACATCAAGTAACTGAAAGTAGTGCCCGCAAGCAAACAAGTGCGACCCATAGCCAGAGTCATAAGTTTTATAAATAGTCCTCCAAGAAAGTAAGTTAGCCCAGGACGGCTTCCAAAAGACCTCTTACGTTCGACAAACTCCCTGTGATCCTCATGGAAGAGAACCACACAAAAAGCTAATAGTCGGGGACCTACCCTGCCCCAAAAAGAGAAATGACAATCAGAGCTATGACACTAACACCCAACCTTAGTAAGCTCTAAACACCCATACCCTATACTTCCATCCTCGACCCTCATCTGGTCATGCATTCAGTCCGGGTCCTCGTCGAAACTTCAGTAATGGTCATTACGCTCCTGGTCCTCCCCGAGTGACGAATCATCACGAACCAGTTGTCGAACGTCTGGCAGCAGGCCGACCGCCCAAACACAGACATACAAACAAAGCTAAGGCGCGAGGGTCAACTCACAGAATATAATAGATAATACAAACAACATGTGTAGAATAATGGGGTATATATATATGTTGTATATATACATATAATTTATGTATTGTCTACCCTAAGGTATATACATAGCATATTTATCAACATCAAATCATCAAGATATATAACGATGTTTATCAACATCAGATCACAAATGACAGTTGGATCTTCAACACATCAACAAATATAGTTAGGTGAATGACGTGCCAATGCAATGTCATGCTCAAAAGATGATCCGGATAAAATGTCACCATCTCGATGGATGGGACGAGCCAAGCATCTCGCTTCGCTAAAGCATCTCGCTTTTATGAAGCATCTCGCTCCTGTGAAGCAGCACGCTCCTGTGAAGCATCTCGCTTCAATGAAGCATCTCGCTCCGATGAAGTCCGATCTGAGATCGTCCTTCGGAAAGCAGCACACTTACCAAGAAATGTATGCATGAATGCAATATGGTTAGCCAAACAACGAAACGTCCTCACCAACGTACGCGTGTCTAGCTAGAGTACATTGTCTCTATAATACCCTAAGGTAAACAAGGAAGTGCTAGTCGCACTTGGTAACTTTCCTAGTCACTTTGGCGCACCGTCTCGATGGCCAACCAAACTGCTCAACGAGCAAAAGAATGCATCTCGCACTCAGTGACTTTTCAAGTTACTTTGGCTCACCAGCACGATGGCCAAATGGACTGTTCAACAAACAAGGAGAATGCTGCTCGCACTCAGTGACTTTTCAAGTTACTCAGGCTCATCAGCTCGATGGCCGAAAGGTGGCTCAATGAGCAAAGATGGTGCACTTTGTAACGCCCCGAATTTCGGGTGTCACTTTAGTAACCTATTAAAGTAAATATGCAATATTTTCCAAAAGGATGTATAAACACGAGTATATATATATTTTTTCTTTTCAAATGTATTTCCAAAACATGTCATGCATACCCCCAACTACAAAACCTAACCAATAGAAACAACTCAACAAAAACTATTATGCAATGACACCATGAATCCAACATACTCCCTACGATCTCCACATCGGGGAACCGCAGGAAAGCAATGCATCGGAACCTACCCGAAACCTCAAATATAAATTCCTAAAATCTCTATGCAAGCTTAAACCAATAACGGTAAGCTCTCTAACCCAAGGCTCTAGCCTTAAACCCGACTCTACTCGTCGAGTACTCCACTGTCCTTCAAGTCCTCATCTCTACTTGCACAAAGGTTAAGCTCCTTCGAAGATTCTCCATCGCCTAATAGCGTTAAGCGCCCAAACAACAAATAACAAACAAAAAGGGTTAACTCCATGCAATTACCACGTAGAAAAGGGAAAAGCATGCTATTCAAATTTAAGTGCCTAACATAGCACATAAGCTAGCAACTTAATCTCAATATAGATGACAACATATATCTAACAACATGAAATCAAATCATATATCAACAACGTCAACAACATGGATTTAAATCAACTATCAACAACCTCAACAATATTTCTACTCAGATATCAATAACTTAACAACATATATGTTAATTCATATATCAACAACTTAACAATGTAACATTTATTTAGACATCAACTTGACAGCATATAACCGCTCAGATATCCACAACCTCCACAGTATATAATCAAATCATATGACAATAACCTCAACAATATAACATCAAATCAAATAGCAACAACCTCAATCTATATCATCTAATCAGATGTCAACAACCCCAACAATATCACATCAAACCATATATCAACGACCTCAACAATATAACATCAAATCAGATATTAAAACTTCATCAATATAACGTCAAATCAGATATCGTCAATCCTCAACAATATCAATCAAACAATAACGTCTCGCAAGACGGGACAGTCCTGTGAAAATATCCACTCCACTGTCACTAAGTAACGCCTCGAAAGACGTGATAGTCATATGTAAATATCCACTCCACTACCACTTGATAACGCCTCAAAAGACGGGACAATCACGCGGGACCACACCCCACCTCATCGCCGCTTTAGAACATTTCGCAAGATGGGACAATCACGCGGGACCACACCCCACCTCATCGCCACTGCATAACGTCTCGAAGGACGGGACAATCACGCGGGACCAAAGCCCACCTCATCGCCACTTTAGCGTCTCAAAAGACGGGACAATCACGCGGGACCAAACCCCACCTCATCGCCACTTTAGCGTCTCAAAAGATGGGACAATCCCACCTCATCGCCACTTCAAGCAAACCAAAACATCTCATCCAACTCAGTGGTCACTCAAACAACAATCTCAAATTCAATAATCAAATCAACATAATCACATGTTATTCATATTATCAACAAACATACGTCTCACCAAATGCATACTAACTCAGCTGACTATTTCAACATAACAACAATCAATGTACCAACAATAACCATGTCTTATCCACTAGAAAGCAGTAATGAAAGAAACCAGTAAATGACCGAAGTCTCTCAGAAAACGGAGACACACGTCTCAATAAGTTCACTCGGTCGAAGCCTTGTTGAAAGGATTTTACCACAACTACTTTCAAATCCCTTTCAAGATTCAATTGTAGTATAGTAAAGGGTTTTTATCGTTCTCAGGGAATTGGAAATACAACGCCGTTCTTTAGCTAAATTACTTAAGCAAAGAGTTCAAGAAGCGTTTGGTTGATTGTTTTGAGAAATGTTTTGGACATAAAACAGTAATAAAAACGGGTTTAAAAACAAATTGAGAAAGCTGTTGGGATTGGGGTTCACACATCAACTCTCATATATCCTATAATTCAACACATACAACCTATTCTATCCTCGATTTCATCACATCAGTTCTTATCTATCTCATTAATTTCTTACTTGAGCAGATTAACGATTCACTTCTCTAATTATCGATGTCTCGCATAACTAACGAAGCAAAACGTAATGAGTTCAGATGTTAAGCGACTAATAAACCTAACCCTATGTCTAGCAATCAGGTAAATTAGATGATACAACCTAAATCTAATTCAAATATGTAGCTTTCACTCACATATCAAATCTCAAATCATGTTCTAGTTGATCAAGCTAAAACAAGCATTAAAATCAAGATCATATCATTGAAATCAAGAGATAAAATAGATTCATATGAAAGAGAACTAAGATGGATACATTTAAGTCAAGTATTACACCCAATCCCAACAAAGAGAAGTTTAGCTATCCATAGACATGGATGCTATGCTTACAAGAAGAACTAAGACGAAAGTTATGATCCGTGCCGTCCTCGGTGATGATTCCAGCTTGATGGATGGTGAATCAAAGCTCCCAAAGTTCCTCCCTTCTTCTCTCTGAAGTTTTTTCTCTCAAAAGTCCAAAATAGGTCAAAAGATGCTGCCTTTCTGATCTTGGTCGAGCCTTTTATAAACAGGGCACAGTTTCGCTTAAGCTGATAAAGGTTCCGCTTAAGCGAGGAGGTTTCTTCATGTTCAGGTAACTTCTTTCAGCTTAAGCGAGACCATTTCTCGCTTAAGCCAAATTGTCTTCCAGAACCACTGCTACTGCCATGTAATTTGGCTTAAGCGAGGCTACATTCGGCTTAAGCGAAGATCAATATGTTTGCCACTGCTACTGCCATATAATTTGGCTTAAGCGAGCCCGCATTTGGCTTAAGCGAACTTCAATATTTGTAACTCTTTTGATTTGAAATTGTTTGGATCTCTTGACTTTCCTCCTACAATAAAACCAAAGAGCTTAAATTATAAAGCTAATATATATATATATATATATATACACACACATATATATATATATATATTCTCTATATAAAAACTATCTACTTACTAAATTAACCTATTGAGGGATAATTTGGAAGATAATGTACACATCTAGAACAGAAAAGTACCCAAATTAGTAGAGAAAATTAGGTATTTTTGGTACTTATCAACTCCCCCAAACTTGGAACTTTGTTTGCCCTCAAACAAAAGGTATTGGCTATCAAAAAAATATATTCACAAAGGTTCTTGAACAAGCATGGCATATGAACTACTCATCTCAAAGTTTCTTTTCACAAGCATGATCCAAGCATCAATTACCAACTAGAACATGTGAAGCCCACAACAAATGGTTACAGTAATGATACAAAAACACACCAGCATGAAGTCATTGGCATAACATTGAATCGAATATTCTTCAATCAGGGAACCACTCAAATTATCATCAAACTGTTTACTCAACTCTTCAGTTTTCTATGAGGTGTTTCACACTATTCAGCCATTGAATCGCAACATGTAAAACTTGTTACCTGTCTCATCAACTATTAAAACTGCATGGAAACTCAAGAATCACAAAGGTCTTTCTGGGTTGTAATGTGGCCAGGGTTATCAAGAAAATTGGTTTTTCTAGATTTCAAGATATTTTCAAGTCAAGAGAGCAATTACATTTGGATTCATGCAAGAATTATGAACATTTTTCACTCTCCTTCTACCAATCCTCTTTTTCACCCCTTCTACACAATTTCAAGAACATAACCCCTTTCTTTTTCCTTTTTTTTTTCTTCTTTTTTTCTTCTTTTTTGAAACATTATACACCAGCATTTTTTTCTTTTTCAAACATTATATGTACAAAGGATAGAAAGTTAAACAAAAAGATATCAAAGCTTCCACTCCCCCCAACTTAGCACATTAGCATAAAATCCTCACATAAATGCTCTCTTAAGTTAAAAGTAAGGGAGAAAATTGTTTTTTTTTTTCATTTAAGTTTGGGATCATACACAAAGAAAAACAAAATTTCCATTTAGGCTCAAAAGGGGATGCAATTGGAATTCCTAATCAACGGTCAGCTTATTTGGCCAAGTAGCTTATGTACACTAAAGAACAAAACTGCCTTGATCATTTTCTATCATTCCCATGCAATTCAACAGTTAGAGACTCAAACAAGTAAAACTGTGCAAAACAATGGTGAACCTCTCGAATCTCACCAAGTGTTTGGCTACACTCCTCACTAGGCTTAGGAGTCCCTGATTTGAAGCATTTTCATAATGAGCCTATGACATTCACGTGAATGATACATTCATATCATATAATGGCACCAAGTGAGTGCAATCACAATGAACTATGAACTTTTTTTTTTTATTTTTAAAAAACACACATCATGCTCAACTTAGCATTTCATAGTCCATGCTCATTAACTAAACCAAAAGCCAATCATTTGCAATTCAGAACAGTGAGCAAAACAAATTCCTAACCCAAAATCCAAACATGTGCTAGCTGTTAAGAACAAAGCAAAATATCACGAAGTAAAACCAAGTTCAAAGCAAAATAAAACTAAAAACCAAGTAAAGTACTAAAGTTAGAAAGCTGAATTGACAGAAAATAAAAGTGAACTTGGATAAGTGGCTGTAGCCATCAATCCTCAGCTCCATCCTGCTCCTGATCATCAATCATGTAGTCACCAGCAGGCAAGTCAGCTGCTGCAGAAGTAGTAGCTCCATCTCCATCTCCATGTCCAGCAACTCTGTCCTCCTCCCTGGAACTTGGCCTGTCCCCAGGCCACTTAGCATAGCTCGAGAACTGATCATCGGTAGGCCACACAAAAGGCTCAGGTTCCTGATGCTGAAAAAAACGTCTGATATGGCTATACATGGAAGTAGTAGCCTTATATGTGGCTCTCTGCTGTCGAGAAACAAGCTCCAAATAGTCTCTCTGTTCTACCTGCTCTATCCGGATAGCATCCTGTTGTGCAAGGATCAACTGAATCTGCTGCTGAGTGGTTGGATTATCTGGAGATGACTGTGGCGCATCCGGTGGTGGTGGAAGAAGTGGTGAGGGTGGTGGAAGTGCTTCTTCTTTCTTACAATGACGCTGAATAAATTTCTCATTGATTGGAGGCCTAATATCCAGCTGAGGGTATTCTGGGATAATCACCCTCTGAAATCTGCACAACTCCGTGATGAGCGATGGAAAGCACAAAGGCATAGGCTTCTCGGATGTTGCAATTCTATGAATATCATCTGAAATTATTTTTGCAATATCAACTGTTTTCTTTTGGATGATACAATAGAGCAAGCCCGCATAGTACATATTAATATTAGATGTATGTAAAGTGGGGTTGATGTTGGATGTCATAAAAGTCATCCAAATCTCAGTCAACACTTTCATTTCAGCCCTCTCAACAACATTTCTGCTCTCCTCCATAAGGGTACCTGGTATGCATAAGGTATCTAGTACCTCCTTGTAATTGAAACTAGGCGGTGATGATCTTATTGAATTTTGGTAGGCACACAGCTTTGCTTCTTCCAAACCCAAATGATCCTCTAGATAAGCACTGATTGTTGCTCTGTCATAAACAATGTTCTGAAAACCGGACCGATCATTAAACCGGTGAAGGTACTGGTTTAAGGTTTAAAGGTTCAACCGAGGTCAAACCGGGGTTGAACCGTTAATAGTAAAATAATATTTAAAATATCATTTATTACTAATATTATAGTAACTTTTAAATTTATACCTAGATTTAAATTTGATTACATGTAATATTATAATAGATATCAAGCAAACAAAATAATATATATTAAGTTTTATAAAATTAACAAATATTCTATGTTTGAGTAATATTAAAAAAAAGAAAAACGGGTGGTACCTTCGGAAGTTTGTGCAAGTTACGTTTATAAATGGCAAGTGATGTTTAACTTTTTTTTTTTGAATGAACCCAATGTTTAGAATAAAAAAAATGATATAATAACATGTGTTTTAATATTTATAGTGTACTTATCTCTCAATATATCCAAATAAAAAAAAAGCTAACATATAGTTAACATGTGTATTTTGTTGAAAAGATAGTAGTATCTCTGATTCTCTGTTACACGTGCAAGCAAGCCCAAGGGTAGAAAATTCATTTTGGTGGGAAACGTCCGTTAAATCATATGCTAAATATATCTCTTTGCAATTAATTTGAATAAGATGGAGTGGCACTTATGTGTTGTGAGTTCGAATCTTGCTGGTGGTGCCTTTTTTTCTATTTTTTCTTTCAAATTGTAAACCGTCCGGTTGACCGGTTCAGGTCCGGTTTTACCGGTTCACATCCGGTTCTGACCGGTTCTCCGGTCTGACTTTCGGTTCTGTAACAAGTGGTCTAATATGCCAAACCAAACCGGCTATAGGTCCGGTTCCCGGTCGGACCGGCCGGTCCGGTTCGGTTTTCAGAACATTGGTCATAAAGAACTCTCCTTCCCAAGACAAATGACACTCTTGTCCCCTCCTCTCCTAATGTGTAAGCATTAGCATAAAAGTACTTGACAACCTTTGGGTTGAAGTGCTTTGGCAGTGAAGCAAGCTTTAACCAGTTCCTCCTCTATAACTCATGTTGGAAATCATCATATTGTCCAGGTTGGAGTTCTACTCTTCTCTCTGGAATAAAGTTATTTTTTGAGAAAGCTTTGTATCTCTTAACTTTTTCATCAGATTGGAACCTCTTCCCGAATTGTTCTGGAGAATCTTCCTTTGAGGTTGCACAGTCTCTTTGTTTTTTTCCTGCACGAGAAAGATCACCTCTTTGTTTTTTTGCAGTAGGGCCACTTGCTTTGTTCACTTCAATTCCTCTTGATGAGATTTTGTGCCCAAGAACAGTTCCTTCCGTCACCAAGAGTTGCTGGACATGGAGATGGAAATGGAGCTACTACTTCTGCAGCAGCTGACTTGCTTGCTGGTGACTACATGATTGATGATCAGGAGCAGGATGGAGCTGAGGATTGATGGCTACAGCCACTTATCCAAGTTCACTTTTATTTTCTGTCAAATCAGCTTTCTAACTTTAGTACTTTACTTGGTTTTTAGTTTTATTTTGCTTTGAACTTGGTTTTACTTCGTGGTATTTTGCTTTGTTCTTAACAGCTAGCACATGTTTGGATTTTGGGTTAGGAATTTGTTTTGCTCACTGTTCTGAATTGCAAATGATTGGCTTTTGGTTTAGTTAATGAGCATGGACTATGAAATGCTAAGTTGAGCATGATGTGTGTTTTTTAAAAATAAAAAAAAAAGTTCATAGTTCATTGTGATTGCACTCACTTGGTGCCATTATATGATATGTGAATGCATCATTCACGTGAATGTCATAGGCTCATTATGAAAATGCTTCAAATCAGGGACTCCTAAGCCTAGTGAGGAGTGTAGCCAAACACTTGGTGAGATTCGAGAGGTTCACCATTGTTTTGCACAGTTTTACTTGTTTGAGTCTCTAACTGTTGAATTGCATGGGAATGATAGAAAATGATCAAGGCAGTTTTGTTCTTTAGTGTACATAAGCTACTTGGCCAAATAAGCTGACCGTTGATTAGGAATTCCAATTGCATCCCCTTTTGAGCCTAAATGGAAATTTTGTTTTTCTTTGTGTATGAACCAGCAAAACGTAATGAGTTCAGATGTTAAGCGACTAATAAACCTAACCCTATGTCTAGCAATCAGGTAAATTAGATGATACAACCTAAATCTAATTCAAATATGTAGCTTTCACTCACATATCAAATCTCAAATCATGTTCTAGTTGATCAAGCTAAAACAAGCATTAAAATCAAGATCATATCATTGAAATCAAGAGATAAAATAGATTCATATGAAAGAGAACTAAGATGGATACATTTAAGTCAAGTATTACACCCAATCCCAACAAAGAGAAGTTTAGCTATCCATAGACATGGATGCTATGCTTACAAGAAGAATTAAGACGAAAGTTATGATCCGTGCCGTCCTCGGTGATGATTCCAGCTTGATGGATGGTGAATCAAAGCTCCCAAAGTTCCTCCCTTCTTCTCTCTGAAGTTTTCTCTCTCAAAAGTCCAAAATAGGTCAAAAGATGCTGCCTTTCTGATCTTGGTCGAGCCTTTTATAAACAGGGCACAGTTTCGCTTAAGTTGATAAAGGTTCCGCTTAAGCGAGGAGGTTTCTTCATGTTCAGGTAACTTCTTTCAGCTTAAGCGAGACCATTTCTCGCTTAAGCCAAATTGTCTTCCAGAACCACTGTTATTGCCATGTAATTTGGCTTAAGCGAGGCTACATTCGGCTTAAGCGAAGATCAATATGTTTGCCACTGCTACTGCCATATAATTTGGCTTAAGCGAGCCAGCATTTGGCTTAAGCGAACTTCAATATTTGTAGCTCTTTTGATTTGAAATTGTTTGGATCTCTTGACTTTCCTCCTACAATAAAACCAAAGAGCTTAAATGATAAAGCTAATATATATATATATATATATATATATATATATATATATATTGTCTATATAAAAACTATCTACTTACTAAATTAACCTATTGAGGGATAATTTGGAAGATAATGTACACATCTAGAACAGAAAAGTACCCAAATTAGTAGAGAAAATCAGGTATTTTTGGTACTTATCAAGCCTTCAGAAAACATTTAGCACAAGCCTCAGAAAACATTCAACATAAGCAAGCATACAACATTGCAAAACATGCAAATATTTCAATCACTTGCCAATCAAATTAAACACCTTCATCTCAAACGCATGCAGTGCGATAAAAGCATGCAAGACTCAAAGACGCGCTAAAACTGAGTTACCCTTACCTTAGCCAATTTCTCCATCCAAGCTCAACATCCCAGTCCAATCCAAAATAAGGCTCCCGAACCCAGCAAGTTCCCCGGGCGTCCTCCTCAGTTGTGAAACCTCACCAATTGCTCCAAAGTCTCTTTCCTCTGCTCAACTCGTTCCAAACCTTAAGTAAAGTATCATTGCTTAGTCGCTAAGAACCAAAACAACTAATAACACTATGAAAACCCGAAAAGAAGCTTTCGAAGCTCTAGAGTTCGACATTTAGGCACGAATGGACAATAAGACATGTTTTCGCTAAAATGCGTATAACTCGAGCTACAGAACTCGGAATGACACGAAACCAACGCCAAAATTTCGACAATTGAAAGAGCTACGCAATGGCTTAGGTCATACAGACCCAAAAATTATTTTTGGACACAGTACCCTAACACACAAGTTTCGGCCAGTCTCAAAAATAGGGTTTCCGAACTTTTCCTTCGATCTAATTAAATTCCTAGGTATTCTTAGGCGATATCTAGGCCAGGGAAACTCTCAGAAAAATTATCGGATCGAAAACTATAACAGGGGTATTTTGGTCAAGATTTTTAGCTCGGAAACTCAAAATCGGAATTTCGAAAAACAAATTAGATGGGGACGTCACCAACGACGTTTATGACAACTAATCCTACTGACGCTAAGCTCAGTCGAGAGTTTTAAGTCTAATGGGCGAAGCTTTGGTCAAAAATGGGTTTTTGAGCAGAATTGAAACTCGGCGGCAATTCGGCGAGATTCGGCGAAATGTAATGCGCTAAACATGCTCTTGGGCATGCAGGGAATAAGTTTAGACAGAGAGATCAAGTTATTTGGACAGTTTTACAAAAAACTCCAAACTTTGAGCACAGAAAGACATAGAGAAAAGCGATAGAATTTACGATCAGAGGTAAGGAAAAGCATCAATACCTCGAGGCCTACGTATAGCAACTGTCAGTGCGACGATCAGGCAAGAAACGACGAAAATCTTCCTCCTCCTTCTCCTCTTGAAGCTCGCGGGTTTGGATTGCAATGGTGGAGAGATTTTTGAGTTTTTTTGCTATTTATAGGAGATGGAAAACGCAGAAAAATGAAAATTTCGTGATTCCGATTTTTCCTGTGCATTCCTCGGTGAATTATAAGATAGAATCCGGCGACGGAATTCCAGAACTCAAAACAGGTTTCTCAGAATTAAAGCAAACGATCCAAAGTCGGTGTAAATCTATTTTACCCGAAAAACTACTTTTTACAGTTGGTGTCGGATGACAAAACTTCCTTTTGGAGAAAGATTGGAAACATCAAAAGAAATGGGTGTACGCGTGTGAAATCTTCATTTGAAGCTCCGAATAGAAAAAGTCTTCATCGACTGTTTACTTAAAGGTTCTTGAGCTATCATGATTCAGTTTCGGCAAACTTCCGAGAATTGAAATCGGTCGTTCGTATAGTCCAGGGTTTTGTGTCGAAACACTTGTCAAGGAAAGGAATAAGAGGAATTATTATATTCCTCTGAATATTTTTGAATATCGTTTCTACAGTGCTTTAAGAGCAGATTAGCCATTTACTAACGTTTTTGCCCTAAGGCGGAAGTGAATAAGACTCGTGTTATAACCTATAGTGACTATATAACTATTCTTAGTCATTCCCTGAAATTTCTTTCTCATTATACTAACCCGAACATCAAACATAAGTCGAGTTCCTCTCACGCTTAAACAGAATCCTATGCGTGAGGTGGAAATTAATTAATTTATTTTAATTCTAAAATCCTGGGTCTTACACACTCGCACTTGGGGACTTTCCAATCATCTCTGGCTCATCCTTTGGATGACTAGATAAACCGCTAAAGGAGCAAAATGTGTTATCGCACTCAAGGTTTTCCTCACACTTAGATTGTCGACCCTTCCTGTTTTCCAAACCATTTTCACATCCTAAGTATTTTTCAAGAGGTTATCATCATTATTTAAAAGTGTTCTATATTTGATTAGTGTATTATGAATCTCATTTACAACAAGTTCTGGTTTCGTTTGTTTCAAAACTCTATAAGTCGAAAGATCCCAATAAACCCAAATAATTTCCGAGAAGGTCTCGATCCTAAAATGGCAATGACTTAGACCTTAGGTTAGAGCATGCCTAACATTTCCCAAACCTCGTCATTAGCAATGCATAACATCACGTTTTCCCACACTCCGAAATCATATAATCATGTACTATCTCAAGTCAGTACAATTCAATAGAGCATATGCAAGACATTGTAAACTCAACAGAAATAATGGCATATAGCTCAGTTCAATATTCAAACATAACAACAGTCAAATCATAAACACATACAACACATCCTATGATTAACCATATAGCACATAGCATGTGAATCAATCAACAACAATCAAAACGATAAGTAAATCTCAATCGACAATGTCAATCGAAGCCTCAGAAAACGGAGACACACGTCTCAATTAGTTCACTCGGCCGAAGCCTCCAGAAAACATTTCCCAGTCAATCAACAATCAAGTGCATAAACAATAAATTAAGTCGAATTGATCGACGCCTAAAACATTAGCTAGCAAGGTAAGTTGCCCTCACCTTAGCCAATTTCCATACTGATGTGCAACTCCGATCCGAGCACATCTTTGTTTTCCCGTGTAAGCTTGCTTCCTTTTGTCCTTTGGCTTTGTCGCCAAACGCTCCCGTTATTCGTACCAAAATCCAAGTTCTGAAAGCTTGTCGGCGAAGAGTCGCCGGAGAAAGTTGTGGTTTGCGTGGTTGACAGAGGAACTTTCGCTAGAGACACAAAAGGGATAGTGTTTCTTCATCCTTTCAAGGTCAGGAACTCAAAGGCGCTGTCCGTTTCCCCAAAAAGTCGACGGTTTGCTCAGAAAGTCAAGTTGTAGGTCGGCGGAGCTCGCCGACAAAAGTTGTCCAAAACTGAAATTGATTGAGGGCTATTGTTCTCCTCGCGGCAAGGATCGTCGTGGTGCACTCTGTTTTTCCATCGGTCGCCAGAGTTGATCGGAAAGCGGCTCCGAAGGCGGCAGCGGCAGCATTCGACGGCGACGGAGCGATGATCCGGAATATGGGTTTTGTTGTGGACGCCGCAAGGGTTCCAATGGGACTAACCTCGCTGTGAACGGAAGTCCGAGTACACCGGAATCGAAGGTCGAAGTTTGCGATGTCGGCGACGGCGCGTCGTTATGCTCTGTTTTCACGTCTTGCTTCCTCTGTTCTTGTTCATGGAGCTCGCCATGGTGCTCTCGGTTGGTGGCTGTTGCTTGCGACCTTGAACCAGAAGAGGCGGTGGCTCGCGTGGAAGAAAGGAAGAGGAAGGGAAGGTGATGGTGGTTGATTGTGGTGCGTTAGAGAGAAGAGGAGGGACCGTGGTGGTGTTGGTTGTCCAGCCAAGAAGAAAGAAGAAGAAAACAGCATGGTGCCATGGCTCTTGGTAGCTAGAGGAAGAAGAATGGTGATGGGTGGTAGTGTAGTGAAAAAGCTGAAGTATAGCATGGTGTTGGTGGCTTTCATGATGGTGCTGCCATGTTTGGGTGTGAGGAAAGGGAAAAGAAAAGAGACTTGGTGATGGGAAGAATGAGAAGGCATGGTGTGCGTGTTGTGGGTTGCTGCGGCAAGAGGAAGAAAAAGAAAACAAGAAGGAAGAAAGAAAGAACAAGAACATGGTCTGGTGATGTAATTCACGTTGGAGGAAGTAGAGAGAATGGAAAGGTGTGCTGCTGCTTCAGTAAGGAAAGAATTATTGCATATATATAAGAAGAAGAAAAGAATTAATGAAGATGTGAGTGGTGAGAATAAGCTGCAACAAGTTGAGAATAAAAAGAAAAAGAAAAGAGTGAGAGGGATGTCGACAGAGTGAGGGAGGATGAGGATGAGTGGTTCTTAAATTTAGGAAATATATTTTGTAAACGGGTATGAATTGATTTAGACACTGAAGAATTTAGCTCACAGAGTTAAGAGAAAAATATATAATTGATATATAATTATACTAAAAATTATGAGGAACTAATTGAGAAAAATATATAATTGATATATATGAATTATGATCACTTTTAGCACATTAAAATGATCAATGAACTAAGAAATGAGTAGAAATTAAGCTAAAGAATAATTGTTAGATAATTAGAACAAATATGACGTTGTCATATTATACAATTAAGCTAAGTATCATTCCATAAAATGTCGATACTTTCTCTGGGTTCTTTTTAAATGAGAAAATGACTTGAACGTAGTCTGCTTCAAAATATGCCGCAGAACTACTTTTTGCAATTAACGTCGGATGGAGAAACTTCCTTCTGAAGAAAGATTGGAAACATCGAAAGAAATCGGTATACACGTGTGGAATCTTCGTTTGAAGCTCCGAATAGAAAAAGTCTTTATCGACAGTTTATTTTAAGGTTCTTGAGCTATCAGGGATTCAGTTTCGGCAAACTTCCGAGAATTGGAATCGGACATTCGTACATTCCAGGGTTTCATATCGAAACACTTGTCGTGGAAATAAATAAGAGAAATTCTTATATCACTCTGAAGATTTTTGAAATTCGTTTCTATAGTGCTTTAAGAGCAATTTAGTCGTATACTAACGCTTTCGCCCTAAGGCGGACGTGAATAAGGCTCGTGCTATAACCTACCGCGACTATAGTACTATTCTTAGTCATATCCTGAACTTTCTCCTTCATTAATTTATTAAAATTAGTGAACACTCGTTTAGGTTTCCTCTCACGTTTACACTGTAACCTAGGCATGAGTCGGAAATTAATTAATTATTCTAATTCTAAAAATGTGGGTCTTACAATACTACCCTCTAAAAAGAAAGTTTCGTCATCGAAACTTGAAGTCAGAGAAAACTCGGGAATATAATTCCCTCCTAATTTCATCCAACTTACTAGCAGCGTTAGCACGCATCCCAAAACCTGGGAAACGTTACAACAAATTCACCTCAAAGGTGACCTACAAGACAGTAACAAACTTACATACCTAGCAATCATGTTAAAATAAACCTAGGTACCTCGCTTAGGCTAGTGCTCTAGGCACTGAGATCCAAATCCTAACTCGATCGATTACACGAACGACCTGACAAGTGTCGTCATGCTCCCATATTTACAACTCGATCCTGATATTCACAATCATAACTTATTATGCTAACATCATTCAAATCTCATCACATGGCTCATTATGCCAGCAACCTCATAATCATCATCAATCGATCAACAACTTATAAGTAAATGATAATCTTAAAATCTAACGATCCATTAATGTCATCTCCTTTTTGGAACTATCCTCATTAAAACCATCAAATCAACATTTCTCTTAGTCACAAATCGAATCACCAATTTATTACCAGTCTTAACACTCTACACAACTCAGAATTCATTTACTTCAAGATCACTCTTATATTATACCTCAATGGATTTAACCCAAAACTCATCTTCAGATCTTCAATTTTCTAAGATTCAACTCCTATTGTCAAAGCTACAACCATAAGATCTCTTACTCGTACGTGATTCTCAACTCACAAGGTCAATCTTAATCCTAGGATTCTCATTTAACTTAGTAAATTTCACTTGCTAACCCTAGCATGCAACATCGAAATCCATAACAAAGTTCCATTCACTCTTAGACTCTTAGCAACTTGCCCAAATATGAAAACCTCAAGTATTCATCTTAATACTAACACTTTCCTTTCTGTAACTTGATCACCATCTCGTCAATCAACTTCTTAATCTCTCAATCAAATTCTGAGGTGGCGGCGTTTGGGAGATCTGAGGTGAAATCGAAGAAGGAACCGATGCGAACGCATGTGTATGCGCAAGCAACGCATAAGGAGTAGAATCACTAAGGCTACGTTTCCGTGATTGTTCGAGGCGAGCATCATGAGTAATGATTATCGCTTCGACCTCAGAAATCGTGCTCGAAGAAGCACGAGTGAAGATAATCGTGCTTCGTGCTTAAAGCATTATAATCTTCAGGTAAACCATCAAAAATGGTTTCCAGGTGATCGCGAAAAATTACGGGTTCACCAATGAAAACCAGAGTGTTGACAATGGTCTTGATGCAGGTCTTGATGCATCGAAGATATTCAGTGATCGACTTCGAACCTTTGGTTATGTTCTTCAGCTCATATCTGAGTTGAGCAGACTGTGCGCGACACTGATTCTCAAAGAAGTCAAGGATCTCACACCAAACCTCCGATGATCTCTGGGAGTTGATCACCGTTGGAAGAACAAACAGAGATAGAGTCGTCAAGAGCCATGTGAACAACATGGAATCTTGCTTAATCCAAGTCGTATAAGTTGGATTCTCAGTTGCAGCTATACGAACTTCTTCAGTAAGAATACGTTGTGGAATTTATGGATCAACCAGAAAATCATGAAGCTGATGCGAGCGAATCGCACCTTCAACTTGTTGACGCCAAGAGTAGAAATTCGAATCATCAAGCTTGATTGTTGCAGTACGAGACAAAGACTCAAGAACATTGACAACGGAAGCAGGAGCAGCAACCATGGATCAAGGATTGATTGAAGCTCTGATTACCATGTTAGAATTAGAGAAGCAATGAGAGAGAGAAGAGAGAAAGAGAAATGTAACATAAAATGTATTATTGATGATCTGAGAGATTACATAAGATGTGATATCCTTATATAGAAGAATAGGAGAATACCAACAGCTGTAACATACAGCTGACATAAATATAAGAATACCAACAACTGACATAAATAGGAGAATACAAACAGCTGCATATGTCAGCTGTCATAACTACTCAAAGGCTGATGCAGCAGCATAGTAATTACAAACACAATATACTCTAACAATTTAAGAGTTAACTCGTTTTGGGGACCTAGAAACGTAGAATCGTAAGATTCTAAGAGTCAGCTCGAGAGTTTGACAACCTTGTGTACGTGTAGGGTGATTAATAAATGGACTTCATGGATGGATAGGTGTGACTTAGTCCATGTTTGGATGAATTTGGTTGGGGAAAATGATTTTTTCACTTTTGACAGAATTGTTAGTTGGAAAAAAAATGTAGCTGGGATGGTATTACATTTTGGGTGAGATTGAGATGTGAACACAAATTTATTGTTGAAAATAAAGAGTTGAAAGATAACAAACCCCAGAAGAATGAAGCTTGTAGATGTAGAAAGAATGTCAGACTCAACCCCCTCCCCAATGCCATTATGTGTCTGTGTGGGGTCCACTTCCTCACATCCCAACAGCATCCCCACTGACTGTGAGCTTCTCCTCCTCTTCCTCCTCTTTTAGAGGTCTTCTTACCCAACTTAGTTGGATATTTCTCTCGTTTGTGAGTTTTTTTTTACTTTACTTTTTATCTTTAAGGTAAGATTTTTCGATCACCCCCACCACCTCCACAAAGTTTATGTTCCCGTGGTAGCATGAGTTTTACCGAAGCCTTTCCTCCCTTCTTCAATCTCATTAATACAGACTTGACTTCATTTGGTGTTGCTAACCCACTTTCTTAACTATGTTCACCACTCAAGAAGTTGCACATATTGCAACTTCGGTACAACTATGATTTGTGAAGTTGGAGAGCTAATTAAAATAGAGAAAATATATAGTTTTGCTCAAAGCATAGATCCGGAGATTCCCGAATAGGTCAACCTTTCGAACTACTGCTGAATCCATGGGCAGGCAAGAGACAACCTGGCGAACTGAAACAGGCATGAGATAAGAGTATATTGACTATTCATTGTGAGACCCTAATTCTTGACTGGAGGGGACACCAAAGGCCTCTGCCCGTCCATCCCTTAGATAGATATGGGGCAGAGCTTTTGGTTTTTTCATGTTGTCAAAGAGTTGAACAATGAAAATAGATGGCGAGTGCCTGATCGAATTGATCGGGTCATGTAGGAACAAGGTTCAAGTCTACCGGTCTGTTAGGATACCTCAGCTGCATACATCACTGCACTTCCACTTGACACCTATCGTTAATGAAAAACGGCTCGTCTCGCCGTGACCTTCTCTTGAATTCTCAAAACTTCTTTCGCTCCGTCCCTGCAGGGGCAAAGAACCCGAAAACGTCCGGGTCGGAATATGGCTTTCAAATTAAGTTCCGAATTAGTGGATGCTGCGTAGGCGGATCGACTCATCAAGTTCCCATTTGTGACTCTTGGAGTATAGTATGATTTTTTTCTTTTGGCTTGAGTTTTATGTCACAACTTGAGCGAGCATATATGTTTTAATTTTCTTATTTTATTGCATTATAATTCCACTTTTGGGAGTACTTGTTCCTACTAAGTGTAAGTGTCGCTCGATAATCCGTTTTGAATTTTAATCTAACCCCTTTGATAATTATATGTTTTAGAAATATTTTGTACTAGAAAACAAGACTTTCAATCCTACACCAAATACTCCCTCCGTTCCTATTTAATTGTACACTTTGAGTGGAGGCACACATATTAATGTTATGATTAATTTTGTTGATTTTTAGAAAAAGTGAGGGTTATTTTTCTATTTTACCCTTTAAAGTATGTGTTATCTCTCCTCATTTATTGTATTGACAATGACATTTGTTGTAAAAACATCATTTAATGCTCTCTTGAAATGTCAAGTGAACAGTTAAATAGAAACAAAAAAATTTCTTCAAAGTGGGAGTATGGAACATCCATTCCCAATGTTTTCTTAAAAAACGTGTTTCCACTTTCCATCACTTAAAATAAACACTTCTTAATAATATAGAGTTTTTATTTTTATACACGAGTTCTTTTTTTTCTTCATTTGCTTTTTTTACAAGAGGAATATTAGACGAAAAAAACAAATTCTACATTATAGCGCCAAGATACAATGACGCAAAAGTAAATGAAGGATGAGATTTCCAAACACATCGATGAGAGCCAAGACGAGAAGCATGTTGAGTCAGACAATCAGCTACATGAAACATTCTCTGTTTGGAAAAACAACTTAATTAAGCGCTTATGACCATAAGCGCTTATGACATAAGTACTTATTCATAGTCATAAGCGCTTATTCATAAGCTATGTTTTAGGGGAGGATATGAGTGAGAGAGGGAGGGAGATTTTGAATGAGTGAAATGTGCTTGGGGGAGGGGTTTCCAGAAGTTTGAAGAAGTGGGTGGGAGAGGGGGGGGGGGGGAGTTAGTGGGAAAGTGAGAAGTTTTTTTTTAAACAAGGGCATTTTGGACAATTCGCCAATTTTGAGGGGTCTGAACAGGGTGGGGGGTCTGAATAACAATTCTCTTTAAAAAATTTATTGAAATAAATTGAAAATAAGCTATACATAAGCATAAGCTATCATGAATAGCTTATGAAAATAAGCTCACACCATAAGCTGTTTGCATAAGCTCTCTCAAACACTGACATAAGAGCTTATGCTATCAGATAAGCTCAAATATGTTCTTTCAAACGGGGTCAGTCCTCTTAAGTACCTCAATGGCATTAGTTCAATCCGATAAACAATTATTTTCCGAAGTAAAAAAAAATATCCGATAAACAATTAACAGTGAAAATAAACATGAAAAAAAATGTTTTTCGTTCCTTTTCTCTCTCAACTCTCAAGTTGTAACTAAAATGGATTCACATGCACTGTGTTGTTTATCGTATCCTTCCATGCTCACTAAAACCAACCACCACATCCTCCCTTCTCTCTGGAACACAACAACCCGCTGCAACAATCTTCCCTCTCTCGCCCTCAACCCTCGCACTCGCAGCAGCAGATGGTTGTTCAAGCTGGAATCCAGCAAGAGCGAGACCTTCGACGCGGCGGCTTTCGAGGCGGAGAGGCTCGCCCTTGACGCGGAGGCTCGCCGTGACATGGAGGCGGAGGCTTCTTCCCTCCGAGACGACCCGAAAGCTTGGAAATGGGTGATCCGAAAGAGGATTTGGGATGCCATGGAAGCCCAGAATTTCGCCCAAAATCCCCGACCCGTTCACCACCGGATCCCCAATTTCGTTGGCGCTAATGCTGCCGCTGAAAAGGTAATGGAATTCTAAAAATGTTTGTTTCCACTAACACAGAATTCAGGGTTAAAACTGTTTTTTTTTCTTCCATAGAGTAAATTTGGTACATCTTTATGAATTATCAATTTATGTAGAGCATGTAACTAGTTTTAGATAGACATTGGATTACATCTTCCCATGTTAGAGTACCTTTTTGGTTTTTAATTTATTTTTAAACTCTCAGGGTTTAGTTGCTAAACCCTATTTTTATGCTTTGGTACTAAAACTCTATTCATTTTTAGTACATATTTAATAAAAGTAGTTTGTTGTTAGTAACATATATAATTTTTATAGGTTAAAAATGAATAAAATTATATTATATCACTTTAACAGGATAAAACATATTTTACTATTTTTATCTTACCATTTTTTTTAAATAATGATAGTAATGAGTTTTGAAGGTATAAACCCATTCAAACTACCCAAATTGCTCAGTTTTAGACTTTTAGCACAATGGTATTGCCTTGTGAGTTGTGATTGGTTGTCAGTGCGCATATCCATTAAACTCTTCATTCTATACTGATTGTATTTCTCCTTGTACATTAGTTGGTGGAAACTGGAAAGGAATGTAAGGGTGGGAAATTGGATGAATTTACAGGTTTATAATAGGAACTACTCATTCTTACTGTATTTGTCCTCCTTTAACGAAAACAAAAGCATAAATCTCAGCCAAAAAAAGAAAAAAAGAAGAAAGATAGGGAGGATATTAGTGTTACAGAAGAGAATATTTTTTACAGTGAGGTGTTTTATTTTTATCGGAGGGACAAGGAAGGAAGCAAGTGGAGACATTTTGATTTCATTCCATGATAAGATGGACTAGAATGAAATTCCACGCAATTTAATTCATGTCATTTTATTTAATACATTAATTTTTCTTTGTTTTTAAATCTGGATGTACATGATAGAATTAACAAGTCAGAATTCTTAAATGTGGGTTTCTGCAGATGAGGGGGCTAGATGTGTTTCAGGTTGCACAATGTGTGAAGGTTAATCCTGATTCTCCTCAGAAACAAGTCAGGTTTCTCACTCTCTCAGGTCAGATACTTCATTTGGAAGTGGGGTTTATTTGTGAAATATGAACAAGTTGGGTGATTGGCTCCTTTGATGTTGTTGCTTATTTCCTCAGTCTGAGATGTATTAACATTATAGACAATTGAGAACCAGCATTGAATAAAAAGACTTTATAGATAAAAGATGTATGTTCATAATTAGTGGGGTAGTATTGCATTATGCCTTTAATCGGAGAGGTGGGTGTTAATGGTAAATCTCATAATCGTAAGATTTAGCAGTATCCCGAAACATGTATATATGCATAAAAAATAAAATAAATAACAAAAGAAAAACACTTTAAATAACTAGAAACATTTAAATAGTGTTGTACTCATAACTCATAAGTGATAAAACCCAATTCATAATTCCTACGAATGCCATACTAAACCAGCCTTGGTACCAGCCCTAGTACCGGTACCGCCACTTGACTTACTAACCCCAGTCCCAGTCTCCCGTCGATGGTGGAGGAGCCACGTCGACAGTGCAGTGGGGGAGAGAAAGGGGGCTCACGAATGTGAGTGAGGATGAGAAGGGGGCCAAACTTAATCATATAATCGGTTAATCAGGATTTAGGTGCTATTATGTGATTTAATCCCATGTAAGGCAAGATTTAGCCTGAAAAGGATTTTGGATAGATTTTAATTGCTTAGTCGAAAGATTACTGGATTAAATCGGGATTTTGTCTACCATGAATGATTCACATGTACCCTTCAAGTAACTCAATGCCAGTATAAAAATAGGTACTTTAAAAACAGCTTGTATTTTGTCCTGGTTGGTTGTGGATTTACTAACAACACTGTGAAACACTAGGCAGTCATGGGACATTTATTTACGATTTTGAGAATCCTCACCATGTAGACTGTATAGTGCATCTAGATATCTAATCATTAAGTTTATATGAGGAAACGTCAGACCTTGTCATATTTACGGTACCTGTTAACATAATGCTGAATATATTTGGTCTACAAAAAAACATAGAACTATAGAAGTGAATATTTTGATGTGAGTTAACCCTGTCCTTTTCGTGTTGACTTTCATGTGCATCTAATATTGGCTTAATTGCACTTTTGGTCCCCCAACTATTGCCTTCCTGCGAAAATCGTCCCCAAACTTTAAAATTAGCAAAAAAATGTCCTCCAACTATACCTGTTGTTGCACTTTTGGTCTGTCGTTTGCCTTCCGTGAGAAAACTAACATGAGAAGCTGATGTGGCTCCCTCACACCTCACACGCGTCTCACGTGACTTTCTTCAGAGAGCTTGATGACTGGACAAGTCACATGCTTCTCACGTAACTTTGAAAGGCTCCAACGGTCATCTCCCTCCTCCATCGTCTTCTTCACCATGGAACCCTTTTAGAGTCACGTGAGAAGCATGTGACTTGTCCAGTCATCAAGCTCTCTGAAGAAAGTCACGTGAGACACGCGTGAGGGAGCACATCAGCTTCTCACGTTAGTTTTCTCACGGAAGGCAAACGGCAGACCAAAAGTGCAACAACAGGTATAGTTGGAGGACGTTTTTTGCTAATTTTGAAGTTTGGGAACGGTTTTCGCAGGAAGGCAATAGTTGGGGGACCAAAAGTGCAATTAAGCCTCTTATATTTAAGCTATTAAGATATACAAGACCTTTTAAGTTATGACATTTAAGGTATCTGTGACCATGATAGTCTTTTACTGAACTTATCCAGCCTACAAAGACGGAGACTCCTATGAATAAGTTGTCAAAAGTTTTTTGTTCCAGGATTACTTATCCTTGTTGTTTTTCCTCATTGATAGGGTTATAGTTTACTTTGATAGGTTCGGTATAGCTGCATTTTGGTGATTGTTGGGGCCTACTATATATGCACTAATTATTTTGACAGATGAACATTAGACCCCTTTCAAACTAGGCACATTGATAATACCATCAAGAAGCTTCAAATATTTTCAAAAAAAAAAGAAGCTTCAAATGACTAAAGCACAAACTATGCTCAAATTAATGAAGTTACAATTAGTGGGATGAGAGTTTGAGACACTAATTCAAAACTTCGGTTCTTTTTCTTTCTCCTTCTCCTTGTGGTTCTCTATTAATTGTATCTTTAATATCTTATATCTGTGGCAGATGGAAAGAAGTTGTTAACTCCTCAGCCACGACTGAGGACAGGGTTTTTCTCTGTACTTGAGTCGGATAAGTTAAGTATTGGCACCATCAAGGAAGCCTGCACTTCTGTTGGGGTTGCCAAGCATGGACGGCCAATTGGGTTAGATGAGAAGATAAAGGTGGATCTTATTGTTATTGGATCCGTTGCTGTTGACCCGAGAACTGGTGCTCGGTTGGGAAAGGGAGAGGTATAGTTATACATCTTACTTTTCTCGGGTTCATGTTTAATCTCCTATTCATTCACTCTCATATCCATTAAAAGGCTAGAACAATAAAATTAGATATTTGCTCGGCAAACTGTGATCCTGGGTTTAAAAGCTTGCTTTGACATGCTTTTTGTTAAAATATCACGAAATTTCTAGCCAACGCTCTGATAGGTCAGTCCTAAACCATTTACAACCTTATCGCAAGGCCTCTCATGTAATTAAAATGTTTACCTACCCTACTTCTATCCGACATGATATATGTACCAACTGCCAACAGGAATGTTCTGAAGAGTGACCTTTTTAATCTGTAATTGGACTTTAAACTTGAATGTTCCTTCAACTAAGAGGAGATTGAAGTGCAGGGATTTGCAGAACTTGAATATGGTATGCTGCGGTACATGGGAGCTATCGATGATTCAACACAAGTTGTTACCTCAGGTAATTTTGGTTTCAGCCTTGCCACTTTCATTCATTTGGTTTCTCCAGAACATTTCGGGGACATATTTCTGACAGCCAGCATAACTTCTTATAATGTACATTCTTGATTCATGTTAATTTTGTGTTTCAAACTTGGGTATGACAAAATTTGAATATGAAACCTCAATTTTAACTTTTTAAAAAGGGAACTTTTCTCTGTTTTATGAGAATAATTTACCCTTGGGTGTTTTGTATTATTTCAGTTTTCACTTCTGATTCTCAAGCCTCTACTTCATATAAAGGGAAAAAGGATTATTTTAGGTTTAGATCTCAGGTTGTGAAAATGATCTTTTTTTGAGACACTGACAACAATTGGGTAGAGGGAGCACCTGAAATTAATTTTCCGTGCGCTAATACTGACATGCTAACTGAATAATAACTTTTATGCTATATCTTCCACAGTTCCTCCACACAGTTTTGTAATGTGCTGTGCTGCTATTAATTTATTCTTGCTATATGTAAAATTTACTATTTTTCACTTTTGGTATATAAAATAATGAGAATTACCATTGCAGTGCATGACTGCCAATTGGTGGATGATATTCCAGTTGAGAAGCTGTTAATCCATGATGTACCAGTTGATATCATTTGTACTCCCACCCAGGTCATTTTCACACGCACATCAATACCAAAGCCTCAAGGTTGGTGAAAAGTGCTATCTGACACTGCATTTTATTTTCTAAAATAGTGCCTTCTTGTTTGGGTGTGTCACTAGTTACTATTGGGTGTCATAACTCATGATATTTCTTCAAAGACTAAGTAAGATCTCTACCCCAGGAATTTATTGGGACAAATTGTCTCCAGAGAAGCTGGGACAGGTTCGGATCCTAAGAGAGCTCAAGAAGAGGATTGAACGAGAGACTGGACAGAAACTTCCAACTGGTCCATCAGAAAAGTTACCCCCTACTGCTCAACGAAGTCGAAGGGGTTAACAATGTGAGTTTTGATGGATTTGTGTATATTTTGCAAATGTTTAACAAGTTATGTACTCTAAATCGTTTAATAAGTTTTAAAATTGTTTATGTGTATATATATCATTAATGTTTTATTAGCAAGGCAATACCAATTCTAAAGATAATCCAACCAAGCATTAACAAGATGTTGAAATAAGGTTTGGGCTGTAAGTAAAGCCTATAATACTACTATTATTTTGATAATTAAAATATGAATTTTATATTCTTACAAGTGTACACTCCTCCTACCTGCGTACCCTCTTACCGGATCAGTATACCCTTGTCGAGCTGTCCAAGCCCTCTCGCCTGCTAGTTCATGAGTCATGACTTGTAGGACTGTGTATCCTCATACTAACTTGGTCTCCCCTAGGCGAGCTCTTCAAGCCCTCTCTGTGGAGCTATATACGCTCCTATCAAACTCATTTCACTTCAGCCAATCAATAACTTGTCAAGACGGAGCTGTGTCCTTGCCCCATATGAACTACTCATCCTTCATCCGAGTAACAAGTCATCACTATCTAAACTTCCTCAAATCTTCAACAAGTAAACCTCCCCATGGGCCCTGGAATTCCCCATAGGAAAGGAAGATGCAGTGAAGCAAATACTGGTGGGCCGACATGGGACAATAAAGGAGTATAGACAATAAAGAGGAACAAATCCCGTAATCTTCACGGCCCATAACGGATAACCAACGTGGAGCAGAGATTTTTGAAACAGAGGAGGCAATCGCAAGTATGAAATAGGACAACAAAGGAGATGCAGTAAGGAATTACCTGCATGAGGAAAAGGATGAAATGACAACATGCAAAGCAAAAGGAGGTGAAACAATGAGAACCCTGAAACTAGAGGCAAAGGCCTAGAAGTATATAAGTAATCAAAGGGGAAAACAGAGAGGATCAACAATATGGGTAAGCCAAGTGGGTAAGCCTTTGTGACTGTGAGAACATCTAGCGCCCACCTGAGGCCTTGGTAAAACTATCCCAAGCCTCAAGAAAACAGAAAAGAATTCATCTATCACGAGATCCAACAATGTTGGTGGTGTCTTAGAAGAACTTATGAAGAGAATATAGGAGATGCAGCGAGAAAATGAGGAGGTTCTCGAGCAAAACAAATGTATTCAGCTGCAGATGGAAGAGATGCAACGACAGGTAGATAGATGGAGATGAGGAGTACTCCTCTTGTAACATCAGACAAGAAGGGAGAGAAGACACAAGAAAAGAAAAATCTGTGGTGGATATAGAGAGAAGATACCCTTTCTCAGACTCTATCATGGGTATTCTCTTGCTGGAAGGCTTAACAGATCCCTATGCCCTCTTTTGATGGGAACTCATTTGACCATGTTTGTTACGCGGATGTCCCCACGTGAGCCACTGATCCAACGCTTTGTAAAGTGCTTCTAAGCACCTTCATTGGATTAACACTCCAATGGTTCGCCTCTTTACCCATAAACTCCGTCAATAGCTTTTTGAGGAATTTTTACAAATCTTAATTGAACCTGTTTTCAGCCAGCCGACCGTTCAAACGAACAAAGTTCGATTTATTCAGCCTCTGGTAGGACAATGACGAATCTCTCAGATTACAACTATTTTAATCAGGTCCCAATGCAAGTGAAAGACCTAAATCCGAAGATTCACCCGAGAGCCATTCAAATGGCCTTAAGGCAGGACAGTTTATGATAGAACTCAGGGTCCGCAACAAGCTAGTGATGTGCCTCTGATTGCTGATGGGGCAGTAGGGCCCAAAATATGGAAAGTATATTCTAGAAGGGGCAAGGTTGGCATGACTCATAGTTAGTTAGCCAAGGTGGTGACGTGGGGAAAGAGAGTGAGAGAGGAAGAATCATACCATGTAATTAAAAGGAGTGTGAGGAGAGTGGGAGGGGTATTCTGTTAGAATCATATTGTTAGAGAGCAGATTGCATTGTGTGCTATCTGTAGGAGCAAGGCTCTGGTCAGTGAAGGGGAATTCCATTTCCTCTCCTCTGTAATTCTTCATTTCATTTCACAATCAATACTAGATCTTCTCTCTTATTTCTTGTGTTCTTGTTTCCTGAGTTCATAAATTGGTTCCTAACAATTTGGTCCGACCTGTCGGATCCAAATCGAGGAAGAGCCAGTGAATGCCATCCAAGAGACAGAACAAAGGAGCGAACAAGGAGATGGAGGCGAAAATCGCGACGCTGGAAGCAGAGCTTTCTGGAGTCAAGTCGACGTTGACAACGATGGAGCGTAACCAGGAAACGCTCATCGCGCTGCTTGAGAAATCCATAGGCAAGACGAAGGTCGATGATGATTCCATCGGCGACAATGTGACCCCTGCGAAGGAGGCAGATCATGGATCAGGATCGGGAAAGGGAAGCATGACCAGACTCACCGGAGATGTGCTGTCGGAGTTTCGACAGTCAGCGAAGAAGGTGGAACTTCCCATGTTCGATGGTGACGATCCCGCGGGATGGATCTCGCGCACGGAGGTCTACTTCAGGGTACATGATACGCCACCGGAGGTGCGAGCTAGCTTGGCAAAACTGTGTATGGAAGGACCCACGATTCACTTCTTCAATTCGCTCCTTAGCGAAGAAGAGAATCTGACATGGGAACGCTTCAAATGCGCATTGTTGGAGCGCTACGGAGGCCAAGGTGACGGCGACGTTTACGAACAACTCACCGAACTCCGGCAACGGGGAACCGTGGAAGAATACATCACCGCTTTCGAGTACCTAACGGCGCAGATTCCTCGCCTACCTGAGAAGCAATTTCTGGGGTATTTTCTTCATGGATTGAAGGGAGAGATTCGGGGACGGGTTCGGAGCATGGTAACCATGGTAGATTTAAGCAGGATGAAAATCCTGCAAATAGCGAGAGCTGTAGAAAGGGAGACGATGGGCGATGGTGGATCGGGTCATGCGCGCCCGACCCGATCGTCACTAGGAGGAAACCGGGCAAACGGATCAGGGTCCAATAGGAGCTCCGATTGGGTTTTTGTTAAGGGAAGCAAGGAAACGAACCCGGGCTCGGGTTACAATAACTCACGTGCTGGAGGGAATGGGCCTCGCAATGATAGACAGGCCCAACCTGAGAAGAAACGCTCCCCACCCAGAGACAGAGGATTCACTCATCTCTCATACAATGAATTGATGGAGACAAGGCAGAAGGGATTGTGTTTCAAGTGTGGGGGTGCCTTTCATCCTATGCATCAGTGCCCTGATAAGCAGCTGAGAGTACTGATTATGGAGGATGAGGAGGATAAGGAAGGAGGGGGAAACCTTCTAGCGGTAGAGGTCACTGAAGAGGAAGAAAGTTCTGAAGGTGAGTTGAGTTCCATGAGTTTGTCTCAGGTGGAACAAGTAGGAAAGGACAAACCGCAAACTATCAAGCTGTTGGGTCTCATTCAGGGACTGCCAATTGTGATATTAATAGATAGTGGGGCAACCCATAATTTTGTTAGCACTTCTTTGGTGCACAAGCTTGGTAAGACAGTAGTGGACACACCTTCCTTAAGGATCACTCTTGGAGATGGTTCTCAAGCAAGAACTAAGGGGAAGTGCAAGGAGTTGATGATAATAGCTGGAAACCATCCTCTGTGTGTGGATGCCCAACTCTTCGAATTAGGGAATGTGGATATGGTGTTGGGAATAGAGTGGCTTAGAACCTTAGGGGATATGATAGTCAATTGGGACAAGAAGACTATGAGTTTCTGGTCAGGACACAAGTGGGTTACCCTGCAAGGCCATGAGGAGCAAGAAGGGCTGCTAGTGGCATTGCAAACTATGATTAGTAGAGCTGGATTTTCAGGTTACCTTGGTAAGGAGAAGGTTCAATTGGAAAAGGATAACAAGGGAGTTACTGGAGTTCAGCAAGCTGAGTTGGACATGATCCTGGAGAGACACTCTGTGGTTTTCCAAGCTCCAAAAGGCCTTCCACCTAAAAGGAACAAACAGCATGCTATCACACTCAAGGAGGGTGAAGGTCCTGTGAATGTAAGGCCATACAGGTATCCCCATCACCAGAAAAATGAGATTGAGAATCAGGTGAAGGAATTGCTGGAGGGAGGGGTTATAAGGCACAACACCAGCTCATTTTCCAGCCCTGTGATTTTAGTGAAAAAGAAGGACCATAGCTGGAGGATGTGTGTGGATTACAGAGCTTTAAATAAGGCAACCATACCAGACAAGTTTCCAATACCAATCATAGAAGAGCTGCTTGATGAACTCTATGGTGCACGGTATTTCTCCAAGCTTGATCTCAAATCTGGTTACCACCAAGTGAGAGTCAAAGAAGAGGATGTACACAAAACTGCTTTTAGGACTCATGAGGGCCACTATGAGTTTTTAGTAATGCCCTTTGGCCTCATGAATGCACCATCAACCTTTCAAAGTCTCATGAATGATATTTTCAGACATCTTCTCAGGAAAAGGGTGTTGGTGTTCTTTGATGATATACTAGTTTATAGTAAGGATTGGAACTCTCATTTAGAGCATCTGCAGGAGGTTTTGGGTATTCTGAGAGAGCAAGGGCTGGTCACAAACCGCAAGAAATGCCTGTTTGGAAGGGAAAAGGTGGAGGAGTATTTGGGACATATGATTTCAGGTCAAGGTGTCGAAGTGGATCCCAGCAAGGTAGAAAGTGTCACCACTTGGCCTACACCTAAGAATGTCAAGGGGGTGAGGGGTTTTCTGGGTTTGACTGGGTACTATAGAAAGTTCATCAGGGACTATGGTAAAATAGCAAAACCCCTGACTGAATTAACTAAGAAGAATGGTTTTGAATGGAGTGAGAAGGCACAAGAGGCTTTTGAAACCTTGAAGAAGAAGCTGACTACTTCACCTGTGCTAGCTTTACCTGATTTCTCCAAGGAATTCACCATTGAGTGTGATGCTTCAGGAGTAGGAGTAGGGGCTATACTGATGCAAGAGAAGAGGCCCATTGCTTATTTCAGTAAAGCACTAGGGGTGAGAAATCTCTCTAAATCTGCTTATGAGAAGGAGTTGATGGCTTTGGGGTTAGCAATCCAACATTGGAGACCTTACCTACTTGGCAGACATTTCAAGGTGACTACTGATCAAAGGAGCTTGAAAGAGTTGCTACAACAGAAGGTGGTTACTATGGAACAACAGAACTGGGCTGCAAAGTTGCTAGGGTTCGATTTTGAGATCAGTTACAAGCCAGGGAAATTAAACAAGGGAGTTGATGCTCTCTCAAGGGTGAATGAGACCTTGGAGCTGCAACAGATGGGCTCACATGTGGACTGGTTAGGAGGAAAGGATCTGAAGGAAGAAGTCAGTAAGGATGAAGAGTTACAACAAATAATTAAGTCTGTCCATGTGAAGAAAGATAGCTCACTGGGGTACACTTATGAAAATGGCATTCTGCTGTATGAGGGGAGGCTAGTCTTGCCAAGGAAATCACCTTTGATTCACACCATGCTTACTGAATTCCATACCACACCACAAGGAGAGCACTCAGGGTTTTATAGAACCTACATAAGATTGGCTGCCAATGTGTATTGGAGGGGAATGAAGTCTGTTGTTCACGACTTTGTGAAGCAGTGTGATGTGTGTCAAAGACAAAAATACCTTGCAAGCTCTCCAGGAGGTCTCCTCCAACCATTGCCCATCCCTGAGAGAATTTGGGAAGATTTGTCCATGGATTTCATAACTGGACTTCCCAAATCTAAAGGGTTTGAAGCAATTTTAGTGGTGGTTGATAGGCTATCTAAGTATGCACATTTCATCCCTCAAGCATCCTTACACAGCAAAGAGTGTAGCTGAGGTATTTGGGAAGGAAATAGTGAGATTACATGGGGTACCTTCTTCTATTGTAAGTGATAGAGACCCTATCTTTGTAAGCAATTTCTGGAGGGAACTGTTTAAGCTTCAAGGAACCAAATTGAAGATGAGTACTGCTTACCACCCTGAATCTGATGGGCAATCAGAGGTGGTGAACAGGTGCCTTGAAACATATCTGAGATGCTTCATAGCAGACCAACCCAAGACTTGGGTCATCTGGATACCTTGGGCTGAGTATTGGTACAATACTTGTTTCCATGCTTCTACAGGTGTGACCCCTTTTGAAGTAGTCTATGGAAGACCCCCTCCTACTATCACACGTTGGATACAAGGAGAAACTAGAGTAGAGGCAGTACAAAAAGAGCTGTTGGAACGTGATGAGGCTTTGAGACAGCTAAGGCTACAACTGGCAAGGGCACAGGATAGGATGAAGCAATTTGCTGACAGAAAGAGGAGTGACAGGAGCTTCAGTATTGGAGAATGGGTTTTTGTTAAGCTCCGGGCCCACCGCCAGAAGTCAGTGGTCACAAGAATCTATGCCAAGTTGGCAGCCAAGTATTATGGTCCTTATCCTGTGGTAGCAAGGGTGGGAGCAGTAGCATATCAGCTTAAATTACCCCCGGATCCAAGGTGCACCCAGTTTTCCATGTATCCCTCTTAAAGAAAGCAGTGGGGACTTATCATGAAGGAGAGGAACTTCCTGATCTGGAGGGAGATGGGGGAATTCTCATTGAGCCTGCTGAAGTATTGGCTACCAGAACAGTTCAATTACAAGGGCAATCTATCAAGCAAATCCTCATCCAATGGAAAGGGCAGCAACCAGAAGAAGCTACTTGGGAAGATGTTGATATGATTAAAAGTCAGTTTCCTTCTTTTTGCCTTGAGGACAAGGCAAGAGTTTATGGAGAAGGCATTGATAGAACTCAGGGTCCGCAACAAGCTAGTGATGTGCCTCTGATTGCTGATGGGGCAGTAGGGCCCAAAATATGGAAAGTATATTCTAGAAGGGGCAAGGTTGGCATGACTCATAGTTAGTTACCCAAGGTTGTGACGTGGGGAAAGAGAGTGAGAGAGGAAGAATCATACCATGTAATTAAAAGGAGTGTGAGGAGAGTGGGAGGGGTATTCTGTTAGAATCATATTGTTAGAGAGCAGATTGCATTGTGTGCTATCTGTAGGAGCAAGGCTCTGGTCAGTGAAGGGGAATTCCATTTCCTCTCCTCTGTAATTCTTCATTTCATTTCACAATCAATACTAGATCTTCTCTCTTATTTCTTTCTTGTGTTCTGGTTTCCTGAGTTCATAAATTGGTTCCTAACAGTTTACTGATGAAATTAGTGCAATTTTAAATGAGATGCATTCTTATCAACCAGAAACGCAGGATGCATCATTAAGTTAATCCTGCTGTTGACTTTTCCTAACAGTGCCAGTGTGCCACTCCAAATCATTTTGATCTTGAAATGAACTAGAAATAATTTTGAAGCATGAATTTTCCTTTTCTGATCATTAGGTTAATCATTATTGACAAGGAATAGCTGTTAGTTGTCTGTGTCATTTGCAACATGGTTAATGATAACCAATATGGTCCTTTCTTCTGCATCCTTCAATCCAATTATTTCACATGCAGTCATGGTATTAAAGTCTAGTAACTATCTGACCATTTTCTGTAAGACTTCTTTATTTTTATACTAGCCCTGGACCTTTTGTATAATTGGTCCATGAAAAAGATTTCTTAAGGATAACTCGTGTCTCATGGCTTGGACTAAACTTTTTCATTATTAGTAGGCTTCCTCTGACGTGATCATATCTCATACTTCCTTTTGGTTACTTATCTATTTTTCTCTGATTTATTTTTGTCTGTTCCTTTTCTTTTAATTGCTTTTTAAAATCAGAATGTGATTGATAACTGATGTATTCTCTGAGGGAAGTGCCCTTTGAAAATTTATGCCTGAAGTAGTGGCCATCACACTAGTTTGGTTGGTGTGGATGCTTTAGATATAAGCTTGAGCACGCCAAGCAAACTACCCACCTTTATTTCTTTTTTTTTTGGGGACGAGAGTTATGGGCCATATGTGGAAGGATATGGGTTTTGTCCAGAAGTCAAATGTGTTGAATTATATAACTTGAATTAGAATTCCTTGGTCCCCCCCCTCCCCCATGAAAGGTACATTTCATTCCTTTTTCATTTTTCTTGTGAACTTGGTTCTTTTTCCCTGGCTTGAATTGTTGCTTTATTTTTTTCTTGTGATTAAGTTTTTTTTTTCAAAAAAGTCAAGGGATGATTTCCATAAATTCAAGCTTTGATAATGATAGGAAAGAAGTTCAATATGATTTTGTGAAGCTTTGATGATTATAGAAAGAAGTTCAATATAATGATTGATTCTGTTCACTCAAAGCCAACTATGTAAATTTGACCGGTGTATTTTACAACGACTTGGATTTCTTTTAAATTATGTTGCCCAAGTCAAATGTGATGTGGACAGTAGCATGAGAATCAATTAGATTTTTCTTATTTTGAGTTCTAGAATGTTGTTCAAGTCTTTTTCAGATATCGTTGTATTCTGAGTTCCAGTTGTACAATGAAATTGTGATAGCAAATCACTCATGCTGTTGAAACATTAGTGTGCGCCAAAGTTGCAAATCTTGCTACCTAAATGCATCATTGTTACCTTATCAAAATCTATATTCTGATGAGGCATATAAGAGGTTAAAGGTACTAGGGCTGAGCACGGGTCGGGTTCGGTCGGTTACGGGTCCAATTAGCCCAAAATGACTGAACCCGAGAAGACATCAGTTGGGCCCATTTCCGCCCTATTGCTATTTCGGGTAACTCGGGTTGGGTTAACACGGTTAGAACGGGTCAGCGGGTGGGTTGGAGCGGGTTGGGCTAAGGAAGTGGTTTGCATGTCTTTTTTTGGGCCTGACTATTTTTTTATATTTTTTTTGGGCCTGGCTGTTTTTTTATGTAAACATTCAGTCATTTTTGGAAAAAAAAATACTTGAAAGACCCAAATTATCAAATGATATTTCTGCTCATAAAAAAAAAATCAAATAATATTTCTACATGATTTTCACGATTTTAATCATATAAAACCACATTCACCTGTAATTAAAAAATTCAAAGACTTGTGCAACCACAAATAAACATGAATAATGCATCATTGCATTTACTCTTGAAGTACCATAAAAGTGTTGAATGCAAGTATGCAACAGAGTGCAACAAGTTAGAAATATTACATGATTGAGTTCAAATAGTACATTAAGATAATTAAACAATAAAAGGGCTATAAGCCATTGTCAAATATAAACACCATTGCATCATCTCCTCTTCAAGCTTTTAAACAACCATTGCCATATATCATCACCTTTCCCAGTTTCATCTACACACAAGGTAAACAAATATAAGTACGATATCCTTATTAAATTCCTTCAGTACCATAACTAAATAATTTCAATTTTTCTACCTTCACATGACAACAAAACAGAAAATAGGAAGTAGCCCAAAACCTTCACATGACAACATTCTTGTTCATTCATCTACACAAGAGAGATGAAAATGAGCATACATCTTTGTTTGTTATATTAAAAACAGATTCAGTGATCATTAAAGGATAAAAAAGAAGCTGCACCAACTTTAGGAAACTACCTTCTGACTTCCCAAGAAAGTAGATCAACACTTTCTCAAATCAACAACAGCAACAACAAGCTAGCATCAACATCCTTGCATAACCAGAACCTTATGATGCTCAGTCATCAGTTAAGAACAATAAACTTATAATGATAATGCTAAAAGAAAAACCATCAATATGTTAACTATTTACCTTTCTTGGCTGCATAGATTTCTTCACTGTTGCTATTATCACCCAAAAGTCATACCAACACTGGATTTCAACCCTCCAAAAGTCCAGAATTATCATCATGGAAAATAGCTTCAAAATATCACATGTGTTCATCAAGGAAGTTCATGCAATGGTTCCAAAAAAGTACTACTACTACTGCATGACATGAGTAATTTTAGCCAGCAGGCCGGCTGAGAAGATGTTCCAGCTCCTGCTGATCTTCCATGTATCTCTTGATGATATGAAAAGACAACAAAAATAAATGGTTAACATTTACCATATTAAAATATTAAAACACAATGAAAAGAGAAACAGGAAGAAGTCAGTACCTTGCACAATCTTTTCAGTATTCTCCAACTCTTCATTGAGGTTGACATCTTTGAATTGGTACAAAGCGGGAGTCAACCAGTTTTGGGTGCAAATCAAACCCTCTGTCACTTCTGGACTTAGACAGCTTCTAAAGCTATCCAAAATCCTGCCACCAGTGCTAAATGCACTCTCAGAAGCCACAGTTGAAACAGGCGTGGCTAGAACATCTTTGACCATAGCAGATAATATGGGGAATCTGCTAGAATTTTGCCTCCACCAAACCAGCAATTCAAATTTGTCATTTCCAACAACACAAGCTTCATCTAAGTATCTCTCTAGCTCATTTTTTCTATCAATGGAACTCTTTTCCATCAAATGCTTCTTAAAAGCATCTGCCAGAGCTAAATATGTTGGAACTTCAGTAGGGGCAGATGTTACCCCATGCCTAACATCCCCCAATGGGCCATGAGATGTTTGTCCAGTCCTATCATGTTCCTCAAGAGTAGCAGCATACCAGTTATACATTGTAGACAAACTCTCAGCAACACTAGTTGAGATTTCTTTTAAGAAATCCGTTCTTCTCCATACATTTATTGAAAAGACCATTCTACATAGCTGAACTTGTAACGAGGGTCAAAGATAACCCCAAAGTACAACAGTTTATTCATGCCAGCAACTTTTCCCCAATACTTGTCATATTTTAGCTTCATCTCCATACCCATCTTTCTCAAAAGAGAGTTAGAGCTCAGACAAGACTCTTTAAGCTCACAGTGAATTAAAGCCAGTTGATGAAAAGGAGAATGTATAGTCACATGCAATGATGCAGAAAATATTTTTGTTGCCTCATAGAAAATTCTAAGAAATTTAACAAACACCCTTGAACACTTCCAATCCACAGCAGTAGGAGGGCCATCAGCACCAAAATATTCAACATATTTTGCATCTTCATATTCAAGTTTCTCAAAAGCTACTTGAAATTTCTCAGCTGCTTCTAACATCATGAAAGTGGAGTTCCATCGAGTAGGAACATCAAGACATACTAATTTTTTTGAAGAAATATTTGAAAATTCAATACACTCTTTGAACTTAGCATGTCTTTGAGAGGAAGACCTCATAAACCTAATAGCATCTCTAATTCCAGAAATAGAACTGTTTAGGTCTTTCAAGCCATCATTAACAACCAGATTCAAGATGTGGGCAGAACATCTCATGTGAAAGTACTCCCCATCTAACACCAACCCATTCATATTCTTCACTCTCTTTTTCAGATAAGTTAGGGCCACATCATTGGATGATGCGTTATCAACAGTTATTGTAGACACCTTCCTTAGTCCCCATTCCCTCAATACCTCCTCTACATGTCTACCAATGGTTTCACCTTTATGGTTTGGAACTACAGAAAAACTAATAATTCTTTTTTGGTACTTCCACTCATTATCTATAAAGTGAGCAGTGATAGTTAGATAACTGAGGTTTTGAATAGAGGTCCAACAATCTGTAGTGAGTGAGACCCTATTGCAGTTGGATCTAAAAAAGGCTCTCAACCTCACCTTTTCATCTAGGTACAGCTGGAAACAATCCCTAGTGACAGTAAATCTAGAGGGGACAGTAAATTGTAAATCTAGAGGGGACAGTAAATTCATGAGATGTTTAAAACCAGCTCCCTCAACTATCCTAAAAGGGTGTTCATCTAGAATAACAAACATAGCAAGAGCCCTCCTACATGCTTCCGCATTAAATCTAAGGCTTGCTGCAGTTAGGTCTCCGCTTTTACCAGGAGGAAATGTTAGGACAGTTTGGGAAGAGTCAGCAGTGATTGCATATGGATATTTCGGACAAGTTTTCAAGTGTGTCCACAAATTTGTGGTGCCATGAGTTTTGCTATCACATAAGTACCTCTTACCACAGTAGTTGCAAGATGCAGTAGGGTCACTGACCTCATCTTTAGATAATTCAGTGAAGTGTTCCCAAATAGATGATGTTCTTCGAGGTCCACTTGCATTTGGCTTCCGCTTTTTAGGTAGAAGGTAAATCACTGCAGCATCAGCAGGAACTTCAGTAGCTGCTTCAGTAGCATCTGGTGGCTGGTTTTGATTAGCAGGCAGACTTCCTCCATTACCACCTCCTTCTAATGCAGTAGTATTGACTGGAGGTGCAGCAACCCTTTCACTAGCAGCTTCAATAGGTGTTTCAGGTGGTGGGGGGTCCATTTCTGAGTCAATGAAGCAAAACAATTAGAAGATATAGACCAATATTAAATTATGAAACATTTACATATATAAATTGATCATGAGCATGAGCAAGGTTATGAAAACAGAAGCATGACAAGCATAATAAGGTTATGAAAACATAAGCATGACAAGAATAAGAGTCACTATCCAACTATCCCACATCAAACCATCATCCAACTAATTGTCCAATTTGCAGCAAGGTAACTCAGTCAGCAGTATTTCGTATAGAGACAAAGGGAAAACATATTTCATTCATGAGATGAGCAATAAAGAGGAAAAAATTAACAAGAAAGCAACTTTATTTATGTAAAAGCACTTAAATCCTGTTTCATCTCAAGATAATCATTCACCAAAGACCAGATCCAAAGAAATGAAAGAATGAAGAAAGCAATATTTCATTCATATCAAAAGGAAAAAAGGAGCAATTTTTATTCTGTTTTTTTGAGAGAAAAATGAAAAAATATTAAAAAGGCTGAAAAAGAACCAGCAAATAATATTACAAGAGAAAGGCCCAGAAATAGAAAACAAAAACAACCAGGAAGAGAAATGCTAAAACAAAGCAGCTATAGATACAAAAAGAAGCTTCAAAAGTTCATATACCAGCATTGTTGAAGAAAAACATGGAGCACTAACAGAGACAAACAACAAAATAAACTCAAGATCAGATCAAAAGATTTTTTAAACCACCAAGTGACAAAACAAACACCAACAAAATATTTCCAACACTAAAGAAACATTGCACGTGAAAAAAAAAATGAAAACTTTTCAAAATGTTATGTTAAGTTCTTTTGTGTAATACAATGATATACTTGATATTTGATATTCAGAACAAAAAATAAGGAGCAAGTGAAGAACACAACAAAAACATCATTCTAAAACCCTAAAATAAAAATAAGGCCTAAATTCGAAAATCATACCTTGCAGATCTTTGTCTTCACTGTCGGTGAGAACGTCAACTAAACTCGTCTTCAAAGTCTTAAGCTGTAAGGAGAAAGCTCAAGGAGTTAAACAAGTGAAAAGAAGAAGAAAAAAACAGATTGAGATGAAGTGGTCCAAGAGAAGTAGAGCAAAATGATATACGTGGAGAAGAAGGAGATTGCAGTTACGGTGGAGATGGAGAGCTTGAGGAAGATGCGCAGCCGCACTTCCCAAGCTAGAGCTGAGTGACTGAGTGTGGTGTTTTCAGATTTGTGTTACTTCACAACCCTAATGAGTAATGACTAATGTGAGCTTATATATCTAGGGTTTAAGGTGCTTCAGTTCACAGTTCACACACAGATTTGGGCCATGGGCCGTGGCTACTACTAAAATATCTGATTCTAATATTCACGGGTCGGGTTGGGTTTCGACGGGTTTTAAAAATTCAACCCGAACCCGACCGTTTCTACCCATCTGGAACCTTGGCAGCTTGACCCGTTATAATGTATCCGACCCGACCCGCCCGTTCATGCTGTTTTGGGCTCGGTTAAGTCTGGTTTGGGTCGGGTCAAATAAACATGCTCAGCCCTAAAAGGTACTGCTTCACAGACTATATTTTGCTTCAGATTTTCTTCATTTTACTTCTACGGTCATCATTGGTATATATATTTGCTGTATGGATCAAGCACTTGTGCTAGGCAGACATAGTGCATAGACAGCTTGTACATGGTAACAATAAATAGTGCAAGTAGCTAGTTTGGCAAAATGAACTTAGTTGAATCCATATTTGAAAATGTCAGTCAAAAAATAATTTCCCTGTTGACCAAATGCAAAACTGCTTTATAGTTCATAATGTTACCTCAGAAAATTCCCATTTGTTTGTTATGCTACTTAGAATACTACTATTCACAATATTTGCAGAAATGTACAACTAGCTCTATCTTGTAGTCCCATCATACTAAAAACTCAGATGTAAGCCGTACTGTATTACTAAGGATTTGTAAAGTTAAAGTAGATTTGTTCTGCTTGAATTAAAATTGGATTTTATTTATATATCCAAACTAAGTGTTGACCGCTAGGAGGATTGGTGATGTCTAATTTGCAGCACTTGGAAGCACGCTATACCAACAAACAATTGAGGGAGGAGCCACAACATATGGGCGTTGGAAAGATCTGAAGGTAAGCCGGGATGACATAAGAAGGAGGTTGAATTGTGTTTATCAAATTCTTTTCGTTTCCTCCAAGAATTTTCATCCCTTGTTACCTTACTATAAGTAGATTTTGAAAGTTAGAATCAGATTAGATCATATTCTAAAGATCAACAGGCACTGAACAACATGATAATGTAAAGGTAAATAACACAGATAATGGATAAAAGTTCACACAAGTAAATTAGTCATGGATCACCCCGATCTTGAGGTACATCTAGACTCTTCATGCCTAAGGGATTTTCAGCTATCTTCACAAAGATACAAAGAGTCCCTTAGCATCTTCAAGCTAAGTAGAGTACTATTTGCCATCAGCCTCCCCAAGCTAATCTAGAGTATTCTTTGCAGTCTCTCTAGGCTGACATGAATATCATTTGCCATCAGCCTCTCCTCCAGGCTGATCTATTCATTCAAGTTATACAAATTTCTTTCTAAGCTGATCTAAGCTTGCTACTCAATATGAGAATTCTTTTTTAAACTTAGCTTTAAGCAGTTATATAAAGTTTCCTAAGATAAGATATACTCCCTCCGTTCCTTATTAACTGTTCATTTTGAAGAAAAAAATTTGTTTCTATATATCTGTCACTTAGAGTTTCAAGAGAGCATTAAATGATGTTTTTTCAAAAAATATCCTTGCATGAACAATAAATGAAGAAAGATGATATACATTTTAAAGGGTGAAATAGGAAATCAAATAATACTTTTATGAAAAGTAACAAAATTAATTGCACTCCTTAATATGTGTGTTTCTTCTCTTCCCGGACAGTTAAATAGGAACGGGTGGAGTAAGGTTTTACATGATGAACACTTGGGAGCTTTAAGCGAACATAGAGAGAATAGATTTAAAATATGAGCATATCTCGTTAGGCAAAGTCGACACATACGCGCACATCTTTCATTCTGCAGATGCTTGGTTATACACTCGTTGAGATATAGTCATTGATCTTCTAGCTAGCCATTGTGGATGCCTCCATGTCCGCTGAGAATTTCTACCCATTGGGAGCTTCTGCCTCTGTTGAGTGCGGGCTTTGAGTATATTTGAATTCAAAGGTGATTGGACTTCTACGAAAAGGTTGAATAGCCTTTTGTCTTTTAACAGCTCTATTTGTACAACCTCTAAAGTCTAAATAATAGCACACAGGTTGTAGTAGTGTACTGTTCTCCTTTTTGTATAATAGAAGACTTTTGAATGCTTTATTGAAGTATTTATCCAAGGGTCAATAAGTTACCAATATTTTGTCATCTAGTACAAATGTCTTCTATCTTCAGATCTTCAATATTCTTTAAGTGCAAGATTCAGCCTTCTGGATGGTCTTCATACAACAGTCCAGTCTTTTGCAGTACCATCAGCATCTTCTGATAAGTTCTTCAGAATTTGGAATCTTTAGTAGTTGAATTTGTTCAACAAAATATGTAGACGTCCAACATTCTAAAGTTCCTCAACCAAGCATTTGACTCCTTCAAATACTTCTTCAATCTTCTGACCTCTTGGGATTCATGTCATCTTCAGCACAAGTGCCTTTTCAAATCAGATATTAACAATCACATAAGAGATGTCTTCTTATCAGCATATATACATTCAACATGTTCAGTATGCACAGGTTGATTAGCATGTGTTGTATCCCTTGGACAATTTTTCATCTAAGAAGTCTAATGATTGAAAGATGTTCGTCTTCTAGATTAGCAACAAGTAAAACTAGATGTAGATCATCAATGAGCAATCGTTTTGGTCCTTCTTTTAATTAGTTTTGATGATTTTCTTCATCTTCAGATTCAATCTTGATCATCAGAGCAACTTGTCCTGGACTTCTTTGGATTCTGATGTGAAGTCCTTAACTCTGAAGAGAGTTCTTCTCATGCAAGCTGGTGGGATTATCTCTTCATTAGATAAACCTTCATTGTCCCACTCAATGATCTATGACTTTGGCACAACGTCAACATGTATTTGACATTCTTTGGAGACATATTGGCTTGGTCATGATCTATTTGCCTGAATCATCACTAATTGTTGAAGTCTTAAGTACATCCTCTTTATCCAACATGCATGATAGCTTGATGCAAATTAATGTGTTCATTTTGCACAAATATAGTTGGTTTTCAGCTTAATTACTCCAGAGCTTCTTTGACTTAAATGATTCTTCAATTTGAGAGCATGCTCTGAAGTCTTCAACTCATCCGCGTAGTATGATCTCTTTGGATTTCCTTCAGCAAGGCATAAGATCAAGAACTTCTTTTCTTTTAATGATGCTTCTGATTGATGATCCTTTCTTCAACGAGTTCTTGCAAAATAATTCAAATTAAACTACTACAAAAACATTGATGAACGTCATTTAATAGAATGAAGTTTTCAGCTTAATTGATCAACATGTTTGGGAATGATGCGTAAAAGTAAGTATAGAAAAAAATGTTGTTTGAATAGAATAAAATAAAATCATTTAATTTTTAGGGATAAAATTACTAAAATATACTTATTTAAACTAATAAAATAGGAACATATGGGTAAAACAATATTTTCACTCTAAAACTGAAGTTAAGGAACATATTGATTTCACTAAATTGAGAATAAGAGGGATAACTTAAGTTGGAAGAGTTGAGGGACATGGTTGGGAATCAAATTTCTGAAGGGAAAATTTGGCTAATAAAAAGAAAATGGGGTTGACAGTGACGGTGAGTGAGTGGGCTAATGTTAATGGCTTACCAAAAAAAGGAAATACTAAACTGAAGTTTTCTTTACGCATAAATAGCCAAGCAAAACTAATGCATGAACACTAACCCGAATAAATCCAAACCATAAAACAAATGGGTTAATAATAAGCTAAAACACTTTTAGAATTTTAGGGTTGAAGCATATCTAGTGCTTGCTTCTAATGAATAATGTTTTGGCTCATTAAAATAAAGGAATGAAAATTAATTTAATTTTAGGCTCTATTTAGATAATTGTTGGCAACAATGCAATTAGATGTTAGCTTGTACTTCAAAATAAAAATATGAAAAACTCTTAGAAATTACTACTGCTACTATAAAATTAATTTACATTTAACTTAACTAGTATATAAGCATATAACTTCTTTTGAATGTAACAACATTTAAATCAAATTGAAGCCGACAAAGAAGCCAAAAGATCCGCCTGCAAGAGGCAATACAAACCTGGAGGCCCCTCCTCTATCTAAATCACATCGGAAAGGGTAGTGTATTTCGAGCCATAAAATCAGCACAAGTATTTTCTTGTCTACGGAGAAAGGATAAATCAACAAAGTCAAATAAACGCAAAAACCTAGTACAATCATGAATAACAGAAAATAAAACAGATCTTCCAGTGCCTTTCTTCCAAGCGTAGTACAGCTACAAAGAATCATATCAAACTAGACACGTCGGAACCCCAACTAAGAAGAAATCTCCATAAGGTGTTAGTTTGGTAGTAGAAAAATTAGATATTGTAAAGATGAAATCACAAGATCAAATTTTAAAAAAATTATTTATTAAGATAGACAGCTGGTGTATTTCGAACAAGTTCACAACTGTAATGTGTGCTCAATCTTCAACCTTTGCAATATTTTATTCATGTAAGACGCAAAGTAATATTGTCATGTTCATTCTTTGTACTTAAAATATAAAAAATTAGACGCATCATTTTGTCAATAATAAAAGAAAATAAAGTTTACTCAATATATCAAAAACAAAACAAGGGGACAATTTGTCTGAGAAAAGAATGAAACAGACAGATTCATAATCTCAGACGCACGCCTTTGAGACAAGAAGTCCCTTACAAGATTTTGTACGCTCTAATCCCATCGGAATATGGATAACAGGCAAGTTTATTTACTTTTTAAAAACAAATCAAGTTAGTTTATGCCTGAAAAGATCTTCAGATACGAAGTTGATTTTTTTTTCTTGAATTTTATAGGATATTTGTTGTCACGGTGTAGCCGATTTTGTGGACTTGGAACTACATTAATGGGATGGAAGTGGATTAAGTTCATTTAATTGCATAATAAATTTTAACAATTTTAACATGGTTATGTTTTCAAAAAAATAAAACAAACTTTAACATGGTCATGGATTGGTCCACGACACCCTAGGCAAAGAGACATGGATCGCAGGCGCAGCATAATAAGAATGACAATGATAGTTAACTGAGCTCACGTAACCTGATAAAGATTATGATTCTAGAAGAGGAAATCTTATGCAGATTTATTTTGTTGTTGAATAGAAATGTTTTATAGGGAGCCGAAAGGCTTCGAGATGAAGGCTTAGACCATCTTCAATGGTTTCAACATTCAACACTCTCAGCACTTCACTTTTTCTCTTCCCAACACTCCACATCACCTTCTCTCCAGTTCAACACTTCATTCAACTTTTACCCACTCTAATGGTTTTTCATTCAACACCCTACCCCCTACCCCACCACTTTTTTTATTTCATATTTTGATTTAATTTTATATTTTTCTTTTTATGATTTCATAAAATTAAAATTTTCGATAA